>NW_020455621.1:1559001-1573711 GCF_003342845.1 Nothoprocta perdicaria
TGAGATATTAGCTTTTTTTTTTTTTTTTTTTAATAAGCAATAATTGTATTTGCTGCTGAGCCTCTATCATCAGGAAAATTCCCATTTTCTTTTTGGAGGGAAAAAAAACCCTCTTGGTCTATTTTCAAGGGAAGTTCTCTGGCTAAGGCTTGCATCTTGCCCTTGGACTTGGTGAAAAACATATGTTTGAGGGTTTTGATCAGATCTGGACCTATCTTATGTCCTAAAAATTTCATGTACTTAACCTAGAAAGTTTGGCTGTGTTTGCAGTATTTCAGTGAAAACGTTTTTGTGCTTCAATTGTGTATTAAGGCTTTTTAAAATTCAGGAGGTGTAGTTCAGATTTTAAGAAGTAGCCTGAAAAATCATGGACGCTGTTTCAAAAGAACAAATGAAATACCTTCCTCTTCAGGCTTCCTGCTATTTCTAATGAAACAATCAAATATCTCTGTCAAAATATTTCACAACAATATAAGCAGAAGATGTTGAYTGGGAAGAAGATGTTTCCATCTATATTAACCAGCAGGCAGAATTTTAGCTTTTGTATTAAATCAACCTGAGCATTGTTAGCTGTAGGTATCGCTACAGACTTATGAAATATATAATTTTTAGGATGTTTTACAATATTGAATATTGAAAATTCAAAGTGTTTTGCTACTGAAAATAGGAAGTATTGCATAGCTTTTCTTGTGGCATTGTAATCCAGCAATCTGCAGAGAGCGACTTCTCGAAGATAGGGCTTTGTTTTAGGAAGTAGCATTTACAGTGAGTAYCAATGTTCAGATCAATTGGAAACTGTTCAGAATTTCAAAATCTCTATTTCATGCTCAACAAGATCAAAATTTTACTTTTTGCACTGTCAAACTCACATGCTAGAAAGAAACTCGTGATACTTTTTGAAAGACACTTTCTATTCACTAAATAAATTCATCAGACCTGAACTGTGCATTTCTAAAGGCAACTCTTAATTTGGAAATTCTATTCTAAATCTCCTTTTTTTTTTTTTTTTTTTTGTATTGAGATTATTTTCCTTTTTGTGTTGTCTGGTGTAGCACAATCCTCTTTTTTGCTGATTGCTTACACGGCTTTGCAATTGCTTACACTGGGAAGAAACTATTTATTTTCTTCTACTCCCCTGCCTCTTCAAATGGGTCTTGTATTTTGTATTCTGCCTGTTGTGAACCCTTCTGTGATGTCAGGTGAATTTTGTTCTGGAATCACATAACCTAGGAAGTGTTTTAGTGTCTACAAAACTGTCAGGAAGAAACTACCCTTGGCCCTCCCTGTGTCTCACCTCCACACGCTAAGAACTGCTTATGATGAGGGATGCCTTAAAGCTCTTCCAAAAGAGGGTTCTAGACTGTGTCACACTTTCCAATTGAGAGGTCGAGGGAGACAATTTACCATGTCGATTGCCATCAGTTTATGTAGGATGCGCGTGTGGAAGTGCAAGACAGATTGACCCTCAGTAGCAAAACAGTATTTATAAACCACGTATTTCGGATGAAACTGTTTGTTTATTAGTTTTATTCACCAACTGTCTCTGTACAGTTCTTTGGATAAAATAATTTTGCTACTCATACTAAAATTATAAGTATTGTTGTTCTATAGATGGTTACTATTCTGTTTGGCTTTATCGGATGTGCTGCCTTCCTTAAATCTCCTAATTGTGGGAAGAAGGACCGTCCTCTGGCATTAGTTCCCACGACACSCTGTGTAACAATGCACGTTGAGTGTTTTTCACTCTGTTTAGAGATTTTTAGCCTTTCCGGGRCCTTTCTGCCCTTTTGGGGCAGTTCACATTTTTCCTGCCCAAACACCCCTCGGCTGGGATGCTGGACCAGGGCTGGGAGCAATAGGACATAGCCAGAGTGGGAAGTGGAGTTGGAGAGCACCAGGGCTGCCCTCTGCCAGGGCTGTGCTGCCAGGCAGGGTSTATTAAGCCGGCAAGAGAACAGTTTTGGTGTGGAAAAATGCAAGCATTACTTTCACAAATTGTTGCCACTGGTGTTCATCAGGAGAGAGATGGCAATGGGATGTTATAGGTGTTGTACATRTGCCGCTTTCAGTGGGATGAGCTGTATGCTTTTGCTTGATTTAATAGTACTTAAATTATTCCAGGATTGGAGCTGAGCTTTCCCAGTTAGCAATTTCATAGTCTTTCAGAAAGCTATTTACWAAACTCTGTGCTTTGAACTGAATAATTGTATATGTTTCTGGAGCCTACTCATGTCATGACACRCTCCTTGAAGCATAGCATCTGAATTTTATATCCATACAGTGTGATGTATGTTAAAATTTCATTAAGAGAGAGAAATTTCAGTCTACTTCTGTACGGAGACCATTATTCACTCCAAAGTACAATCCATATTCTGCTTATTTACCAAATTTCAAAGAAATGAATTGCTGCTGATTGCATTATTCAGCTATCAGCTGGTTATATTACTTTGTGGGGAGGTTGGGTGGGGAGCCCCAGAAAAGTCTTTTGTAAAACAGTGGTGCTCCTGATGCATTCAAGCTCAGGCTGGTTCTTACTGAGCTCCCATGAAGTGGTGATATTCTGATACTTTGAAGAACAAGGTAAAAGCAAATCGGCTTTTACTCTCAGATAGGAATTATTGCATTTTGTTTCTCTGGCCTTTTTCATGCTGAAACCTGTACTCCCAGGTATAGAATCATTTAATTTGAGCCTTCTTTTCCTAGAAAAACCTACCTACTTCTCTTACCCCTGGATTGCTTCCTTTTCCATTTTAAACTGCTTCCAAGAATCCAGTCCCTCCATCCTATTTAGGGCACAATCAGTGTCCTGCTGCTGCAGTCATTTGTACTGCACATCATTTTTCACCACTCTGCTCTTTGTGCCGTGTCAAATATGAGCTGYAGCTTTTCTCTGAGGGCCTGCCTATCTGTTCTCCCAGCCCTGAATGCTTCACTCCCACTGCCAGTAAGTATCCGGTGCYGGCAGTGCCAAACTTTCAGCCTGATTTTTTCAGATTCGAGCAAGCCCTCCTGTGCTGTCTCCCATTAGTGCAGGTGCCTGTGAGTTATTCCAGCACTCACCTCGGATGCTATGAAGTGACTTCATTGCTCCCTTTCAAAACTCTGCTTGTAATGCTCCTTAAACCTTCCCTAATACTTACCAGAAGCTTGGCAGAGCGGGGCTGCTGAACGGCCGACATCATTATCTGCAAAACCCAACAAGAGTTTCTCCTTCCTTCTCATGCTGCCCTGCGCACCCCTTCACCTGTGCCAAGACTGGGAAGTGTGGTTGGAGCTGGATACTCGTGTTTGCTCAGCTACACAACTGTGCTGTGGTCCGTGTGACCGGCAGGCTAGGGAGCTAAGGCAAGGTGAGGAATAGGTACCATGCTTCACTGCTGGAGAATGTCTGTCCACTGCCCTATTGTGCTCTTTCAGTTTAATTTCTGTTCGGAAGAGGCAATATTGCACTGTTGATATTATAAAATTAGTTATACACATACATACACATTTCAAATAACTGTCTGAGGAATGAAATGGGCGTCTCTGCTCTGGGTTGTCTTCCCAGCATTACAGGGTCGTGTGATCTTTGTCTGGGTAGATAATTAACTTATAATCAGTATAAAGGAAATCAAACATTCTTACAAAATTTACGGAAAATAATCATTCAATGAACTGAGATCTATGGTGAAACATACTACTTATTGCTTTTTTTTTTTTTTTTTGCTGATAGCAAACATGAAGACAACCTAAGCATAAAAATACCAGTTATTTTATGAGCTTTCTCATTTATCTCGTTATTCTTTATACTGTTAGTTATTCCTTGTACCTACTTTGTCAGTGAAAGAATATTTTGAAGTTATATATTCAAAAATTAGTAGAGAACATAAGCCCTTCCCACATACTGGGCCTCATAAGGGCCTAACAAGACTGGTATGTGTTACTTGAAAAAGAAATTATAATAAAAAACCTTTAATAAAACCAACTTCTCTCAGTCACGTTCCTCATGCAAATGTTAGACTTTTTGAAAGGACTTTTGTGCTTTTTACCATCTAAATGCTAGTCAGACTATTTAATTATTAAACATCAATGGCTTGAAAAAAATGYATTAATTATGTATCTCCTAGGCTGCAGAAAGAAGCTATGTTAATAGGCTACAAAATGATTTAGTATGCATAAACCTTAACATTTAATAATACTAGCAAGAACACTTCTTAAATGTTTCCATGTTCCTGTCTTGTCTAGTTWATATTAAAGTGTTAGTGCACTAGTTATACTTTGTGTTTGTTTGTTTAACAGCTCCTGGTTTTTTAGCATCACTAAACCTCTTGAGACAAAAGAGACCATCTAGTGTAGATGCTGTAGGATCCCAGGCTAACCCAGAAGCAAGGTGCAGAAATGATCTTGAGGAATGTTTTCTGTTGCARAAGAACACGAGCTATTGTTTATCATTAGAAAATATACAGAACAGGCTGTGGGAGTTATTATCTGGACTAAAGAAGGTTGCATCCCCCAATAATGCATTTTCTTGCTTAACTAAAGCAATGAAGGTGGTTTTGGCTTGAAGGGATGTGCTTTAGACCAAATCTTGCACTGCCTTCTAAAATTCAGTTCTAGGAAGACGTCTTGTACTGGAGAGCATCGTAAGCTATTTGTGCCCCTTAGACACAAAGCCTAAGGGGAAGCCTTTAACTTAAGCAATATGCTATCCATTAAAGCCCAGAAATATTGCTTCTAAACCAGGGAACATGTAAATAAAATATAGATCTGTCTATGTGACATGATCTAATAGTCTCCCTTCAAGTCTTGTCTTTGGTAGAACAAAACCTGTATTTTTGTGTTGATATTTCAGGTTCAAAACAATGATGTTCGAATGAAATAGAAGTTCTGTCAAGGAAGGCTGCCATGTTTCAGTTAACTTGCCTTCCTCCATGGTGATATTGTTGAGAYATACAGATACTAGGATATTCTTTCATTGATAAGGAAATCCTGACAGGACCCTGACCTGCATCAGGAGGCTGTTGCCAGCAGGTCAAGGGAGGGGATCCTGCCCCTCTCCTCAGCTCTGGTGAGGCCGCACCTGGAGCATTGGGTGCAGTTCTGGGATCCCCAGCACAAGAGGGATGTAGAGCTTCTAGAGAGGGTCCAGTGGAGAGTGACAAACATGATGAAGGGACTGGAGCATGTCTYGCATGAGGARAGACTGAGTGAGTTGGGCCTGTTTAGTCTGAAGAAAAGACTGAGAGGGGATCTGATCAATATCTATAAATATCTGAGGGGAGCATGTAGGGAGGAAGGGGTCAAACTCTTCTCAGTGGTGGCCAGTGATAGATCAAGGGGTAATGGGCATAAGTTGAAACACAGGAAGTTCCATCTGCATGTGAGGAAGAGCTTCTTCACTGTGAGGGTGACAGAGCCCTGGCACAGGCTGCCCAGGGAGGCTGTGGAGTCTCCTTTTCTGGAGGTCTTCAAAACCTGCCTGGATGCCACCCCTGTGCTCTGGGTGTCCCTGCTGGAGCAGGGGGTTGGACTGGGTGATCTCTAGAGGGCCCTTCCCCATTCTGTGACACTAATTCTTATCACAGAATCAAATACTGATGCCATTAAGGAGTGTGAATATCTCAAGATCCTGAAAACTTTCTCTTTTTTTTTTTTTTTTTTTTGAAATTTTTGTACAACCTTTCTGTTAATTGCCCTGTTTATTAGCTGGGCAGGCGGTGAGGGTAGGGAGATTGTGTCACTCGTTTCTCCTTCCTGCCCCTGCAGATATTTTGGAAGTGCAGAAAAATGTCCTGGATGGATTAGATGATGGATTAATCAGGATCTAATCCTGATGGATTAGATGAATCTAATTCTGGATGGATTAGATGATGACYGATTCATGTGACCCCTTCCTTCAGATGTAGCAAAGTGCTCTTTTGATAAATAACCATGTAAACTCTCCTCTGAGGCATCACTTTATTTTTGAAAAATACTTACTGGTTAAGGGAATATGGACAAAAGCTTGTTCTGTGCTAACTACGAAATGGCAATCTCACATAAGTGAAAGAATGCCAAAGGCAARGTCTGTCAATATTGGAGATAAGAATTTGTTGAATAAATAGACTATTTATCTGTTTGGTTGCTTTTAGTAGTATTTTGTGTCAGGAGGTGGAGGGTTTTGAAACACTGCTCTGAGTAATGCTTGCGTTATGTGATCAGTTAGTGCTTTAGAAATGAAAAGTGACTGCTAGTCACTTTCACTGCTAGTATTTTCCTACTTCTTCCTGGTCGCTGAGCCAGAGGATATCTGAGAAGATGACTTGGCATCTTTCATCTCTCTCCTCCTGGATTCCCAAAGCTCCCTTTAAGCTGTGCAGATCTGTGGGATTGCTCATTCTGCTGTCTGTCCTCACTGGGCCAGGGAGGACTTGCTGAGGACCGTGACACTGTGCTGGCATGCTGAGCTGTGACACTGCTGCAGCAGAGACCCTGCTGCTGATTCTGATCTACTGCCATGGGGCTGGAGATTCAGCTGAGGGGCAGGTGGTCACCTGGGGTAGTTACTGCCTCTAGACTGCTCAGTTAAAGAACAGTTAGCAAAAAAGAAGCAGTCATTTGACAAGAAGCTTGTCATCAGTGGGAACCAAGATAACAGAGTCTTAGACCTGGAAGTGTATATTCTTGTCATGATGTGTGAGGTACTAGGTTTTATTTCTAAAATTTGTAACCTGCTTTTCAGACTTTGAGCTAGAATAAGCGTATGTCTTAATGTCATTAATCTCTTTTTTTGGTGGTTACTTGTCTTGTGAAACACCATCAGCATGGGTGAGCTACTGATCTAGGTTATGAAAGAGTATTTTTGTTTTGTTTTAAGAACTAAACGCTCATGGTTAGAGGAGGAAAGTGCCTAAAATACTCATTACAAAGAAGCATCGTTCTGATTTTGACATGCTGCTTGGCTTTTTGGCCAATGTTCTGGTATCCTTGTGCAGACAGTCTCTGGGATTACAAGGAGGTGGGTGCGGAGTCGTGGTTAAATGAAGATAAGAGCTGGGAAGGAGGTGAAAGAGGATGGCTGGGAAAGCCACTCATCAYTCCTGTCACTAAGGAGTGATGTGAACAAGCTGATTGTTTTGTAGATCCAGCTGCAGCTCAGAGTTGCCAGCCAGAACTGAGGGTCAGTTTTGGACATGCCTGGAACTGGTGAGGCTGTGTCAGGCACTGCTGTGCCTTTGAGGCAAAAGATACAAATTCTGAGACTGGCTTTTTAATTTTTTTTATTGTAACTATAAATTATTTTAAAACAGAATTTATAAACTAATTTTATATAATGCTTTTTTTACCTTTTTTTACAATATTTTTTACCAAAAACTACTGTTTTTAGTGCTCTTCCAGAAAAACAAGACTGCTAAGATTTTTATCTGAATGTCAAGCGTCCTCTTTTCCACACAGAAATGAGACTTAAGGGCATATAAAGAAACTGCTTCCTCTTCCTCTCCACAGACATGGGGCTCTTGGTAAGAAAGTAGTAGTAACAAGGGAGTTGGGAAGAAAGAGCAAAAAGAAGCATCTACCTCGCTGCAAACACAAGATGCGTTTAGATTTAATAAAAGAAAATGAGTACAGGGATGGGACTTGAGCAAGTGGAAAGCCTTGATGGCTCTGACAAGCCTTTTCTTTATTCTCTTGAGCTAATTGTGTCATTTGACAGGCTGGCATCAGGGTACAGTGAAATTCTGACAGGCTAATTTGARCTTGTGGTTCCAATGAAACATACATACGGCACTCATTATATTTAGTGACAATCAGTGTCATTTTCTGCTTAAATGCAGACGGCTCAATACACTTATTCAGCTGCCTATCTGTAAATGAAGCAAGCAGCCTTGTGATGAAGGGGAAGCAAAAGAGTTAGGTCAGGGAGTCTATTTGTGCTCCTCACAATGCCTGGGGTTCAGAAAGAGGGTGGGAGGTTGAATATTAAGCTGGTCTGAGTGAGAAAGGGAGAAGGGAGACAGAAGGGTAATTGCCATAATCTGCTATTTGATGTGGTAAAGTGAGAGGACTTTTCCTTTCTGTATTAATTGAGCAAGGGATTGAAAGGACTGGTGACAAAATCATCCCTGCTTAGCAGAAGCTGCTTCCTGGGCTCTGAGTAAGCACAGAACGACTGCCTAATATTAACAAAGCTGCAGCCTGCAATGGTTTAAAGTATGCAAAATGAAAAGGATTATTTGCTTAAAGGGCAACCAGAAGCATATATGGTATGATGCCACTGTGGCAGGGCAGAGGGTTGACAGAAATGACCACAACTGTGACTTATGGAAATGTCTGGCTCCTTGAAAATACTTGCCTATGAGGTGGTATTCAGAAATAATTTTCTTAATGTAATGGATGAAAGAATATCTGGAATCCTCCTTAGTCTTCCTGCATTTCAGGGGTGCAGGAGGTGATGTGACAAAAGTCATATCTGTTTGTGAAATTCCTCGAACCTGCATGTAAAAGCATACAGTCAGCACCCACCTATTGGTGGTGGAGGGAAGTGGGGAGAAAGATTGTTTGGTTCCATAGGCAATACCGTGGATCAGTGGAGATTAAAGATACTTCTAAAACTATAAACTGCAAGACTACTTGGATTTGAATTTGCCCAGTATATGAGTTAAATCTGACTCTGATTAGCAGAGAAGATAAACCTGTTGATTCTTCYGAGATTGCTCTTAAGTGTCAATAGGGTTGCTGGGACACTCTRTGTCTGACTTTCAGGCAAATATCACTGAGAAGAAAAAAAAAGTGCAGGATAGAACTTTCACCTTATAATTGCAGTGACATCTGAATTTATAGTGACACCTGAAGCCAGATTTGAAGATTTGTCTCCTCTATGACTAAAGCTATCCATCTTATTGTAGTTTGCTTTGAAGACTAGATTTCTGATCCGCTATAAGGGGAGGTGGAGGGAAACCACATGCTCATGCCCATAGCATCAATCAAGAACACAGCACAATTGGAGCTCTATTTGCACCCTGTGGGCTGGCTAAAACCAGGTTTGTCCAGTTGTGAGGCRTGAAGAGCTAATAAGGAAAAGATTTCTGACTAATGCTGGCTGGCTGGTAGAGATGGCAAGGGAGGCAGCACTGCCTCTTAGAGGGTATTGGGCAGAACATCCAGCTGTGCTGCTGTGAGGTGGCACTCTGCCCTCCATCCAGACCTAGGGAAGTCAGTGCATGCAGGCTGTCACTCTGCAAGAAATAATCATTAATATTAGAATTCTGCAACTTGAAAGCAAAATGATAAATAATGAAGAATTAAAACTCCTGAAAATCATTTCCTATTTTTTTCTTTTTTATTTCTATCTGCTTAATGTCACCTCTGTGCAGATGTGCTCTAGCACATTTGGTTTGAYGCCAAAACTACCGTATAAATGTCCCATGAGGACTTACTGAAGAGAGAACATAATTTTTCAGTGTAGGCACATGTTGCTTGTTAAATGTATATCATTTCCAGTAACTCTGGGTTAGGACCTGACCTTCCACCTTGTTACATCATCTTTATCTTGCTTAGTGTTATATTTTTAGCAATATTAGGTTATAAATCTAATGAAATAGAGACTCTGTGATTTTCCTTCCTTTTCTTTCCAAATTTTATTTTTTTCTGTCACTAGAAATTAGATTTATTTCTTGGAGCAAACATAGCTATTCAGTAAAACTGTAGAATGCCTAAAGTATATATTAATTAAATCCTTATTGCACTAAAGAAAAAAAAGATTGTTTTCCTTAATCATTGCTAAGTTTGCTATGATTAATACTGGCATAGTGTTTAAAAGCAAAAGATGTAGCTGGGTATACATCTTGGGGTCTGGTCTTTCTATTTATGTGGTATAATCAGGCAGGAGATCCAACAAATGGTAGGCAAGGATGCAAGAAGTCTGCACTGAGCTCCKTAATGACAGATTCATGTAGAAAGAGAGTATTTAGCTTTAACATCCAGTATCCTATTAGTTTCTTGTTTTGACAATTCAAAGATTTTTCTTGTTTCTTTGAGGTGGGAAATAACCCCTTACGTTGCAAAACTCATGGCTACATTTCACTGAAACTTAGTGGTATTTGGATCTGCAGACTGACTTTGAACTTTCAGTGGGGACAAGACTTTTCTTCTTGTGTCCTAAAAGCCATTCCTTTTGAAAGAGTCTATGTCCTTCAAGATAAGGAAAATGTAACTTGTATCTTATCTAGTGAATCTGGCATTTTTTCAGTAGGCTTTATTTAGTGTTAAAGTAAAAAAATGCTCCCTCAAGCTGATTCCCTGTCTTGCATCAACACAATCTTGCACTTCTTTATAAGGTTATGTTGATTATGTGCTAATGTGATGATGCTGTCACTCAGAATGAAGATCCACATTTTAATGCTAATTCACTGATTTCAACTTTGGAAAGAAACCAGTGCTTAGCTCCGTCACTGCAAGTTTGTGTGACATATGTCACATTTTGGAGTTGATCCAACTAAGGTGTTGCGCTGYAAACACCTTGTTTCCCTTCCAGTGTTCAGAGGCGGAGATGTAATTTATTCCAATCAGGATGTACTTTGACAAGTCAGCTGAATGGGATGCAGCTGCTGCTGTTAAACATTTCCATCTCCCCGTGCATTTTGGGTTTTCCCAGATGTCATCATCTTCAGAGTTCTCCATGCTGGAGTTGCAGGCAGCYCTGCCAAGGGTTAGGCGGAAGAGGGAATGGAGAGGGCTGGAAGGAAAAGCAGCCCATTATGCTTATTATAGAGAGATGGTCAAAGGCTTTGGATCAGAAAAGCCTTCTCCACCGATGAATAACTAATCCACTCGGATACTAAATCTGATATTCATTGTGCGTTTGATGAACGCTTTGAAAATTCTATTTGGGGAAAGACATTTTGTAATATTATGAACACTTGGAAACAGTGAAGCAATATGCCTTTTAAAACCAGAGATACAACTTGAGCTGAAATCTGTTTCTTTTTCTTTCAAAGGGCAGGAATTTTAAATGCCCATATATTTCCCTCTGCTGCACAATCCTAGCAGGTAATGAGCATTGCAATAGATTTCATGTATCAAAAGTGATGCCTGCCTCCTAAACCTGTCCTCCACAGCCAGTCACATTTTTTGTTGGATAATTTTTTAAGGAAGTTATATATAGTTTGTTACTGTTATTTTGCCCTGGAACCATTATAAAAAATATTTTCACTGTGACAATATTAATTCACTTTGTAGGACTGCACTGGAAAACATGTACACATTCAGTCAATTAGCACTTGTCTGGTTTTGGAAAGGATATTTATGTCAAAACAAGTTTAAAGGCAGATTCATTCTTAAACTGTCACAGTTTATGACAAACAGAAATCATAATTATTCCCTGGGGTCTGTTGAAACTGTATCAGGGTGAAAATGATTGTATGAAACTGTCTGCTTATCCTTTTCTTTTGAAACGGAATCATAACCTCTAAAGGACTGAGGGTGGGGGYGGGGAAAGAAGTCAAGTTTAACTGTTGTGTATTTTGTTTAACCCATGCAAACTTAGTAATCTTGGCCAAATACATATGCTTGTGACCCTTTGTGATATGAATTATCTAACTATCCAGTTGACTTCCATGAGGCTGACTTTCTCATTCATCTAAARTGACAGCAGAAATCATTCCTTGATATTTGCTTTTGCTTACAATGGCTAGTCTTTTTTCTTCAATCAATATTTCTACTCCAACACTGCAGTAAATTGGGAGAAAGGGAGGCAAAGATTTGTACCTCTGTCAAAGTGGCATAAGTGAAATTAGAAGTGGGTCTTGAGTTTGACTCCTGCAACCTTTGTCCTGATTGATAGGACTAGCAAATAAACCTCAGTCTCTGAACTGCATTTCCTGTATTAAGTATTTTTAGAGTGGAAACAGTTCTTCAGCTGTTCTTCCCATTCTTTTTAACTGGAGGCAAAAGTAAAGATCATTACCAGGGGTGAATTCTTTTCCTGTTGGGTAATCAAGTTGAGAAGAGGAAACATAGTCCATAGGGAAAGATAGTATTTAAAGATCCTTTTAGTCATTGTTAGGATTCCAGTATGCCCCTGAGCAAGCCTTGTGGTAGATAAGATTGTATTTGCAAAAGCTTCTCTAGAAACGTTCCACCAGCACAGAAGGTTTTTCCCACTCCAGCACATGCTGTGTACTGGTTTGGGTCTGCTCTGAGGAAGAAAAAAAAAAAAAATCCCACTGACAGCTTTTATGGTCCCTATAGTATGCAACAGCAGGAGAGGAGTGTAACATCTCACTTAGCAAAAATACTGGATTTGAATGAGTCTCAACTCTCTCAATCGCAGAACAAATACAGCTTAATGCAGAGGAAAGTTCTTCAGCTTCCCTGCTCGTTGCAACTAAAGGGGCCTGTTACATAAGCTAAAAGAGCAGGTAAATATGCCCTTTTGGATTAGGGCCAACTGGCTTGCAAAGCTGCCAATTAATGTTACTTTTAATGGTCACCTCTGTGATGCAAACTCCAATTCACTTCAGGAGCTGACTGGGGTTTACCTGTTCATTTCACGCAAGAAGGGAATTGGTGAGTTGATAGTAACTTCCTGTGAGAGATGCCTCAGGCTAAATGCAGACAATGCAGAAGACCTGTAATCCACTGCCAGTTCCCTAAGCCATCTCTTTTGCTTTTAAAATGAGTTGGTAGCATGTCCTGATATAAACCCACCTGATCTTTAATGACTGCTTGGATTTGTTTCATACAGTCCACCTGCTTTTTGTGTGTCTGCCCTTTTAGATAAGGGAATAATGACAAAAAAATCCTTCCTCCTCATAATCCACTTGTCTTGTTCTCCAAACCATAGTGAGTTACAGAAGTGACAAATTACRGCTAAGTCTGCAGGTTCATGTAGTAGAGATCACTGAAATCTTGCTTCCTGTATTGCAAAGTTAACTTCTCCTGAATACTGTCTCCTTATAATTAAAGTMACAATATTACCTCTGCAAATCCAAAGGGCTAACATTATGAACCTGCAAAAAAAATAGCAGCAGGATTCTTGGTCTTTAGGTTCTGGAAGGATCTGTGTATAATATGGCTTTTCTTTGTGGATGCTYTCTCTGTACCGGAAATGTCAAGGGTCACAGTTGCTTACGGCTGTGATTCTCCAAGATCTTTCATCAGGATAACTAGCTTGTTTTAAAGCAATCTATCTTGATTTCTCCCTGCATAGTAGCCAGTCCTGAAAAATGAAGTGTCTACATGAGTTAAGTTTTCAGGGCGATATAAGTTGAGCTGAAATCTTCAACATATTTTTTATTGCAGGACATCTCTACTCTCATCAAAATAACAATCCATTTTGAGAAAATATCTTTTCTACAACTAGAATAAATTAACCTGTTTAAAGGAAAGCGCTTAGGTTGTTTTGGAGTCACCTAAGAAATAGGAAGACAGTAGGCATTCCTTTCCCAGAAAACAATTCTGACTTGTTTCCGGAATGGAAACAAAAAACAAATGGAAACAATTTTTTTTTTTCCTTCTGAATATGCACTTTTCCTTCTGAATATGCATTTTAATACATAATAATTGCAATGGATTTTTTCCAGTGGGCTGAATCATATGACAATCATCAAGAGACATTTAAGAAAAAGGCCACCAAATGTGCACAATTCAGCTAGTTTGAATGGCATTTGTGTTATAAATGCATTGTGGGCTAGTTTCTAACTTAATACTTGATCCTTTTGCTTTACAGAAGTGCACAGGTCCAGTAATGACTTTTGTAGTGTTTCTGCTGGTTTAAAAATATTACCTGAAGCGCTAATATTATTTTCCTTTCTTCTCTACTTATTTAATGACTAAGCTATTTAATTAGCTTTGTGTTTCATTTTTGCTGACGTGATAATCAGAATTTGAGGTGTAAAGGTTTTCTCATATGGAAGCTGAATTATTTTTGATTAGCAGCTGTCTCCTGAAATTTCAAAAACTTTTCAATATCCCTTTAGATCTGGAACTACCTTCATTTTTCAAAAGAAGTCTGGAATTAATAGAGCAATTTGTGATGCCTCTTCAGAGCTGTGGGTGCTGCTGGTGAATAAACAGCTTCATGCAAGCTCATGAGCTGTCCTTTCCTTGCTGCTTTACAAATTGCCCTGGCCAGCATGCTGTAACTCATCAGGGAAGACTTATGGCAATGATACCATCACTGTTGAGGTGCGTGGAGGTAACAGAGAGATCTATAACTCTTTAACGGCGAATSTCTGCTTTCATTCCTGATATAAGAAATATCAAACCCAGACAGATTAAAGTTATGTATTTTATGTGTGCAAATGGTACATTTATGCCCACRTGAAAGTGCAAGATGAAAAATTATGTGTTTTCTTCTGTCTTCTGGGCGCTCCTCTGTCTAGTATTTATTCCTAGATAAAATAGACATAAGCATTGCTTCTGGAGCTAAATATAGAGGAAAGTTCTTGGAGTATCTTGAAGTATTTCTACYGACATAGAATGACACTTAAAATTCACTGGTATTTTGCCTGTTTTTTCTCACACCCACTTCTGTTCCTTGTCCTTTTCTTCTGCTTTCTCTCCCCTACAGTCTCATTCTTCAACCCTGAAGTAATGCAATGACTAATTCTTATTGTTCTATGGGAAAATTATCTCTCTCTTACAGAAGGAGATCTGGGAGGATGTGTCTTTTGTTACCTGTTACTGCTTTTCCATGCTACTTTGGAATATCCATGGGTTCTTTTTTCTTTTCTCTCTTCTCTCTCTCTCT
>NW_020455621.1:1574571-1610250 GCF_003342845.1 Nothoprocta perdicaria
TCTCTCTCTCTCTCTTCTCTCCTGTGATTCTTATTGCAAGGTAGCAGTAACTTTTTGTGGTCATGTCCCTTGATGCCAGAGGTGCTGCAAGCAGAACTCTGGCTTGCTGTGGAAGGACAGAGAAATAATTTGGGCAGAATCATGAATGTGCTGAGTTCCAACTTGTCTGAGCAAATCCAAATAGTACAAGTACAAATGGCTGATTTGTCATGTCATGGAGTTATCACCAGAAAAATTGATCCAAGAGTTCACACACGGAGGACTGTGAAGGCATCAGCCTTTCCTTCAGAGCACAGGATTTGCTGCATGGATATGAATAGAAGAAAAAAATAATCTGTTAATCTGTTCTTGAGACATACAGGAGGGAGCACGAGTGCTGCTTGTTTTTTTTTCTGAGGCAAATATGAATATCAGATATGATATTTATTTACAGATACGCCAGTTGTTATATTGCATTTCTTAGCGCTGTTATCAGAGATAACACACTCATTTCCAGGCTAACTTTTAAATAGGTACTGAAACTGGTCACAGTTCTTAAACCCCTCACACCCCCAGATTTTGCTGCGGGGATGGGTTTGCTCCAAGATTTTGGTGACACTCTTTTTTTTTTTTTTTTCCTCCCCCCTTGCACTGTGTGTATCTCTGACATTTAACCTGACGGTGATTCAGAGAGCTGGGTTAGAAAGACAGACCAGTGCTTTAAAGAAATTGCACGTAAACCACCCTTTCATTACTGGTTCACAGATCTCCATCAACATGCTTGTGGCTTTCCTGCCTCTGCTTTCATGTTGTTTAGTACTTATTGTGGACCCTCATGAAGCTGCAAAATAACTCATGCAGAGAAACCTGAGACCTCATGATTAATTTTTCACAATATATAATGTCATTGAATTGTACGGAGGTGATAGGAAGTAAGTCTAAAAGACAAAAGTATCTTGTCAATCTGAAAGTTGCAGATTTGCTTAAGTGGAATGTTTGATGTGATATTTGATTTGATGTGATATTTCGGAGAGGCTCCACCGAAGCTATTTCCCTGCTCTGTGTTGATCGGTCTGCAGCTATCTATGGTGTTAATAATGTTGCAGAGTGGGCCAGCATCGTTTTCAGTGTGGCATGGAACAATAATGATAAATGGTTTGGCACCATGAAATGGTATCAGTCCTTGCACTGCCAAAAAATGCAGTATTGTTCTCTGCTTCCTGAGAGTCTATAATGTGCTCCAAAGTGTGTATTTTTTCTTTTTTTTTCTTTTTTGATCAAAGCAGGCGTGATTCAGCTTCATGCTATTGTTTTTTCTTTTTTTTCTCCCCTCTGCCCTTCCCCCCGATTCTTGCTTCTTTCTGTTACCTTGCAGTTATTAGGCTGTCTTGTGCTATACTTTTTTTTGTAAGTGCCAYCTTGAATACACTTTTTATTACTAGGTTAATTCTCTACAAAGCAATCTCATTTTTAACTTTGTGTTACAAGCTGCTCAGGAATTTATACCTTTGTAAGTGAGAAAGAAATGCCTGGAGCAGAAGTGATACAGGTGGGACAAGCCTGACTTGCTTCTCCAGTCTTATGAAGTTAGCCACTCTGTGTCTGCAGAGGAACTGGGGAACAATCCTGTTAGTTTGATTTACTCTGTCACATTTCTCTTTGCATCCTGATTCTGGCCATAAGCAGGAATGACAACATGGCAAGACATCTGGTTCAGCTAGCTGGCCTAGCTAAGCTTTTGTTAATACAGAACCAATCAGAAAGTGAACAACTGCGGCCATTTGAGCGTTTCCTTTCCCCAAATTTCTTTCCTTCTCTGAGGGGAGAGATGCCAGGGACATCTTTGAATGTCTGTCCTGGGTAGCAYAGGCACTCGGCTTCATGAGGAAAAGCAGACCAGTTGCAGTTCATCCCAGCTCTCTGCTGGCACTGGACGTGTTGCTCTAGTTGCTGGCCTTGGTGTATTTCTCTGTAAACCCAATGTGCCCTTGACATCCTTATGCTTAGCAGGAGAGCCTCTCTTTTGAGGTTGGTTCTCCAGTAGCAGTTTTGTTTTTCATTCTCTAAAGGGTGTTTAGGTTTCTAAGTAACCCTTAAAATCAGCAAGCTTGAGGCGAAGGTACTACTGAAAAAGACTGTCTCTAACAGGTTTTGTCTAATCCCCGTCTTGCATCATTCTTGCTTTCTTCCTTTTTTTCAAAATCAAGCAGAAAGCTTTTAATTAGATTAAGTAGATGTTGTGATTGCTCCAGTTAAATATACAGAAGCCATCTCAAATAGCTGTTTTCTTCTAGCAAGGAAGATATTTAAATGCAAGTTTACTTTTTTTTTTTTTTTTTGAATAACGAAGATCAGAACTGTGGAGTATTTTGTCAGTTAAGCCTTACTCTTAAACTTTATCCCTCTTAAGACTCTGTTTTGAGTTTCAGTAGAAATTAATTCAAAAGGAATGTGATAAAGGGCATGTGCTGTATTGCATTCATGAGTTTGGACTGAAAAAGAGACAATATTTCTACAGGTCTCTTCAACACTGAAACAATTCTTTTAGCCTCCAATTTGTCACTTCACCTGGGTGGTGGTTGGAAGAATGCCACTATTCCTCCTGCTCTAATTTTGATACCCATCTACTGTTGAGCACACCTCTTCCATGCAAAGAGGATTTCGGTTAGTAGTTGGATTGGATTGAGTGAAGATCTATGATACATTTTGAAGGTTGGCTGTGGTCTTTTGTTTCAAAACAGCTCTGAAAAGCTGTTGTTTGAATGGTGGGTACTCTCTCTTTTCTCCAGAACCTGTGTTTTTTTAAAACACAGGTTTATTTTTTTTCTTTGGCTTGTGCTTGAGTCTTGTAGGTGCCTGCTTGAAGAAAATGATTCATGGAGTCCTGATTTCTTTCCTTAGGGAGGGGCAAGGAGTTCAGACAAACCACTTTCTACTGCTTCACTAAAAAGAAAGCGAGCTTTGTTCGTGTATTTGGCTTTGTCCTATGAATGGAGGTATCAGAAAAACAGATTGGGTGTGGATTGAAACTGCTTCTTTTACTCTGGAGACCCAGCATTCCCTCAAAGTAGGCATTTCAACCTCCTTCATACAGCTGCCAGCTTCTCTAATCTCTAGGAATTTTCTCTAGAATGAGGAGAAGCCGCTTCTGTGTAGAGAGATTTGGAAGATGTTTTGCTCCATATTGAGAATCTACGATTCCTTCTTGCTACCAAATGATTTTAAGGTGACTATTAGCATGGTGTGAGCACAGATATTGTAGTGGAATTAGATCGACCTTTGAAGAGCGTGTGTGTACACTGTAGAAATGTGAAAGAAGGAGAAGAAATGAGTAAATGTTTTGGTAGCATGATGAGTTTACTTGTGAACTGTAAGTATTAGTTCTGTCTTTTTCACAGCTAATGAAATCGAGTTCATTTATAGTTCACTTGTGTAGATCAGGCTCTGCTACTTATGTATAAGGTTTGTTTGTTCTACAGATGGGTGAACTCGTCCTGATGTTTCATTACTGACATGAATAACATAGCTGTGAATGTGAGTTAGATGTTTTCTTAGTTTGAATTCCATTAAGTTCATTGATTTAAAAATCCCAGCACTTAAAATCAGATGTTTTGCATGGAAATAAACTGTTGTACATCTATTTAAATCTGTGTAAGCAACCACTGAGATGGCAGAGAAAAAGATCCTGACACAATCATTTAAGTGCAGAGGAGGGAGGTTATTCACTTAAAATCAGATTTCATTCTTCCAGGTTTGTTACRTTAGGACTTGACTGAATAGCACTGCACAATCAAATACTTTGCAGACATCATTTGCTCAAAATACCTCTTCCTTATTTAATGACTGGATGTTGAATGCTTTTTATATCTAGCATTTTCTTTTTCCTGTTTTGAAAATAGCGTTTTGGTGTTTCAACTATTTACTTATATCGATAATATAGTCCAAATGACTGTAATTGAAGACCCTGCCTGATACCACCCAACAACTGTAGAAAAACAAAATATTTTGATAGCATTTGTGTACTCAGAGTGAGCAAGTGGAGAAGGTAATGCTCCAATGCTAGCCTTTGAAGAGAAACAGGAGATTCCTTTTCCTTCCAAGCTTTGTTGTCTTTTTGCCCTTTTATAAAAGCTTCAGCAAGCCATAAAGTATCTGAAGAAGAATAAGTAACAAAATAAGTTGTATGTTTATGGAAGCATTGCTACAGTGTCATGGATGTTTTATTTTTGTTTTTGCTTTTTTTCTGTAGATTAATATTGGCAATCATATTGCCTATAATTCGATAACTATAGGCATAAGTTTGACAAGCCAAATGAACTTACGTTGTGACTATCTTTGGGCAGAAGGTTGTTCATCTTTGGATAACTTTCAGTTCCAAATAACACATGGCACTTTGAGAAGTGTAACATTGCTGTTGGTTATTTTTTATATTGGGGCTTTCAGAGTGAGAAGCAAAGTGTAGTTTCTTCTATGAACATTAACCGCCTATGAACACTAACCGCATATGCCTATGTTTTTTTCAGTTTGCTTTGTAGCAACTTTTATTCAACATCACTGCAGCTATTGTTTTAATGTGTGCAGATACCAGTGTGGAAAATATCCATACTGTGAAGGAATACTTAAGTCCACTGATTTCAGTAAAAAAAAAATAGACTTATACTTAAAGTTGTGCTGAGCTAAACTTAGAATCAGAATCCTTAAGCTTGGAAGAGGTCTTTGGAGATCATCTAGTGCAACTCCCCTGCGCACACGGGTCACCTAGAGCATGGGGCACAGGGTGGCATCCAAGCAGGTTTGGAAGATCTCCAGAGAAGGAGACTCCAGAACCTCTCTAGGCAGCCTGTGCCAGGGCTCTGTCACCCTCGCTGTCAAGAAATTTTTTCTTAAGTTCCTATGGAGCTTTTGGTGCTTCAGTTTCTGGCTGTTTCCTCTAGTTCTATCAGGGGCCCCATCCTTCTCACTCCCTCCCTTGAGGTATTTGTATACACTTATTAGATCCCCCCTCAGGCTTCTCTTCTTCAGGCTGAGCAGCCCAGCTCTGTAGGACCCTGCACTTGCCCCTGTTGAATTTCATGAAGTTTCTCACTGCCAAGTTGTCCAGTCTGCCCAGGTTCCTCTAGATGGCAGCACAGCCCTCTGGGGTATCAGCTCCTTCTCCCAGTTTGGTGGTGTCAGCAAACTTGCTGAGGAGGCATCCATCCCTTCATCCAGATTTTTGATGAATAACTTGAAGGGGACTGAACCAGGGACTAACCCCTGGTGGGGGTACTGCTAACTACAGGCTTTAAACTGGACTCAGCATCACTGATCACCACCCTCTGAGCTCTGCCATGCAGCCAGTTCTCAATCCACCTTCCCATTCACTCGTCYATCCCACACCTCTGGAGCTTTCTCAGGAGGCTGTTGTGAGGGACGGTTTAAAAGCCTTGCTAAAATCCAGACAGATGACACCCACCTCTCTCCCCTTGTCTATCCAGCTAATCATTCCATCATAGAAGGCTATCAGGTTAGTCAAGCATGACTTTCCCCTTGGTGAATCCGTGCTGACTACCCCTGAGCACCTTCTTGTCCTCCATGTGTTTGGAGACAAAGCCAGGATGAGCAGTTCCATCACTTTTTCCAGGGATGGAGGTGAGGCTGACCGGCGGATAGTTGCCTATGTCCTCCTTCTTGTCCTTTTTGAAGACTGGCATGATGTTGGCTTTCTTCCAGTCCTCAGGCACCTCCCCTGTTCTCCAGGAACTTAAAGAGTTAATCAGAAATACTTAAATGACAAACACTTAGGTATTACTTTTTAATTTATTAGCACCATTGTGGAATAATTTTTAAGAGTCAAGTTCCATATTAACAAGCAGAGAAGCATGGTTCTTATAAGAAATGTATACCACGTTATCATCAAAGCAGTAAAACACACTTTAAAAAAAACAGAGGGGAATTTAAAACTATTTAAGCTGTGTGGAAATATGTAAAAAAACAGAGCAATAAGGAGTGAAAGGAATATGAGTCTTCATTGCTTTTCCTCCTGTTCCTGAAGGAGAAAGGGGTGGGGGGGGGAAAGGAGTTACAGATATGGAACTTCCTTTGGCATGAGATTTGTTCACTCTCTTTTCACTTGGACTTCCTGGGAAAGGTGAAGGTAATTTTCAGACTCTATTTAAATCATTTGCTATTGGCTTCTTTGGAGCTATTGTTCATAAAAACAAAAAACAAACAAAAGAAAACCCTGTAGTGGTTAACTCTTAAATACAAAAAAAACCCAATATAACTAAAAGAGTGTTATATCTGCCCCAGCTACAAAGCTAGAAGTGCAGCCCACAGAGGAAATCATGGAGTGGTGCATTTTAAGCATAGGCTGTGGCAGAGCATCCCTGGCAGGACAGATGATGGTCTTGGTAGAACAGAGCCCAAAGCACATTTCACAGCTGAGAGGGTAAATAGCTGAGTGGTGTGGATAAATAGGACACAGAGCTCCATAACGTGCTTTAAAGTTGCCTGAGTAGAGCTGTACTTAAAATCTGTACAATTTATTGGTTATNNNNAAAAAAAAAAAAAAAAAAAAAAAAAAAGAATTGTACCTGAGTCTTGTTTGTACATGGCAGAGCTACTCTTGCTGTTATAGGAATTACTGACTTTGGAGGGAAGTGAGGTGTTGTGAATGGAAGAGTTGCAATCTCTCTAAAAAAAAAAAAAAAAAAAAAAAAAAAAAAAAAAAAAAAAAGCACCATTTTATGTAGTCATGCTCTTCTGAATTGTCAATCTACCCAAGTTGCAGGTACCCAGATTACAGGGAGCTATGTCCTTTTATTTCGAATTTGTTTTTGGAATAAAGGGGGACAGGACTGTTTTCTTGTCTCCCGCCCCTCTTATTTTCTCAATTAAAACATGCATTTAATGCTCTGGATCAAGCATTTTGCCAAGCTACCACTTCATCTGYGTTTGAGTAATCTTTAGTTTCAGCAAGGACAGATATACTTATTACATAAATTCTACCCTTATTATGTGTGACTTACTAAGTATACTGGACTTTTTATGCGAGATACTGTCTTCATGGACTTGTACATTAAACATTGCCTCTAAACTATATGAATTTCTTTGGAAATGAGTAACAAAAATGAATAAGACTCATCACTCTGTTTTCTGGGCTTGATCTCTAGTTTTGAGCTCAGTGTTTGCATGCGTGTTTCTGTATGCACTGTTGGAAAAGACAAAGTTATCACTGATGTGGAACATTCTCATCTGTGAGGTTAGAACAAGAATCTCTTTTCAGACAGATACTCTAATGTCTTTTCAGTCAGAGGGCGAGGTGTGGATGTTGTCCTGTCACGTGCAGATAAAACATTTGTACTGTGCTGGGCACGTGGTGCTGTGATATGGGAACAAGTAATAGGTAAATTTAGGAAGTTCTTCTGTTGATAGATCAGAAGTTTTGTCAACTTTGTTCCTCAGCTTCAGGCTGAAGGCAGAAGTGACTATTGGACTATGTGGCTAAAAGGGGACTTTGTAGYTATTAAAGATGTTTGGGAAGCTCCTTATTTGGTGTTTAACAATTGCTATACCTTGTGCTATACCTTGCTTRACAAGTGAGTGGAGATATTCAGGCTGATAATTTTTAGTGGAGTGTATGACGGAACTGCATAGTTGTATGGCACTATTATTGCTAGTGGAATTTCTCAAGGATTTAGCCAAGTGCCTGCTCTTGGCACATTGATACAGTCTTTCATATTCCAGTTAATATCTTTCAGCTAATATTACTGATTAGGGCTTGCTGATTTACCAAGTTAGAGAACTTTTGTCATTAAATTCCACACTATATCTTTAGCCAAGTCTAGCTGACCTCCTCAGTGCTGTATGGTACCCTCTGAAAAACCTGACTCTGTGTCTCTACGTATTCAGTGTTGGTATATTTTATGATCCTGCCTTGCA
Source organism: Nothoprocta perdicaria (assembly GCF_003342845.1). NCBI lineage: Eukaryota > Metazoa > Chordata > Aves > Tinamiformes > Tinamidae > Nothoprocta > Nothoprocta perdicaria. The sequence goes on from NW_020455621.1 coordinate 1,582,474, forward strand.
AATAGGAAACTTGACTGTTTTATTGAACTCTTGCTAACAATTGGCTCTGTATTAAAAATCACCCCAGCCAGGGCTTAGAAATATTTTATTGGTTTAAGAAAGCCTGTGAGCATTAAGGTGAATGTGGATGGTTTGTCAACAATGCTGGGATATTTAGGGTTTTTTTATTATACTTTTTATACTTTTTTTTTTGTCTAGAGGATGGTGATGTCTGTGGTTTCCAAGAAACATATATAACAATAGCCACATAAGAAAAGAAGCACACTGTAAAGATAATTGCATCAGTACAGGCACTGAGCAAGCCCTGGAGGCAAAAGAAATCCGTGAGTTAATTTCACCTGACAATTACAGCCATGCACAAAACTTACTAGACACAGGGCAATTGAATTAGTGAAATTAAATAGTTAAAACACCAATACAATGTACACCTTTACACTTTATTTCTTTTTCCTTACACTAATATATAGTATTGATGGAATGCTATAGTATTAGGTCTGACTTGATACCAGAATTACAGCTTTCTAAATCACTGCTTTATTCAATTGTTTTCACCTTCCCGCAGGATCCAGCAGACCTTTCCTCTAGAACAGTACCTTTTGCCACAGAAAAGTGCACATACTCTTCCAGAGTGCTAGTTGGGCCAATCTTCAGACTGAGTGGTGGTGRTCATAGGTTAAGAAGGGCAGAAGGGCAAGGCACTGTAGCTTAGTAGTTACAGGTCTAAGATTGCAAAAGTTGGTCTCCTTTTGTCTGCAATGCTAAAACTAGTTAGTTGCTCATATAAACTATCTCAGGAAGTCAGAATTGCATCCAGAAAGTTCTTATGGAAATTCACTATTCTGTACTTTCAGCAGTTTCTTTGAAATTTGATATATATATCTTTTCCTTCCGTTCGATCTTTTTGTCCCTCTCTCCAACTTCTGCAAATAACTCCCTACAAATGTTTACCATAGCTATGTGCCATTTAGTCACCCAGAATGAACTGCGTATAAGCTGCATGTCATTTAGTTATTTGGATTGTCACTCTGATCAATGATTTTCTTTCTTCTCTCGCTCTTTATTTTTTATTTTCTCTTTATACCACTAATCAATTCTTCAATAAATCTGGGAGGATGTTTTCCCTTGTGGTTGTATGGGAATCTAGGATTAGATGTTTATAGCCAATTTGCCACAGCCGGTGAATTCATTAAGACAGTTAGACCTGCATGAAAGGTCATGAAAAGTAACCTTTTTCAGATTTACCACTCCTTAATCTCATTAACTACCTAAAAAAGTTATGCTGTCTCCTCTAGGGGAGGGAGCTTTATTATAATATCTATCTATAAATAGTTCTTAAATCAGCTGCAGGATGGATGAAACATTTTCCCTGAGGACAGAGTGGTTTCATGCAATTTCTAAAACACGCGTTTTGACCAGTTTCTCAGAATCAAAAGTAGTGGAGAGAGGACACTAATGAGGCTCAGCTCACCAGCTGGTGATCCAAATCTCCGGTATCTGACCTCTTTGCAAAGTATTCCCTTGGGCACTGCCTTTATGAGGCAGAATCTCTATTGAACAGTGAGCATTATCTCAATTTAGTGCATCTTTTCTGGAAACTTGGCACATTCTCCAAAGGGAGGGCTACTGGGTGAAGATGCGTCAATCTAACATGTGCTATTTACTCATTGTTAGGCTGAACTTTCAATCTTCCCTCAGAATATCAAGTTTCTTAATATATGTCATCTACATGTTTTTGCTTCTCCTTTTTGTGATTTGAGGACTTTCTGCAGAATTATCTTAAATCAAAATAGGAGGATTTAGCATATAAGAAGTTGAGTGTATTTTAGTTTAGTAAGATGKTAAGCTTATCTTTAGGTGATTAAAATGTGAGATCAGGTAAATGTTAAGGTCATATTTATAAAATCCTACTTTGTTTAATCAAAGCCCTGGTCAGTTGATTGTTTATTTCATTACCAAGTACCATTAATTGTGAAAGTAGACATTTTAAAGAAAGAGATGTAACAAAGTCTTGATTTTTCCTGATTCATTTTCAGGATGAAATATTTCTCCTTGAGTCTCCTTGAGTAGAAATTTAAAAGGTGGGGGATGAGACAGTAGATTAAAGACAACCTCATAAAATACTGTTTAATATTTTCTGACAGGGTTATTGCCTGACTGTAATTAGCATTGTTCTCTATTTTTCTTTTGTAGCCTGGGTTATACTGAACTCTCTCTCCTGTAAGGCAATGCATAGAACAAGGCAAGTAATACAGAGTTGGCACTGTGAGATTTTAAGTGCATTTTGAGAGGAGCTGTCCAGGTAGAAATCCTAGTTGTTGGGAGAAAATAACATAACTAGCTTGTTGTTGAGTGTCTCATGGGAAAATTTTGCAATGTCCAGAAYGTAGGATTTTAGGAAGCTTTTGAAATTGAGCCTCTTGATTTGTTTTGATTTGATTTGTTCCCTCAGGAAGCAGGAGATTCTTGTGGAAAACTTTCACTGTTTTCTTTTATTTAGGATGAACATACAGAATSACAGAATCGTAGAATGTTCAAGATTGGAAGGGACCTCTAGARATCATCTAGGCCAACCCCTCTGTTCCAGCAGAAACACCCAGAGCACGSGGCATGGGGTGGCATCCAGGTRGGTTTTGAAGACCTCCAGAGAAGGAGACTCCACAACCTCCCTGAGCAGCCTGTTCCAGGGCTCTGTTACCCTCACAGTRAAGAAGTTCCTCCTCACCTGGAGATGGAACTGCCTGTGTTTCAAATTATACCCATTACTACTTGTCCTGTAACTGGCCACCAGTGGGAAGAGCTTGGCCCCTTCCTCCCTACATTCTCCCTTCATGCACTTATACATGTTAATCGGGGGACACCACTGGCCACAGGCCTCCACTGGACTCGGCCCCATTGATCACCACCCTCTGAGGTCTGCCATCAAGCCAGTTCTCGATCCGGCTCACTGTGCACTCGTCCAGACCACTCTCCCGGAGCTTCTGTATGAGGATGTTATGGGAGATGGTGTCAAAAGCCTTGCTGAAGTCAATGTAGACAACATCCATGGCTCTCCCCTCGTCCAGCCAGCCAGTCATCCCATCATAGAAGGCCATGAGGTTCGTCAGACRTGRCTTCCCCTTGGTGAGTCCATGCTGACTGCTCCTCAGCACCTTCTTCTCCTTCGTATACCTAGAGATGCTGTCTAGGATGAACCGCTCCATCACCTTTCTAGGGACGGAGGTGAGGCTGACCGGCCTGTAATTGCCTGGCTCCTCCCTCTTGCCCTTTTTGAAGACTGGAGTGACRTYGGCTCTCTTCCAGTCCTCSGGYACCTCCCCTGCTCTCCAGGACCTCTCAAAGATGATGGAGAGAGCAATAACCTCAGCCAGTTCTCTCAGYACTCTTGGGTACATCCCATCGGTGCCCATAGATTTTTGGGTGGCCAGTTTRTCTAAGCGATCCCTAACCCAATCCTTCTCGACCAGTGAATGATACAATGATAAATGTCAGTGTTTTTCCCCATGAGCTTCAAGTTCTGCTTTTGTCTAAGCTTTATGCTAATAGTTTTATTAAGAGTCAGATTCACCACTCCACTCTCGGAATAAAATGTTCTCCATTAGGACTGTGTCCCAGACAATGCTATATTTAGCAGAAATGAAAAGCTGGTGTGTCACACTCAAAGATTCACATCCTAGTAGTTCAAAGTAAAGTCTTCTCCATTTTGGTCAGATCTTTGGCTCATAACTTGGCTGTTTTAGGTAGGTTCTTGGACAACTGTATTCATCAGAATATATAAATCCATTAGGTGATGTGATTTGTCCCACATCAGTTGAATTTTTTGGGTTGTCTTTTTCAGTCTCATTCGTACCTCAGGGAGACAGTTGTTTGTGGAGAAAGCTGCGCCCTTGATGGTTCAGGTTTGTTTGTTTATTTATAACAACGTAATACCTGCACTCCCTCTCTGGTAAACCTGCACCTGTTTTAATGCTGAATGCTACTAAGGCCTTGATGCTGTCCTTTATTCAYAACCTTACTGTCTTGAACTTCCTTTTCAGAGATAGTTTATGAGCATTTTACATTCCCCTTGTGCAACAGTAAATTACTACACTTTTTACATGAGACACAAGGTAAAGTAAGTACAGGTTTAAGAATGTGACCTCTTTCAGTATCATACCAGGAAAAATGGTCTGGGAGTCCTCTCTTAAGAGCTTCCTTATGACTGTACCCTAGCACTTGGAGCTCTCCTCCCCCCTCAAAYGTTAGTCCTACTGTAATCATTATGTACTACCTATGATCAGTTTCTATGTACTTCCTATGATCAATTAATAGCAGACTCTGAAATGGCATCTCTTGATATTTAGATTCTGGATTTTGTTTGAAAGTCCGGGTTTTATTTGGTCGTGACTCTGTCCTGATGAGTTCACAGCCTGAACTAGATGGCGTGTAAAGAGAAAGATGATTGTATGACTATAAATAAAAATATTCTTCTGCATAAACTTAGACAAATGCATTTTTGCAAATAGTGGTGCTATCAGCTATATGAGTAATAAGTTATAACGAGGACCAGGAGTTTCCGTATTGGTCACTGCACTGAATTTTAAAACATTTTATAATAAAAGCCCTGGTGCTTGTTTAAGAAAAACATCTGCGTTGTACAGCATGTGACTTGCAGAATCTCGCATGGAAACTTGTCACTCAGCATCCTTTTAATACTTCAAGTGTATGGCCATGTATAACAAGATTTTGGATTTGCAGCTTAGTCATGTGAAAGATGTTAAAAATATGCTCTTAATATTGAAAGAATAGACTGGTCATGAGTTTCAGCTGTGTTTATATTCTGCCTGAAACTTCAATTCAAAAAAAAAAAAAAAAAAAACCCTACATTTGTTTTTTTTTGTTGTATTTAAAACTCTTAATTTAGATTTTTTAGGGGGGAAAAAAGTGTGAAAGAAGAGAGGATAGGGAAAGAAGTATTGGATTGGTAAAAGCTGATGGAGAACAGTAGAGGCTCATTTTGATTTGTTCTGACTTTGTGAAATGTAGATGTCCCAAATCCATGGGATTTATTTTGCTATATTAAAAGAAATAAGAAATCAGTTACAACTGACCTGTATATCTCAAGCATTCTGGTGCCATCAGCAAAACGCAGAGGATTTTCTCTTGCTATTATAGTTTTATACAGCTTTTTAATCGTGTTGAGGTGCTGAAATCTCTTTAATTAGAGACCTCGAATTTTAGGAGAAATAATAGATACTTCATGTCAGCTTTGCAGTTACCATTCTTCATTATCTTTAACCTCTGAAAGCTAGTGATGGAAATGAACGGCTTTCCTACAACGTCAACAGTGTTTTTTGTCTGCTCTGTGGTATTTTTCCTYGCATACATACCCCTAGTTTAGGACATGATTCTTGGTTCATAATGTGTTTAGTAAAGCCTGTGAGAAATCTTTTACTTTTAAACTTTTTTTTTTTTTAATATAAGGCTTTAAAAGCTCATATATTTGCAGACCTTTTGATGTTAATGTTTGTATTATGAGAAACCTTCAAAATGATCCCTGTAAGGACAGAAATGTATGGAAGCTTTAGGGAGAGGGAGCTGCTATTACAACAGCAAACATATGTGATCCTATAGATCCGGTTCTCTATTACTCTGTGCTTAAGTCAAAGATGGTGTAAGCTGTACCTTCTTTATGCTGTTAACCAAAGCACTGAATAAGGACCTGACTGTTCCTGGATGGATCTGTGTAGCTTATTGTTTATAACCATGACTAACTGTTCCTTCCCAAGGGCATCATGCAAGGTAGGAGTTGCTGGGGGTAAGGGAGAGGCAGCCCAGTTGTGCACTGTTAACTTGATGCTGTAGGAGTCTTGCTTAGTGTGTGCAGTTGTTGAGGGGGGTCCCTCTTGACCATCTCTCGAATTACTTTGGGTGTCAYATCAGTGCAGATGAGGTGGGCAGGGTGGGGGCAAAGTGGTGGAGGAGGAACGCAGCTCCARAGTTACAGGTCATCATTGCTGGGGAAGCATCAGTCTCTCTACATGGGTAAAGGAAAGAGCCTGTTTTTCAGGCCAGCTTGGTAGGTTTGTCATAGCAAATGCACGATCAGATCTGACATTACATCCGTTCAAGGACAAGGATGCACATGGGAGCATCCTGTGAGTTACAGAGCCAGCTCCTGTGGCTGCAGCCAACCCTCCTGGCTTCTGAGCAAGGCTCGGGGGGGCTTTGCCTTTTTCCACTCGCCCACCTGGTGATGATGAACAGCCTTTTTAATGCCAGAGCACAGCACAGGAGGCTCTGTTGCAGCAGGCACACACAAATCACCCAGTGAAGTCAGTGATGACAGCGCCTGCCTTCTTAGGGGGTGCATCAGCTTTCCATTCCTTTTTTCATAAACACAGAAGAATCAAGTCTGTTTTTAATAGCTGAGAGTTTTTCTCTTTGCCTTTGCCCTCATCTCGCAGGCTACCCTGATGCTGTCACAAACCTCACTCTGGGGCTGTCTTTTACAAGCAGAAATATTGCTGATCCCAAGGGAAAGATTCAGGTTGGCAAAATATCCTATTCTGGGAAAACTGTGCCTTTAGCTCTTGTGATGCACAAGTGTCTTTACTGCTTACATAAAGAAAAAGCAGATTTTTTGCTGTGACATTTCTATTCAGCATCATGGCCATCCATAAAATGTTTAGAGAGGGTAATAACAGCTTTAAGAAACAAACAAAAAGTAAGAAGGAAAGCAGAGAATCCAAAAAAGCTCACTTGATGATGTGTAGATTTTTTTTTTTCCCCTCTCTTTTTCCTTCCCTCTGGGAGATCTGAGACTGGTTGCCATAAGGTAAARGAGAAGCAATGAAAACACAGGGTTTTCCTCACAGACACTTGCCCTAATTGTGCTGTCAAAGAATAATGGCTTTCTGCTTCTAATATTCTATACCAGCCCACCCCATATCACAGATGCATCTAATGCCCTCTCCAAATTCCTTTGGAGGGACACACACACACACGTGTGTGTGTGTATGAAGAGYCTCTGCAATTTGAGGATTATGCTCTTATTCTTCTTATTCCTAGCTGAGGTGGATGTCACGGCTGCCAACGCTGGCAGCACTGGTGTGGGAACAGTGAGGGTGGCACCTCTTGATGCTTCCAGAAACAACAAGCTTTCTCTCTTACACCAATGAAGTGCAAATGCCAAGTGGAAGGAGGCAACTAGAACTCCTGGCTTGCTTTTCAAGTTTTCTGATGTGAACAAGGAGTCATAAAGGCTTTAAAGATGAATTTTTAATGTAGGGGATGTTTTTCAGGTATAAGTCTGGAAAATATAAACTATCATGCTCATTGTGTTAGCATAGAAATCTTTTAAGTTCATACCAGACTCTTTGGTACTCTTCTTTCTGGGGAATATTCATGGACTTAAATTTAGAGCACTGGCCTTTCTTCTMTTTTAGTCTTCACTTGCCACATCAGAGAGTTGGACCGCAGAGAAACACAAAGGGGTATTGTCCCTGCTATCCCTGTGAGAGGGAAGCTGTTGGTTCCTAATACTCTTTTTCTACTTGTTGAGATCAGGGAAGATGCTCTCAGAATATCTYCCTACATATGTGTTTTTTTTGCATTTCCTAAGTCATAGCAGGACAGAACTGCAGGATAGATTGCTGTCTAGCCTGACCTGGTAGGGCCATTCCAATGTTGCAATGAAATGCAAATGTTGACCTTCCAGTTTGGACATTTTCCTTCATAAGGACAARTCAAAAAAGTAGTGAGTCATCAATATAGACTTACAAAAAATAAAACATCTGGAGTTAGTCGTATTATGTAAAATGGAATTTTTTGAAGCTCAAGCTAATAATGGAGAAAAATGAAGCATGTCCTATTTTCTTGGTTTTCCTTACATTTTTCACTCTGCTTAAATACTCTGTTAAATAAGATAAGAAAGAAACATATCTAATATAAATGAGGGAGTTTTTTTTTTTAATTAAAGTCTTTGCCAGAAATTCTTATTCTATTCCCATGATAATGCAGAAACGGGTAAAGGCAACAATATTTTAYTGAAACAAAATGGAAGACATTGCTTTAACACTCTGATTCAATGTCTAGCATAAGCAATTCATGGTTTCTATAGTTCAGAAAATACAGCTTGAACCTAGTTTTGCCCAAATTCCTCTTCCTGGATCCTGAAACAACAGGAGAGAAGAAATGTTAGCTCAGCTTGCAGGAAGACACTCTATGACATAGCTCCTGAAGCAATCTGAAGGAATGGCTGTGAGGTTTGTGCATTAGTTAGAGCAAGGAACCACTCTTACAGGGCAGTCAATTTGTACCTATAACAGAGGATGAATTGTGCATGCTGTCACTTCCAGAACCCCAGCCAGCTTTTTCCAGAATTGCTATATTGCTCTGATGAGTGGACTTAACGGTTCCTGGGAGCACATTTTTAGTACTCTAGTTGCAGACCTGACAGATTGCCAGGGAAGAACCATCAAAGCTAGAGAACTACCTTTCCAAGAACCACCATGCATGAAAATATTTATCTCATGTTTTAGAAGATGCTTGTACCTAGCTTTCTAGGGCACTGGAGCTAAAGCATGCATGGAAAGATAAGCATGTGCAAATGAACTGAGGCAAGGTCTTTGTTCAGGATTGTTTTGRGCTCATTAAGGTGCTTGCTGCTGTATGTGTACCAGGAATGGAGCAGTACAGTCTAAATTGAAAAACAAGACTGGAAATTGTCTTTCTTAGCTTTGACTACTTTGACTGATCAATCATTTACTGTGACAGATGACATGCAATAATTGCTAGATTGTCTGCTCACTTGCACTGCCTAAATAAAGTGTTGAGGTTGCTGTTCCTCAGGCCAAATTTAGGCATGTTGGATTGAGATTTCTGCTGGGTCAGACATTCTCTTCCCCCTCGAGGGGCTCCTTTTACCCATACTCCTGGGACTTGCGTTGGTTTTGGCAGGCACAGAGAGATTCCCCTTGCCTTGTCATTCCTATGTGGCCACCTGCAGCCTTTACTTAAACAAAAAGCTGTTGCTAAGAGACATTAATTTTATTATCTTGGGCACCAATATTTCTTCTGCAAGAGCAGCTAGCACTGCTTCCTTTTGCAGCAAGGGCAGATGAATTTCTCCTTAGCCTGCTGGAGTAAGTGGAAGGTCATCACAGTATGCAAAGACCTCATCAGTATCAGTATCTAGCAATATCTAGCCAGTGCCCCGAGGAGGAACTTGTCCCCTACCTGATTGTGGCCCTAGTGCATGCTCGGGAACATGGTGCCAASCTACCTGCTGGAAGACTTAGTTGGAATGCTGAGTAAGTGCACAGTACTTGGTATGTAATAAGGTTTGGGTTATCTGAATGCCTTCCTGTAGAGCAGTTCTCYGCATATCTCACCTGCGGAATCCAGAGTTCTGGAGATTTCCAGATAAAGTTCCCACAGTGCAAGGTCTCTGTTATGGCTGTGTTTGTGGGCCAAATCATGCTCTATACTTAAAAGCTTTAAGCACAGAGTGCTGAAATGCAGTGTGTGGCATGATGACTGCACCAATGTCACCTCTGACATTTTGGCTGCATGAGGCACAGTGTAGTGCTGATGGCAAGACTGAGGTTGCCAGTACTCTTAGTTCTGCTTGCCAACTGGTTGTGTTGGAGCTCAGAAAGACGGTGGTTGATGACAGTGTGCACAGAAAACTGTTCTGTGCCATAAGGCTCTAGGACTGCAAAGTGGGGCACAGTCTTTGCCATAGATATCACTGCACGAGATGCTTCCAGAAAGGTGTAGATGTAAGTACAGCKCTCTCAGGACATGCTTTAAAGTTTTGTAGGGTAGGGTGTCTGTATAGTTCTGTAGCAAAATAAATCCTCACCAGGATGGGCTTTGAAAGCAACCACAGTGCAGTGAGAGGTATGGCCAAATGCGATTWGTCTTTATCTTGTGTTATGGGAAGTGGAAGACACTGAAACCACTGATTTTTTTCCAGAGAGCGCACAGTCCAGGTGGCATCATGTTGTTAGAGCTCACAAGTGTCAGCTAAATGACTGTGTTGATGTGTATGTTTTTATGCTCTATGCATGCTTGTGAGTTTATGGCCCTGCCTCTTAATTAGGTTGTCAGTGACTTCTGGGATGGAGAGAAGAGAGGAAGAATTTGCCCTTCTTTCATGAGGTGTCATGAGATGTACTCGCTGCTTAAGATGGTTTGAGGCTTTTGACTAATATGATGCTTGTGATTATGGGAACCTATGATATTTCGCAACAGAAATGGAGTAAGTTGTCCTCCTGTGGCGCATGGCAGAAGAAGAGTAAAAGGAAYAATAATAGGCACTGTATTTGTTAGAGGATGGTGGGAAGTGTATTGTAGGCTTCAATAACAGGTAGAGAAGGTGCTTTCATTGCACTTTTGGGATAAGCTTCTATTGTATGTTGTTTTCCATTGTGGGGAGCTGGACTTGATGAACCAGGTGATATTTTCAAGTCTCCATCTTAAGCATTAAAATGTTGTCAGCTGCAGGCTCATCTACCTTAGTCCTTAAGTAATTATGCATCTCCAATAATATATTGTGGAGTTCAAAAATCAAATGTTCACAACACAAGGATAAGCACTTTGGTGTTACTAAATTGTTTTTCATTGTATTTTCTTTTCCTTTTAACTGCCCTACATAGCCTTTGGCAGAGTAGAGAGAAGAGGGGAAAAAAAAAAAAGATGATGACAGGTCATATTCTGCAGACTTCAGAATTCATTTGCTCCCCAAGTACTCTTCCATACCATTATGCAATTTTCACATTGTTCTTGATAATTCCGCAGTGTTTTGGGTTAGATAACATACAGTCAGAGTTTATTTCTAGTTTCTGTTTTGAAATAAATCACTGCTGAATAATTGAGAGTCATCAGTATGCACAGTGTAGATTTGGAAGGGCATCTAGCAGGTTAGAGAAGATGCCACGAGTGAGGGCAGAATTGTTTTTCCCTCTCTTTATGAGCTAGAACCAGTGGCAGCTTCATCAGCTGTTTCACTCATCTTGATAGCAGCAACGCAAGCCTTTCTAAGTCWGCTCTCAGTAACACTCCTGCTCCTCCTTCACGTGCAGATGATCTTGCTTTACTGCCTGTTGTGTTACTCTGTGCTGCTATGCCATGTGCACTTTCTTCTTTTTCGTCACCTTATCTGTCCCAGGAAACTGTACCTTTCTGTTTTATTACATCAAACAAGAAATTTTCCAGGATATGTATAGCTGTATTTCTGAACTTGTGACATTTAAAGGGCAATAGAATGCTAATGTGGCTAATAAAAGAGAAAAATGGCTTTACGTAAGTCGGTGGGAAAATGACTCACCCCCTATCTTTTAAACAGGCTACTTTTAACAAGATGCACTGTTGGGGCCTAGAGGRGAGACTGCAAAGCTTAGGGGATTGAGGTAGAACTGTGAAAACAAAAAAAAAGATCTTGTTATTTTCTTTTCACACCTTTAAAAGAAACCCAGCCATTTTTTCCTGTTATTTGTACTCCTCCATTCATTTTCTGTGGCTGATAATTCAGAAGGGTAATGGGTTGTATTTTTTTGTTTTGTTTTCACTCTGCTGTGAAAGATGTTATAACGTAAAAGCAATTTTTTTGAGCTTCTTTAACATTGATTTTTTTTTTTTGAACACATACAATTGTTCTTGGCCTCATAGCATTAGCTAGAAATATTGAACTATAAGATGTGAAACTTTTATTGTATCAGTAGCAGGTCGTGTCCTTTTGGAACAGTACTAAAACTGTTTTGACTGTGAGTACGTGCCATTAGGCCACTGTGTCATGAACTGATGTGTATGGATAGACAACAGGGGAAAGCATCTATCAGCTTCACTCTTTTGCCCTTATCCTTTCTGTGTTAGTCACTTTTTGTCAGTTTTGGTAAAAAGACCTCTTTTACTGGATTATTAGAATAGGCAAAGGGCATTAAGTGACAAGTGTGGTTTGTGATTATAATCCACAATAATTCTGAGGTATGCTGTTATTCTAATGCATCATCTATTAAAGTGCTTTGATGCGGAAAATTAGTGCTTCAGGTCTCAAGAAGGTGGCAAGAGTGTTGCAGTTATAATTTCAGGATTAGAACTGCAGATCCGCCCTTCCTAAGTGGACTTAGAAGCATAATCCCCTAATGAACTCTYCATGCTTTAATTTATGTTTGTTTTCTTCACTCCAGGTAATGCTGATATCAGTGACACTGATGGGTTTTTACACTTTGATTCTGTAATATATAGTAAGCTTTAAATTGGATCTTGTTTGGGAAGAAAGAAAAAAAAAAAAAAAAGATTGTAAAGTCTTATTCTGTTGTTTCATTGTTATCTTGTTTGCTTCCATCAGGCTTGTGGGTTTAATGCCCTGGGTTGGCTGGAGAGGTTAGACTGACTTGTCCAAACTGACCATCCTATGTGAGCTAGCACAGGTCCTAGGGCTCTGCAGCTACAGGATCTTGGAGCTCTGTGCAGATTTATTTATTGGATGAGAAGTGTATGTGTAAATCCATGCTATCATGAGTAGTTTGCTTTCTTAACTAATTTAGTATGTATAAAACACATCTGATCACATWGATTAAATGGAACACTACTGAATAGTCATATAGGAATATACTTGAATTACTTATAAATCAGAAATTGAATCTTTTAATATGCCCAGTAATTGGATTTATTTTTTTACTCCAGCTATGACTGGAGTAAAGCTGGGTTTTATCCTTTGGGCTCTGCATTTGTTGCACAGAATTTTTTTCTTTTATTGAACAGGCACCTTTTTGTAGTATCTTTCATCATCTTTTCATACCTACATGTAGATTGTTTCCTCTTCTCACTGTAGGTCTTTCGTCCTACTTTCCCTTTATCTCCAGCCTTTTCACCAGGAACAAGCAGGACAGGTGAGAATGATTAAGTTGTACTCACTTTCTAGATTCAGAACGCTGTAGGAGATTTTACTGCAATCTGTTCTCCAGTTGAAAACAGCTGGGAGAAACTCTCTGTAGATGTGGTGCTAATTTCAAAATTGCTCATACTTAGTCTGGAAGGCTTAAAATTCCCTACAGACTTTTGCATGTATTCTTCTTTATTGAACAAAAAAAAAAAGCAAACAAACAAACAAACAAAAAAAAAATCAGTATTGCTCAGTAACGTTTATCCAGCAAGTCTGAATGCCATTCCCAAGATGGATGTCATTGTAAGAGTGCAACAGAGTGGAGGTTTTCTCCCTGTTCCTTATGGAGGGGAGAAACTTATTCTGAATTCATCTGAGGTCCTACAATTTAAATTCTACTTTTCAGTTTAGAAAACAGTTTTCTTAATCTCCCCTGGCAAATCTTTTGTACAAAATCTGTTTTCTATCCATATGCTTTCTATCTTAGCATGCCACACACACCTTCTACTTTCCGCATCCATTGCTTTATGATGAAACTCTATCCTACTGCAGGCCTCTGAAAACTGTCTTTGGTTTAGCTCTAGTACTACAACATTTCTGGTTGTTTCAGATGACTGGCTGTAAAAGTCAGTTCTAGACCATTCTGGTACTGTTATCTTGTTGGAAATTTTCACCAGGACATATATTTCATTGCTTAAAAAAAAAAAAAAAAAAAAAAAAAAGAAACTGTTTTGAAAGCCTCTTTATAGGGAGCTACAAAGAATGCTCAACATTGGGAAGTTAACAGGCTTGTGGTTAGCAGCTTTTTGTTGGCTGTGTGACAGGTGTGGTCTTTAGTGGGCGGTTAAAGCATCCTGTACTTGTTGCTCTTGTATCTGATCAAATCAAACTGTCATCTTTCGGATCTCTAAGGACTTATTGGGAAGGAAGACTATCTGTTGTGTCCTTACCTGTAGAAACAAAGTCCAAAAATCTAATGGACAAACTCAGCTGTACTGTGATTAGTTTGTAGGACCTGATGTTTTGATGTTTTGTAGGACCTGATGTTTTGATGTTTTGTAGGACCTGATGTTTTGATGTTTTTTTAACCTAAACTAAACATTAATATGATCTTTGATTTTGAAAATGAAATAGGAAACTACAGCTTGTTCACAAGTTAATTGCTCTGTATATGGTGCTTCAGTAGTGTAGCCAAAATTAAGGGGTGCAAGAACACTCATGGATGAAGACTCATTGTGGCAACTCCTTTGCTTGAAGTCAGTTGAATTTCTGAAAAATATTTCAGACATACTGTGGTCTTGCAAGTGACTTCTTGCAGATTAACAGGGCTCCCAGCCCTGTTGCATTCAAGAGGATCCATGTTGAAGTGTGGTGTGATGAACAGTCTTATTTTCTTGCCCTACTTGTCAAGCTATATGTTTTTATGTTTTTATTTAAAGGCAATCACTAGAGGATGGTATTAGTACTGTTGTATGAGACTTTAGGATCTTTCTCAGTTATACCTTTTCCTAGGAAATTGTGATTCTGCTGCCCTGCTAGAACAGGAAAACTGGTGGACCCTGTGATCAGTTTTGACCAAACTTTGAACGAGGGATAAGAATGTCCACCTTCTTACCTACAGTGGAAATTTTGGAAGGAAGCTTAGGGGGTAACTTGGTATTGAGGTAGCAAGTGATGATTTAGGTGGAAAAGATGCAATCTGTAAGAAGGCAGACTTCATAAGGTCCACTACTCATGAGATAACTCACTAATTASTATCAAATTGAATAGATCATGATTTTTTATTGTTGTTTAAATTTCCCTAGAAAAAGAAAARTCAAAATAATCTTTAAGAATAGTTATTCTTGTATTTCAATGCTGCCTTATTGAGATCAATGTTACTTTTTGCTCAATGCTATCTGTGAATTGTGCATTAAATATTGATTAAAAGATAGTTATTGAGCTGGGCTTATGCTTAACCATACTCCAAARATAAACCATCCTGCAGATTATGCTGATGATTTTCTTTTGTTCTTCTTTGTTCTGCTATTAAATATGCATCTCATATGTTCTTAACTTCTGTTTAGCAGTTATGTTCAGGAAGGAGAATTTGTCTTTCCTCATAGGCCAGATGTTCCAGGCCCGTCATCATCCTCATAGCCCTGCGCTGGACTCTCTCCAGCAGCTCCACATCCCTCTTGTCTTGGGAAGGCCAGAACTGGACACAATGCTCCAGATGTGGCCTTAGCAGGGCTGAGTAGAGGGGAATGATGACCTCGCTTGACCTGCTGGTGATGCTCTTCTTAATGCACCCAAAAATCCTATTGGCCTTCGTGGCCACCAGGGCACACTGGTGCTTCATGGTCAGTGTCCACCATGATGCCTAGGTTCCTCTCTACAGAGCTGCTCTCCAGAAGGTCAGTCCCTAGCATTTACTGTTGTCCAGGGTTATTACTCCCCAAGTGCAGGATCTTGCACTTGTCCTTGTTGAACCTCATGAGGTTTCTCTCTGCCCAGTTGTCCAGGTCCCTCTGGATGGTGGCACAGCCCTCTGTGGTGTTAGCTGCTCCTCCYGGTTTGGTGTCATCTGATTTGAGTTCTGAAAACTCTGTATGGAAAGTGAGGGAGCAGAGAGGGGAGGGTTGTCAGCTGCAGCAAGCTGATGGGAACTCACTGAGATCAGAAGGGTCRTATCTCTGTCTCCAAGAGACACCACACTGAAGTCATATGTCTTCCTAGATGTTAAGGGACATGTCAGGAAAGGGAAAGAGCTGCTGACATAAATCTGGTCTTTAAGTGGTTTTGTCCGAGTGCCATGCATTTTGGATGGACGTTTAGTTTTGAGGGAATTGCTGCATATTATGATTATGCAAGACTCCCTAATGGGAGCTGTTAAGCCTATTTGGTATCAGGGCCACTAAGCAAAATGAGATAATCTCACCATGCAGAGAAAGCAGTTAAATTACAGGGCCTTCTTCTCCAAAGAGAAGTGGAAACATACAACTGCCATACRAAAGGAATATGCACTAGGGACAGGACCATAGAGAAGACAGCCAAGGGCAGTGAAGCTATTACTAACACCTCAGCATTACAATTAAAACGTCCTTTCAGGGAATGCCTSCTGAGACAGAATTGTACACTTGAAGGAAAGAATAAAAAAAACCCAAATGCACAAGTTTATTGCAATATCATTTTATAGTCAAACACTGAACAGTGTTTCCAAAATGAATTAACTTTCTGCAGCTGCAGTTCATCAGAAATTAGGATTAACATGAAAACAAATAATAAGCATGAAGATTACTTTTATCTCCTATTTCCCCCAGAAGACCATAGTATATACATATGAAAAGGCAGGTTATGTATGGRGCGGTTAGTCTTCAGCTCACAGTAGGAAAAGTGGAAAAGGCTTAAAGAGATCTGGATAAAAATGGTCACATCCTTACTTTTGATGAATGAAGACCTTTTTTTGCTCCTAGAGTTCCTCAATGAGCTGGTAGTAGTTGAGGTCTTATGTGGGATCTAAATTGTTCTTCCAAACACTTTCTACTTGCCAGAAGTGAATTATGCAAAGGGTATGTTTACAGACGCTGTGATGAAGCATCTAGGATGTTATCACTAGCATTTTCACATGAAAAGTTCAGTTTTTATAGATGGATTTTTATTTGTGATCCTTAAGAAATATAGGTTAATACTTTGTTGATAGTGTCTTTTGGAAGGCTACTTAAATTGTAGGGACAGAGTTCTAGCTAGCAAATATGGCCTTGGTTGACAATATTCCTCTTAGGTATAGGAATTCCATGGACTAGTGGTATGAGTAATTACAAACGGATCTGCTGGTGGGGCCAAGGATGTTCTTGTATCTGACCTGCAGGTCCAAATGCTCCTCCTCTTCTTCCTTCCCTTCCTGTGCAGATCCTGTCCCCTGGCAATTTATTCACTCTCATCTTTTTCACTCTCATTGATCGTATTTCCACTAGGGCTTCTCCTCTGTATCTCCATCTCTCTTAATGATTGGTTTTCTTTGAACTGGAAACTGTTCAGAGTGTTTCTTAAAACACTCCAGCACTGTGTCCAGCTGAAGCTTCAGAAATGCTAAGCAGGGCAAATTAATGTCTTTTATGTGAGACACACACATAGATGCGTTACAATGCCATGCAACTGTTTGAAACCCTGCTGTTTCAAACTCTTAGTTATTTCTCATTTTTATTTGTCCATTTAGCCACTTCTTTCTGGATCAGAATATCAGTTCTCTGATATTCTGCTCAATTGTCTGCTCAGTTATCTTTTTACTGCATTTTGTCATATTAGGATTGGAGTGTGGGGAAGGTGAGGGGGGAAGGGAAAGTCCATTTAGCTGAGGGAGGAGAGGGCTTCAGGGACACTTGATACTCCCTGCTACTACTGTGAGAAGGTCATCAAGAAGAGAGAATGAGGCTTTTCACAATGGTGAATGAGAGACGTAAGTTGAAACAAACAAAAATTATATTCAGACTGGATGTAAGGAAAAAATGTTTTATTTTTGTTTTGACCGTGAGGATAGTCAATCAATGGAGAGCTCTCCCAAAGAGATTTGTGCAGTTTCCATCCTTAAAAGATTTTTGAGATCTGACTTTAATAACAGCCTGAGTAATCTGATCTCAACCTTTAAGGATTTGCTTGGACTAGAAACCTTGTGAGGTTCCTTCCAACCTGAATTTTCCTGTGATCCTATGATCAYTTCTCTGCTTTTCAGTGTCTCCTTTGACTTCTGTCTGTCTTTTGTGCTGAGGTGTTTATAATGTTTTTCTGCAGGGCAGTATACTAAATAATGTAATCTTATTTCATTTCTAGCCATTCTTGAAAATACTGCCTAGAACTGGATTGATTGCAGGTCCCTCTGAAGCACCACTTGAGACTTTGAAAATTCCTAAGCGCTTTTTGAGTATGTTTTACAATCAGGTATTCATCCACTATTTCCTTTGAATCATACTTTCTTGACATAATATCATGCAGTTGTGTCAAACTTGAGTAAAAAATTTAAATGTCATATCTGCTTCTTCTTCATTATGTAGGCCAGTAACCCTATGCGATGTACTGAATTAAATTGATATGATTTATTGATGTAATATTATTTATTCATATTTATTGTTGTGTTTTGTTAGTGCATTACCTTCTCAGACCTTGTAAGTGGTAGTTCARTTATTGTTTTCTTGTATTTTTCTAAGCACTGAAGAGAAGAACACGAACCACTTTTAACTGCATGCTATTTTAGACAGCCCTTTTCTGGTTTGCCTTAWTTCCCTGAGTTAGGGATGGATTCAGCTGGTTTCTGAAATGCTGTGAGTGAACTTCATTGGGTCCTACTGTGTTGAGTACCTCTGTGCTGCCATAATACTTTTAGGATATTCYCTCAGTATTCTGGGCCATGTTCCTCTCCCCTTTAATATCAACTGTGTCATTCTGAAAAGGAATGAAAAGGTCAGTATTTCAGTCTTACCTGTGTMACACACTATTTGTTCTCCTTCCTTATTATGCCAGTGCACCTAAGCTTTCTATTCAGTATTCAGTAAATAAGACAGAAATGTTTCTGATGCAGTCGTCAAACTCTTCTTAGAGCCTTTTATGTTTCCTGCTAGTTGTAACTCMTTTTGTGCCTTAGTCTTTCTGATTTTATCTGTATAGCCTGTGTTTCTCCCTCGTATTTGTTCTTAGTCATGTGTTCTTTTTTCCACTTTTTGTGTGATTCCTTTTTGATTTTTTTTCAGCTTATTAAGGAGTTATGTGTGAGTTACAAAATAGGCAGAAAAGAACTAAGCAAGAATATGTTTAAGAGAAAGATTTACAAATATTAATGTCCATCATTTACACTGGATGGTGTAAATAAGCCCTACTTGTGGGATAAGCCCTACTTGTATTTCAAGCTTACTGGTAATATAAAAATCATTTGAGTATATATAGTGGTATATATAAAGATGCAGTGCCCAGTTCATGGAGAAGTGTTTCCCAAAGATACATATGTCCATTCTGGAATGGCACCCTATCTTTGGAAACCCAGGATGTGCGATATTCTGGTCAAGCATGATGAAGACTTTYAGAATTTTTAAAATGAATTGCAATTGCAATTAAATTTAATTGCAGATGATTTTGATTTAATTGCAGTTAACTAATATCTAAGGCAAAGTATCTAAAAGAAACAATGAAAATATAAGCCTTTCCCTGCCAATCTTGGAGAAAAGTAGGAAATGACCTTTTCAAAGCAAATCATACAAACTGCCTCATTATTACAGAYTACTCTGTAGATTTCTGAGAAGTGGCTAACTTATTGGACATGGAGCTGGTATGGAATAAAAAAATATTTGAGCAGAAAAGGACTCTCAAACAGTGAAATTCAGATAATGGATCTCAATATATTCACAGTAAGTCTGTGCAATTTACCATAAAAACAGAAATGAAGCCATATCTTACTGCCATATGACAAGGAGTTGCTTTCAACTGTTACACTGGAGTTAAACCTTTTAAGGCTTTATAAAAGAAAATTGCAAAAAGCAAAGCAAATATATGGCAACTTGTTCTGGGAGAGAGAAGTAATTCTACTTTTTTACTTTTCAAAGCTTTTTCCACTGCAAYGTAACAGTTCAGATACCAGGCTTTTCTGGGGTGCCAGGGCTGGAAAGGCTGGAAGAAAGAGTTACAGCCAACAAAAAGTTATGAAAGACCACAGCTGGCTGCTATTCATCCTAGACTTTCATGAACTACAACTTGTCAAGGTCCGATTGATTCACAAAGACAAGCCATTTGTTAGGAAGTGGTATGCAGTCAACGTATAAGCACTGATTCGCACAACTTTGCAGTGGGTAAACGTGCATTTTACTTAAGTAGCAATTATATTTGACAATCAGGAATGCAGRATATAAATGTGATGTTGAAAACAGTGAAATACGCACTTCTATGGGTCTTGAAGAGCAAGAGGCAGAAGGTCTATGAGTTATCACTAGACAATCATACAGATTTGCAAAATGCCATAGCAATAGAACAACACGTGGAAAAGAATCTGACTCCTTCCATCACGTGAAAGCTTTGCACTTGCTCAGYACAAAACTCTATGAAAACTGTCAACTTGAGACCACTAGGTTTTATTCTGTATTTGGTGGGTGGTTGTGGGAAGATAGGACTGTAGATTAGCTAGGAAGGCGAACTATTGTATCMCATTTATATTTTTATTTCCAAAGTAATTTATGACATTTTATGGATTCACATGTTGAAAAAGTTTGAGGAATGTCATGTTAAAGACTGTATAATGCTAACATGAAAGACCAGCCACTTTGATGAAAAAGCACTCTCTCTGCAAACTGASATTGCAAGAAGGAAGTTTTCTCTCTTCACTTCTCTTGTGTATTATTTAAAAGCACAGAATTACAATGCATAAGTGGGCTGAGCTATTCCTGTTTAATTATACTGCCTTGAATAAATAWGCCAAAAGTAATGTTCTGGTGGGTAGCCCTTCGATAAGGGGTGTTGAAGTGTGATAATATATTTATATACAAGACAGTGCTATGAAGGTTCCTGAAAAGATGGTACAGTCAGTGGATGAAGGAATAAATCATGCATACTGCAGTGAGTTTTCTGCTGTTCTCATTACTCTGGAACATGGAACACTGTCTGTGCTGTGCTTCAAATGGCTTGGTTATTTTACCAGTTTTTAAGTGTGAACAGTGCATGAAGTGAATCCACATGCAATTGGAAGCTTGCTTCCCTCTCTTAGGCTTCACATTCCTGTGGTCTTATTCCATTGAGGCTCCTCCTTGAGAGCCACATGCAGTTCTAGTTATTATCATGTTCCTTGAGCCCCGTTATTATGAGCTGATGCTGGTGCATCCAAGCTTAGTTCGCAATACGGCTGCATGCAGCTGGGTATTGGTATTGTATTTGGCAGGACTGTGTAAACTCTATCCATTTGGTGAAGTCATCTAAAATAATTTTAAATGCAAGGAGCTGTTGGCAAACCGTGTTCTCAGAAAAGACAGATACTGTGAATTTTCCATTCACTTCTGCCACGTGCAGAGGAGGAAGAGGTGTTGCGTTATAAAACTTTCCCCTTGTCTTTTCTAATGCAGGAAAGCTCTAATTAGACATAAATGAGTTTGATCAATGAATCATTAGCTTCCATTAAAGTTTAAGTAGATTGCCTGACCCGGCTACTTCATTCTGAGTTTAATCTGGTATACACTTGATAATTAGAGTTAAAGGGAGAAGGGCTGGAGGCAATCCTTCTCAATCCTTCACACAAAGTGGAGTTGAGTCAGCTAATAAGTTAATTTTATAGTCAGCGTGTAAGGACAGAATTGACCGTAAAGTGTAATTTTCCTAGAAAAACGGATCACGAAGCACACTGTCACTTTGTTTGGCTTTCAGAATTACCTCAGGAATTAGCTGTCCAGGGTCTTCAAAGCCCTTGCAGCCCCTGTCTTCCTCAGTGCTGCAAGTGGAGGATTAGACTGTGTGAAACGTACAGTGAAAACCTCCCAATGGCCCTTGAGCAGCAAAGCAGAATATTTTACAGCTTTGTGAAAATGCTGGTGTGACTCTCCCTGTGGTTGAGCAAATTCGTCTGGCCTGCGTAGGGCTATGGGCATTGGAAGGAGTGAAAGGATGGGACTTTCTGGCAGCTTCCAAACTTAAAAAAACTAATAAAAAACAACAAAGTAAAAACCCACATCATCAAAACAAACCACATCATCAGCACGCAAGTCAAAGATGGTGATTGGCAATTCTTGTGCATATTTGCTCTCTATATTTGGAAGTTGGAGGCCTGCTAGATTGGAGGTCTATGCATGACTCTGYGCCCCGCAGCAGAGGTGTGCTCTTTGGCTGATCGGTACCAGGTTAGCATGCTTGATACTTCTTTGAGTCTGCTTTGATGATTCAGGACTATAAGTTAAGTGCTTGCCTTGCTTTTACAGAAGTGASTTCCCTCTTGTCTCCCTGTGTGCTTCCTAGGTTCTCATCAGTTCAATCAGTGAGATCTTGTGCAATCCAAAAGTGAACTTCGTCTATCAGATTTAGTATTCACTTTGCATGCTCTGATGGATATGTGAGAAAGTACTTAGTGTATGTAATGTGCAGGTCGGGTTTGAATAGGATGAAGTGGATTATGGTGATTTATAATGCAATGTGACGCAAATGTTACAAAACAARCAAAAAACAAATAAAAAAAACATTCGGACCACAGAGGTCAGAGGAAAAACCTGAGGTGGGGCTTATTTTGGATTGCAGTCGTGTGATTGCTGCTGAACAGTATGGTATTGGCAAGGCAAAGGCTGTTTTGTGTATACCCAGAAGCAGTTTTGTTTGTTTGTTTTTTGTTTGTTTTSTTTTTTAACCAGTAAAGAATTACAGCCATTGCCAGTGAGAGGCAGTGGCACACAGGTTCTTAATTTTAGACTTAAACTCCTAAAAGGGCAGTCAGGTTTCACAAATGGGATTTAAATACTTGACCTGTGTCTGTTACATTTCCTCAGGCTCASTCTGGAGATACTAGAGATCAGATATGCAGAAATAGCAAATGCTGCTGCTTGGAGTCACTGAGGGTCTGGCTCTGCTTTAGGTCTGTAATGACCAGAAAATGGCAAGCATTTCTAGGGATAGGTTTATATAATGTGCTAGCTGCTGCTCTGGAGGTGTAAGTCAAGTCAGGACTAAAGCAGATGCTGATTAGGTATTTAAGAAGCCCTGGCTGTTCTGTACAGCCATATAATGCTACGCAGAGACTCAAATAAGGGTTGCTGAATTAAAGTCACACAGACAACCTTGTATTGCCTTTTTGAGACTTTTGAATGCTACATTATGCAACTTCAGTAATATTTTTAATGTGTTATATTTGAATGTAATTTTATATGTTTAGGTCAGATAAAATTGCTAGGAATGTTCTCCTRTTCTCCTCTGGCTCTAAAGTTCTTCCCGCCCCCCACCTCCCTCCCTCCCTTAGCAGTGCCAGTGTGTAAGTGAGGTTTCTTTTACACTARATGAAAAATCTCTGGGTAAAGTCCCTTTCCTGTGTTTAAACAGTGTGGCTTTTGTTAAATGCTTGTGGAGATACTATTTTTTATCTTTCAAGTTATGTACTGTCAGCTTTCTGTTATAAATGACAGTAGCTGCAGGCATCTGATGT
Organism: Nothoprocta perdicaria; assembly: GCF_003342845.1. NCBI lineage: Eukaryota > Metazoa > Chordata > Aves > Tinamiformes > Tinamidae > Nothoprocta > Nothoprocta perdicaria. The sequence goes on from NW_020455621.1 coordinate 1,605,468, forward strand.
CAGAGAGCTCATGGTACCTTGTTTCCCTACTCCCTGGCTCACATTCAGACCGCGTGAAGGTGATTTACCCACAGTTCTTGTTGCAGTTACGTCRTCTGTGTAGCACAAGGTGTTTTGTACCAGATTTCTGTAAAACAAAGTTCCTGGTTCAGCCTGGTTTTTGGAAGGAGAAAAAGGAAGAAAAAAATATTTCTATCAAAAGGTATAAGACAGCTTTTAGTGTGCTTGCTTTCTATGAGTGATTCCTCTAGATTCAGAGGTTCACTGCTCTGATTAAAGAATGCCACTAGGAAGGGCTCCATTCCTGATGACCATTTTGTGCTATAATGAGCTAGAAATAAGGACATTTAACTCCTGTCAATGGGGAATTGCTCATACCCATGCTCACAAGGTTATTCATGTGAGAAGCTGTTTGCCATTGGTGGTAAGAGCTTTACAGTCTGGCTCTCTGGAAATTTCAAAACTTTTTCTTTCTAGGATGTTCTATCCTGCACCTTTTAATAAAATAAAATTCAAAAGTCAATTCAAGTGATAAAACCTGTTATTTATTTTGGAGAAAACATGTTTTTAGGCATCAAAATGACTTCATTATTTGAGAATGCACTTAAAATACGTACTTGCTTTCAACAAAGCTCAAAAGACAAACTTCAAGTAACAAAAGCCTTCCTAGCAGGTGGTGGATAAACATTTTATGTTTCCAATAGAAGCTGGGCTCACCTCTCACTGTTATAAGCACTCTGAAAAGCTAGTTGTTAGCAAAAAAATTTACAACAGGGTTTGCTATCAGCCAAGTCTTACAATCGGATACATCTGTTGGAATGTGACTAAGATTTCATAGACATAATAAAATAAACTTTTTCTAGTTATATTTAACTTTTCTTAACTATCTTTCATCCTTTCATCTGAAATTTACAAACTTTCTTTTTTTTATTTTTCCCCCACAGAACTCCTCTTTTGAGTTTGTGGCCTTTGTAGGTATCTATAAACTGCAGCTCAGAGAGGCTTCCACGAGGGATTTGCTCAAAACTCAGTCTCTGACAGAGTGGTGCCTCAAACCCATCCTCACCTGAAGCTGCTACTAAGTGTGTCTCCATAGCAGCCGTATCCAGCTGTTCTGTACTTGTGCAGTCTGGGAAGTACTGAGCTTTGTAAGGAAGTGAAGCGTGTCTAGTTAAGACAGAACCCTCAGAGGTTTTGCTTGGTAGGTTTTATCTGTGTATGAACTGTGAYGTTTCAAAGGCTTGTAACTCACCCAAATGTTGGCTATTTTTCATGAGGGTAGGAATAGAAATATTTTTTGACCCAAAGCAGGCCCTGTCAAAACTTGTCAGATTGGATGGGATAAAATGTTTCTACTTGCTATATTCTCAGAAACGGCTGAATCATTTGGACTGAAAATTTCCACAAAAGTTCAGCCTGAGACAGATTTCAATGTGGGGTAATTAGTCCAAATGTTGCTAAGCTGTATTCAACTGCAGAGTTGTGGGAAGAGGAAAAAAGTAATAGATGTAATGCAGGAAATAGGAGGTGACCTTAATAGATAGAAGTATGACTTTGAGCTACAGCGTGTGCAGGACTGTGAAGTTGTTATTCCCTTCTATTCAGTACTTGTGAGACTGCACCTGAAATAATATGTCCCGTGTTAGGCACCCTGCAGGCTGTGAATATGATTACAGTTGCATGATGCCTTCAGTAGGTTCAGGGAGCTAGTTCTGTTCCGGTTGGAGATGAGAAGGCTAAGAAAGAGGTACAATAGTTGCTGCCTGCTGGGAAGTTAGAGGATGGAATCCAGTTTTCTTGAAGGGGCCCAGGGAAGAGGAAAGAAGCAACTGTCACAAGTTACAGCAAGACAAATTTCTATTAGATACAAGGAAGAAAAGCTTCACCATGTGTGGTTCAGAGCTGAAGCAGGTGCCAAGAGAAGCTGTGAACTCCCCATCCTTGGAGATGACTAAAACTTAGCTGGATGAGGCCTGAGCAGTCTGGTCTAGCTTGAGGTTAGCACTGCTGTGGGCAGGATTCAAGACCTCTAGAGTGCTCTTCCAGCCCATGTTTTCTTTTTTCCATTATTCAATTATTAAGAGGAAGGTTTGGCACCATTGCAGGATGGTGCTATAAAATCTGCCTTCATGTGCTGGCAGTTTTGTCATCTGTGCTCCTGTGACTGGGTAGAGTTGATCCCCACATGCCAAGAGCTGATTCTTCCTCAGTATGTTCCACTTTGAGAGTGGGACACTGGAAGAGGAGGTATTTTACAGCTTCAGAACTCAAGGCAGAGAGAAAGCTATTTCCATTCAGGAAATCRGCTGGGAAATCTGGCAGAATTGGAAAGTGAAGCTAGATGAATCTTAGTTCACTGTTCCAGCTCTGAGCCTCCTTTCCATGGAGTCATGGTTAGCATGTAAATGTATTAACTGTATGTAATTAATGTATTAAGAGAACAGTTTTTGACAACATCTGTCTTCTCTTTTTCTATTTAACACTTTTTTTTTCCGTTTCGCTTGATGTTTTAATTAGGAGAATGATGTTGTATATTTCCATTTCCTTCTTTCCCTTTCCTATCCTCTCCTTGTTTTCCAACCRAACACCAAAGGCATCATTTTCTGCCACTGTACCCTCTCCCTTGGGCTGACTGCTCTCCCATTCCCTGACTTTGTAGCATGTATTTGCAGCTATGATGCAGCAACAACCTGTCACAGTAGYTGTGGTAGAGCCTTCCTGTCTGAAAGGAGTCCAGAGCAGATGTGTCTACTGTCATGAGCAGTGAGTGGAAAGCAGGCAAGACACCAGAGGGTGAYGGTTTCCTTTTTCTGTCCATCTGGCTCCACCCTGTACTCCTCAACAGCCACCACACTTGGTAAAATCTCTCCTCGGTTACAGTGTGCTGTTAGGATAAGAGATATTTTGCAGGCATTGGTCTGAGCCTGTGCAATGTAYTCGCACTGGGAGGGGAGCACTGCAGAGCAGAGCACCTGCTCATCCATCTTCTGCTCCCTGCACAGTCTCCCTTCCTTCCTGACCTCACCTGAACTAACGAAAGCATTTAGTAATGCAGATCTTTCCTGAAGGAAACTGTCCCTCTTTGCAGTCCCAGCTGCAAAATGTCTTTTGATTGAGGAAATATATGAGAATAGTGCATGCTGAATTGTTACACGCTCAAAATACATATGAATCTATGGGATGAGGAGGTGACTGTGAGAGTGCAGCCCAGGAGACAAAAGGTCATAAGGACCAAGAGGTACCACTTGGCAGGTAAGGCTCRGAGCAGGTTCTGATCTCATTTTGGAGATGATTGAAGTGGGAGATTGGCACAACAATTTCTCCCTTCCTAGCTGGTATCAGCAGTGCTGAAGGCAGGAATGAAGCCAGAGATACGTGCTGTGTGCACAGTGCTGCCAGATTGCTCCGTTCTCCCTCCCCAGACTTCCTGCCGTCTCYCAATCAACAAGCATTTCATCCTTTTTTCCTTCTGTCCATGCACCTTTGGTGCAGTGCTGCAATGCATGTTGTTTTCCTGTTGGGATGGGAAAGTGAGATCTTTGGTGGTTTGGGACTGCCCCATGGGATCMCGGGGCTCAGGGTGGAAGACCTTTGCTGTGTACCTGGGATGCAGAAAGGCCTAGATCCTTAACAGACTGTGACCCTTCTGTGTGAATCTAGCCACAAAATATTATACAGGAAGGATCTGACAGTATAAAAGATGCTGCTGCTTTTATAGCTGTGCACAGTCTGAGGCAGGTTGGAGGCTTGTCCAATTAGCAGGTTTGATGGCTGTGTCATTCACTGATGCAGGGAAGGCCTCGAGCCACACTGATGTTGCAAATTATGTGATGAGCCGATTGCCTGTGTCATGTAAACCGAAGCTCCCACTGAATTCCTTTGGAAGGAGACAAGGCATTTGGCCTGCAGCACTTGAGTGAATAAATGCATGAAGCCAGGGGAATGCTGAACCAATCTTCCAAAGCTTTAAACTGTCTATTTTTAATGGTATTTTTTTTCATCAAGTGAAGATTAAAAAGAAAAAAAAAAAAGTGGGACAAAAGCAACACTTTCCTGTAGAGCAAAATAATTGCAGATCCTTAGTGAAACAGATTCAAACTTGTTTTCCCTCAACTATCTTAAATGTGACTACCTTTATGAATGTCATCTTAAATATATGTGTTGTACATGTACTTGTGTGTCTGCAAAATTCTGAAGTTCTCACAACCTATATTTTTTACTCATGATATATCTCTTATATGACTGATGTTGAGTATCAGGAAACCTTGCACAGACACAAGCATGCTGCTATATTACCCTGCTATATTTCTGTTTAGTGTAACTMTCTACACAGTTGGGTAATATTGAGCAGTATAGCATACAGATGGCAGTAGTGTTGAATATATGATACAGTGAATATGTTAACACATTCATTTCCAAAGCCAAAGAATGCTGTAAGACCAAGAACAAACAGTAAGGGAAGGCATTCTATGACCATAGGACTCTGTTTGACGACCACCGGCTAGTGGAGCATGGTGGAAACCACCTCACCAAGAAGGGCAGGYGGGTATTTGCTAAAAGGCTGGCCADTCTCACTAGGAGAGCTTTAAACTAAGCAGGAAGGGGGAAGGGGAGTGTCATATGGACTGGGGAATCAATCCTGTAAAACCTAAGCCAATGAATATCCAACAGGCCTACGGTGGTGGGGAAGTACGGCTAGGGCATGATTATAGAGGATCCTCTCTCATGCCTCCTGGGAAAAGTTCAGCCTCGATTACCTGCCTGAAATGCTTATACACCAATG
>NW_020455621.1:1613085-1626748 GCF_003342845.1 Nothoprocta perdicaria
ATTCTATGATTCTATGATTCTATGATTAAGCAGACATTGGGGGTGGAGGGAGGGCGTGGGAAGGAAGAAAGATTTTAAGATTTTATTTTATTTTTAAAGATATTTAGTGAAGTCTAGAGACAAATCAAAGCTTGAAATAATGTACTAGCATTGAGAAGTGTCTTTTTTAGATATCCTCTCTGAATAAATAGCTGTTGCCTTTGAAAATGTTTTGAGAATATTTTCCTCAGTAGAATGTGCCTTTGTCTGTCCTCTGCTCATTAAATCTAGCAAAAAGAAAAAAAGTGATCTCATGGAAATCAGGGTTAAAATCTTACTGGTATTTGGAAATGCCAACAGACTTTGAATAGTGGTACTCTGATTATTTTAGTTTTGTAACCTAAAGTGTTGCTGGTAGGGTAACAGAGAAAGTTCACAGTAACTGTTTTACAATAGGTTTAAAGCTGGTAATTTCTCCTTTTAACTGTGACAGTAATTGATGTTTACTGGCCTCGGAAAGAGATTTTTGTCTCAGTTTCCTACCTGTAAAATAAGAAAAAACAGCCACGGAAACCACAATCCTCCATGATTATCTTCGCTTCATCCAAATGGTTCCTTTTTCACACTGCAGTCAGTATTAGTACTGGTCACCCAAAACCCACCTCCTTGAGAAAACAAATGACTTATGGTTTTCTTTTTCTGAGTGTTGTCTAGGTGGTAATACACTAAGTGGCATTTCATGCTTTTTTCTTTTACCTTAAAAATCAGTGTTCAGATTATATGCAGAAAACAATAGCAATGTAACGTCACACTTCATTGTTSCATCTGCAAAGGGCGAAAAGGAACTGAAAAACAAAATTCTTCCCAGCTGACATAAGTGTTACAGCACAGCACTGATGCAAGAGACCGTGGCTCCATCCTGGTTCCTGGTGAAGGATGGAAAGGCACTGTCAGGTATTTCTGCCTTGGGTGCTAGCACTGGAGTTGGCTGTGGTGTGCCTGCTTTTGCTTCTTGTCCACCCAGAGGAATAAAATGTACAGGCAGCTGCAGCTGGACAAGAGGGTCTAAGTAGTGCTCTTGTATGTGTTCTTCATGCATAACAACAATATTTCTGGATATATTAGAGATTTCCTRTTCTTTAAATTCATCACTGCAACATAAAAGAGACAGTTGCACCAGTTTCAGGGAGGTAACATCCTCTTCCTGGGTATAATTTCATCTCTATAGGTGACATTTATTGGTATTGTATTTTTTTGACACAGGTGTTCCACTCTAGGCTGTCCTGGATAAAGTAGATCAGATTTCAGCTGTGGAATAGAGTTTGAAGAGTAACTGTGCAAGGGAGAGGAACCAGGTATAAGAGAATATTAATATTGAAGGAGAAGATGGAAGTCTTTAAATTACTTGTTTGAGGAAAAGATGGATCAGAAGATAATTAGGTGAATGGGAATTCTCTCATTTGTCACCCTAAGATCAGTAGGAAATGTGGATGAAATAGTTGAACTCTGCTTAGTGAATGAATGAGAACAGATATCTTGATTTCTGTGCCTGCTCAGAGAGRATGTTTGCAGGGTTAATTGTGGCTGATTCACTGTGTAGCATTAGTAATAAAGTATGAAATAAGGTTTAAGAAGCATTCCTGAGAAAATGGTGCTATGTTCAGACTATATCCTTTGACATATGTTTCTGGCGCATAGGGCTTATAGAAAATAGCTATAATTGTGGAAGTAAGCCCRGCTTTAAATGATAAAATTTCACAGTAGAATCTCCTTGATTGCAGTACTAGGTACCCTTGTAAATGGGATGCTAGGCAATTTAAAACCGGGCACGAGTCCATGGATACTGAGAAGTTTCTGTGAAAGTCGTGCCAATATTTTAGGCCGTCATGTGCTTGTTGTCCGTGGCAAGTAATGTAGAGCCTCTTTCAAGGTGGATTGACACAAGTTGAAACATGAAAAAAATCCAACTGCAAATTTGGAAAGATATTCACTATTAGGTCAAGCACAGGCTGCCAGAAGAAGTGGAGTAGTTTCCAGTCTTGGAGATGTTCAATACCATGGAACAAGGCTTGAGCCGTCACACGACCGCTGGAGGTCAATTTCAACCTAAACTTGTCTGTGAGTCTATAGTTAGACCTGTTTGAGATTTAGCACGGTGGATTTAATGACTTTGCTCAGCCATATATAACTTTATCCATTAATCTAGAACGAGCTCTTTGGCCAGTTTTTCATTTATGATCAGGGCTATTGTCCATGCTATCGGCAAGAAATATCAGTGGGATCAAGGGGCTCATATCGCTTAGGGAACTGGGGACAACTAAGCAGACATCCATCCCTGCCTACTGAAGGTGTTGTGCTGTTCAAAGTTAGAAACAGCTGAGTGGGATGCATGGGGAATGGAGACAGATGATAGCCTGGGGCTTGTGGGAAGCATTGTGCCACAGTATGTTGGAATTACTCGGGACTAGCTGATCTCCAGGCTTATTAAAAGACTGTTTGTGTGGTGCAGAGTTCAAGCTAATATAACTTATCCTTGAAGCAAGGTGTATTTGCTTGGGCTCCCTATTGTGCTTGTTAAAGTTGCATTTAGTTTGGTTGGTTCAGAGTGGCATCAGATAAACTTGTGAACGTCCTTTGTGAGTTTGTGTRACTGTTTTAGTGTGGTAATACACTAAGTGACATTCCCTTGACTTTACAGATAGAATATTTTAAGCTCCTTGTTGGAAAAGGTGATCTTGTTTCATAGTCTTTGTATAATAGGGATGATCTACAGGCAAGACAGTAAACTGCCAAAGGAGGAAAGAAGGACCCTCATTTTTTAGTTGGAGAGAGAAAGCCTGGGACAATCAAGTGATTTGCTCAAGGTCACAGAGAAATATGGTGAAAGTGCTGGAAACTGTCTCTACATTTTTGAATCTAAGCTCTGTCCTGTAGCTATCATCTGGGAGATAGAAAACTCCAAAGTTTAAATTGTTTTAGGACCACAGATATTGATATTGCAATTTCCATTAACATAGTATGCATGAAGCAAAGGACTGCATGAATCAGTTGCCCTACTGAATTTGAATCAGTTGTACTACTGAATTTTAATGATTACATCACACATTAATATTTTTAATCTCTATAAAACTTTTAAAAATCTGTATTTATTTCTTAAACTCATCTGAACATAAAGAAACTTAAAAAATGTCCCAATCCTTTATTTTAGTGCTATTCTTAAACCATTTCTGTCTTGATTTCACATCTGATAGGATATGATTTCTAGTATATCTAGTTTTTGCTGGGAACAACAGCAAAGTGACTATCCAGAAAGCTAGCTCCTGATCCTCAGATCATATTTTAGCTTTAGCTCAGCTTACATAAGACTGCTATAGCTTGTGTCAGACATGTATGATCATGAAGGAACAACATACCACCTGAAGGTTGCTACATTGCAATGTTATTGAGCCTTTCATATACCTTTCAGGGCTTCGTCTTGACACTAAGGATGACTCCTTCCATCATAATATTTTCTGTCTGTGTACCAGGTGTGATAGCAAGGGAAGTGTGGAACTAAGTTTTGATATGTTTATGGCTTTTGTGTGTACACTGGTAATGTAGAGTAGATGTCTATTCCTCTGAATTCCTTGAGGAGAAAATGATTCTCAGAAGGACAGAGGCTTTGTTAAGACACTGAAATGGCATTCAGATAAGAAGATGAAACATGATTGTTTATCTGGAGGAGGAACACTTCTATTTTGTTCTTTTTTCTCTGCTTCCTATTTTCCCCTACTAATTGCAAGTTTGGCAGAAGACTATCCAGGTGTATAGAACTGAAATTCCTGCTCTGAAAGCATAGGATCRCTGCAAAGTGAATGATGCCTAAGCGAACATCCACCAACTTAAGTTGTTCATAAAGCTAAAATCTAAAAATCTGAAATCTAAATTTCTGAAATCTAAAAATAAGCATTATAGGTTATGCCACCTGCTTCTCCTTGAACTGAGTTTTAAATTCAGATTCTTTCTAATTCACAAAAAATATCAGGGGGAAGTGGTGAAAAATAGAACAACATTGTTTGTTTTCCTCACTTTCCTGTTGCTTTTTTGAAGAGACTGTTGCTGAAGACCATAGTTCTCAGGTTATGGAAGCTTGGTCATCTGCAGCCTGTCTGTCTCATATACCTCCATGACAGCAGAATGATTTCAGGAAGCAAGGGGAGGCAGTTGTAAGAGGCATTTAATGGTGGCATGAGCTCCAATTAGGTTAAGCTTTGAGCTGTGAAAAGTTGTTTACTTTTTTTTTTTTTTTTTTTTTTTGTGCTCTGCTGGAGAGTCTGTGACATATTTTCAGGTTGTAGAGCTTCCTCGCAGAAGGTGGAAGAGTACAAATTTTATCTAGCTTCTATCTATTCTAGCCACTGGAATCTTTCCCATTTATTTTCTAAGGCTGAATAGTCAGCTGTCTTTTTCTGGTGAAGACCTGGATGGAAGACAAGATCGGTTTATAGCTACAGTGAAGGGTGTTAACTCATTGGATCTGGCAGCGATCCAATTTTTATACACTGTGAAAAGAGAGAAAAAGGCATTAACCTGCAAAGAATGATTGTAACAAGGGAGGGATTGAAAAGGATTAAATGATGGTTAGCCAAAGAAATGTTTACAAAAAGTCAAATGATAAAAGGAGTTGATATATGAGGTGTTGGGCTTTTTTATTGTCCTTGTTTTTATTTGGAGGGGAACCAACTGTTTCAAATCTAAGTATTTAAGTACTGGGTCATTCAAAAAGAAAGTGTTCTTTGCAAAGTGACTTCCATTTTAAAGAGATTAATTAAAGTCTACTCTGAGGTTATCCATCAGAAAGGAAAATTTATTGAGATCCTTGTTCAGACATAACTATTTTAAAAACGTTGATAATTGTGTGGATATCTGATTTTTAAAATGTTTATTCTTGTGTTTTCTTGAGCAGAGTGTGATAGCTGGGCATAGGCATCACCTTCTAAGGGCACTGTGGTAATGAAGACATGTTAATATTTCATTGCTTCTGTCCCTTTGAAAAGAGAAAGAAGGTTGGCTAATTCCAATCCATTTCTGAAAAATAAGTATCCRTATGTGCTACTGAAATACTATGCTTTATAAAGGAAGGACAGAAACTTGATGGTGTAGCATCATCAACGAGTAGGTCTGTCCCAAAACAATGGCTTTGAATGTTTCATATCCTGATATCATAACACAGCCATGGGAGAAAGTGCTGATTCTTTGAGGGCCTTACAGGAAAAAGGGGTTACTTGGATGGTTTAAAAGGTACCCTTCTTGGGGTTTTCTACAGGCTGCCTTCAGAAGCATCCTCTATGCATATCATTTGTCCAGAACTTTGGACTGTCAGCGTAGAGTCAATTAGCTCTGTTTTTWTCCTTGTTCTTCCACAGGCAGCAGTGGAAGGGCTAGCAAGCATTTTTCACTCGTGCAAGTACTGCTCCTGATGACCACATAACACATTTTGTAGGATCCTTAGCCAACCTGCACCAGCTACTCCTGAACAATTTGAAGCATTTTCCAACAGCTGTGTTGAAGTACCCATAGGACTGGCCTGAGGGCATTCCAGCTTTCCTTTTATTAATGAGAAGATCAGGCAAYCCCTTGGCCCATGAGAACACGCTATTACTTTTACAGCTCCCTGTGTGCAGGCAAGATCTTGCATTCATTTACTGACACATCCAGAGCTGAGCCCTTCCAGGGAACTGTCGGATGTGCCATGAACTAGTATCCGCATGGTGACACTGGATATACCTTTCCACCATTCAACATCGGGACTGTCACTTGGGTAGATTTGGTGATGTAGGAAGCAGTGAGAGGTTTGCACATACATGCTCAGCAATCTGGCAAAGAAAGCAGTTGCTACACCCTGCTTCTCTGTGGCTCCCAGGAGCGGATTTTAGAGGAGATTAAAGTGTGGTATATCTCACAAGTTGCAAGGACATCTTTTGATTTTGTTTGTTGGCTTGCCTTTGTCCTTGATCCAGTACGTCAATTTCTTGCTTTCTTAACAGGGAAAATTAAGTAGACATTACCTCAAGTCAAAAAAAAAATTATTAAAAATTGATATGTAAACTGCCAGGGAAGGGTCTTGGGAGGTGGCAAAGTACAAACAGGCAGATTTTTCGTTTTCTTTCTACTTTTTTGTTTTGCTTTGTTCTGGAGCTGATATCAACTAGACAGGTGTGTGTGATCATCTCTTTTGAAAAAAGATGCCTTCTTGCCTATTATCATCTCTTTATTGTTCATTTCTGGTATGAATTCATCACTGGATTAAGAGCAAACAGTACTGTTTATCTCCCAGGTCATTCTACTAAAGCAGAAAACCTTACTAACACAAAGTATTTTACATAATAACAGATTTTCTTGTAGCCTGTCTTATAAAAAGTGATATTTCAGAGTCTGATAGATTTAGGAGTAAAAATATAGAGCATATAAACACTGTAAATACAGGGGTAAATATTATTCCCATTTTATAAAATTTTGCTCTTTGGTTTTTCTAGACACAGAAGAGCTGCTCTTCTTGTTTAACATCTTAATTTGTTCTGGGCTGAAAACTAGGACTTGAGATTTCACAGTGAAAACATAACTCAGAAACAATGAATCAATATTTCTATGCTCACGGTTAAGTAAAAATGGGTTTCATATCAGTAAGCAGATCAAATTAATGCTTACATCTGTACTTTTGTAGCTACGAGCTCTGCAATTTTAATTGGCATTAGAATCCACAGTTAATGGCTCTTGGTCCAACATATAAACTCACATGCATGAAATTAACAGGTAAGTTTCTGTGCTCATTGAAGTTAGCTAATATTAAAAAAAAAGAGATACTGTTTTAGAGAGAATTTTATTCAAGGATGTGTATGCATTGATTTCTCCCTTCTTCCCCCAATTCTTGAGTAAAATATGCGAGGATAACAAGCCTGCACCATAGCAGAAAACATCACAAGAAGATTGATGGATAATTTCTCACTGTGGAGAACAAACACTTTTGCAGATGTTAGTTCTTGCTTGTAATTTCTTTAGACTGTGTTGACAATGAGCATCACTAACTCCAGCTTCCAGATTTTTCAGCACGCTCTGACGTAGCACAGATGTTATTGTGCATTTGGTATTAATTCCTCTTAATTTTTAATACACTAATGAAAACAAAGCTTTACGTTTCCCTCTTGCTGTCTTTTGTTATTTGTATGTCTTGATTACTTAATTACATTCTGATCTGTTGTGAATTGGAATTTGGTATGCACTGTGCTTTTGGGGGGAATGTAGCTATAAAAAATATACGGCTATATTTTCTGAATAATATCATGTATTTTTAGACAGCAAGAATAATAGTACAAGATTACAAGAAGAGAATCCATATGATGCTGTTTCTGTACATGCACTATATTGCTTACAGGAAATATTTTTCTTTTTCTTTCCATTTTAATTAGCAGTATTTTAGCATTACAGATGTGCCGAGGGAAGTGCCCACGTCTTTCTATACAGACAGCAAACAGCATGTAGCAGTCCAGATGGAGGATGTGTGCAGAACTGTCAGGTAGGTGCCTTGTTACTTATGTGTTAGGTAGTCTGTAAAAAAATTATTTAGGAGACCAGCTGTATGTTGAAAAAACAATGCATCAGGTTGCAGACTCTTACATTCCTCATCCCCARAGGGTGTGCTCAAAGTATGTTTTCAATGTTTCTTCTATGACTGCAGCTGCTAGATGTCCTCTCTTTCCCACTGTGTCTCTTATGTAATATCTTGGTTCCAACAAGAGATTCCAAAGGATAGTGTCAAATACTGCGAGAGTAATAGTAAAGGAAGAATTGCCCATTATGAAGTGGTATTTGCCAAAGTAAGTGAAGATACTTTGCATCTTATGCATGTAGAAAATGTAGTTTGGAAGATCTAAGCTATAAAGGCGCTTCCCATATATTTGGCTACTGAGCGTCGTTTCTAACCTCTATAGAATGTGTATGCACTAGCAACGTTTTTGTTGCAACAACGTTCTAGTGCTGAATGAAAGAGAAGATAGAGCCTTGTGAAGAACCTCCCAAAGTATTGTATCCATTGGATGATCCAGGCTACTAGTGCCCTTCAGCCCTTCAAATGGAAAATGGCTTTGGTCAAAAAAATAACCCCAAAGCCAAACAAATTAAAAAAAAAAAAAAAAAAAGAAAAGAAAAAAAAAAGGCATGTGAAAACTGCTGCATTTTAGCTTCTGGGAGAGTAACGCTACTGACCAGAAAGGGTATTTTGGGTGTATTTATTGCTAAGTGTTGTCACAGAGCTGGAGTTGTCACTCTTTAAATATTTTCACTTGCTGATTTATCCTCACTAACGTTGTTTCCTTGTTTGACCCTAATTGTCACCACTCTTGCCCTTCCCATGCAGAGCTTCCTTCTGTTATCCTCAGTGCAGTGACAAAGGCCACATCGAAATATTCCCAGTGCCCATCCCTAATGACTAAGCATTAATCTCAGCTGCTCAACCAGTTGGTCTTGTGACATAAAATACTGTGTTACTTTTAGACTCCAGCCCAGATTTGAATGAGTTCAAAGTTAAATTAAACTGAATACTTCAATGACACATTATATTTACGAATATATCCTCCTTTGCAGCAAAGTATGTTAACATAAAACATGATAAAAATATATATGACAAATCTTTATTATTTTCCCTGAGAAATATGAAGTAAAATGAACCCCGTTACTCCTGAGGTGCTGCATAAATTCCCATTGCCAGGTTTTGGCTGTAGGGAATTCCAGCTTCATCGTTTTGTGTGATATATAGGACAAACTCTGTGGTAGTGATGAAAATATATGATAAGGTTAGCTGGAAAAGCATTCTCCCCCTTCTGTCTCAAATGGTTGTTTTTAACTCCTCCCACACAAGTAATATCCTGTGTGGCTATGTGGATAATGATTTACACTAATAATGTTGCAGTACCAAATTAAAAGTAAACAGAAAGAGCAGCCTCAATTCTGAGGATAATTAAGAGAAACACGCTCAGATGCTTGCTGGCTTCACTAAAGCTTTTTCATGTATGCAATTTGCAGCAAAGAAAACTAGACCAGATTTGGGAGTCTGAAGATGTTCACAGTTCAAAGGAGTTGCCTTTAATTTATATCTTACAGTTTCAACTTCATTTCTGTTTTTATTTCAGATATGCCTATTTGCCTATGCAATCTGAGTTTGTTTTGAGTCAGTTTCTTTTAAAAGTAAAAAGAAGAAATGTTCTCAGCTCTGAGAATGTAAATGTTTTCTTGAAGTTAGAGGCTCAACATGTGTATGAAGTCTTTTATAAGTAAACACTAATGGAAAACACTAAGGAAGGTCCATTTTCCAAAAAGTGGCTTGACTGCAGATGCTTATCCTGATGAAGGGTCTGATGTCCCTGGAGGGACAGTGAACTAGAAATTGGATATGACCACTAACTGCTAAGAAACATCTATTCAACCAAGAAAGTATTTCAGTCGTAAGTTATGGTAATAGCTTCCATGACTACACAACATCTAGGAGAAAAGTTGTTTGACATTATAGTATATCTGCAAAGGCTTGGCTTTCACATCTGAATCTAACATTACACTAGAAGAAAAGTGTGCAGATCAATTTTGCTTATAGAATTAGCTGCACAGAGCTTCACAGAAAATTACTAGGGGAAAAATTGTCCTAAGCAAGATTTCTAGATATTKGATACGCTGCACATAGCGAAGAAAAACTTCATTGCTCTCTGTAATTCCATAGCAGCCCTATAAATATACTAGTTTTATACTAGTTTTCTGACTGCAAGAAAGCTATCACATTTAAAACAACAAAATAGCTGCACCAAAGCCAGATAAAAAAGAATCTTTTTGTGTGGGGTATCTTTTGTGTGTGTGGGTATATGCAAAAGGAGGAGAGGTCGCACTTCTAAAATATAGTAGCATGTGCCTTCATCTTAGACAACTCAAGGCTCCCAGAATATTGTGGTGATATRCTTACCTCTGGACCTAGTCAGGTCTAAACATTGTAACTAGCACAGAGTGGTCCCTTCTTCCTAGTGATTATGTCACACTGATGGAAGTTAAGGACACCTCCATGTATCCTTTGCATATAGTTTCAACATGTTTGTTATTCCTCATAGGTTATCCCAGTCTGTCTTTGGAAAATGRTCTCTGGGGGTACATTCCAACCTCATCAATTCCTGCCAAAATCAACTCTAAAAGAAAATAGGGAGAAAAAAGGAAAGAAAGAAAAATCTTCACCAGTGGGAAATACAGGAGAAATGTGACARTGCAAATGTAAGAAGCAACTTAATGTTCTCTAAATAACAGAGGAAATCAAAGCAGAATTGCTCATTAGACTCTGGAGAAACAATAGGGAGATGTCAGTGATATTATTTCTGAAAAAAGGGAAATATTATATGTGATTTAGTTTTAATGGTAGCAGAAATCACCCACCACAGATAAAATACAAATTAGCTGGCTATTATTAGGACCTAGAAGTATTCCTGATCTGCTTGGTTTTGAGCAAACAACTGTAGAAAATTCATTTCATGTTTATCTACTGCAGCAATTCAGTTGGCAATTTAGCTACAAAAAAGTAAGAACTGGGTCACGGAAATGCCAAATCGCACGTGGTGCAGCTGAACAAAGCGTTGTGTGTGTTCATTCTGTTTTATCTGTGACCTTGTCCTGTGGTGCCTTTCTCGTGATCTCGCGCTGATTGCCAGATGGCAGCGGGAAGCCCGGGGCGCGTGTTGCGCACCCGGACAAGCCGAGCACAACAACCGCTCGCCGCTGGCGTGGATGCGGATGCGATGGGTTGGAGCCCAGACATACCTGCAGAGAGCGACCCCCCCCAGCTCTCTGAGCAAGGGGCTGCAGGTGTTTCCCAAAAGGCACAAGGGAAAATGGACAAGGTTTAAAAAAAAATAAAGGAATACATCATCCGAGGTGGGCAGATGCAAGATCTTATGCTCTGCTTCCTATCCTGTATAGTAGCCTGTATTCCAGAGAGGTCACATTTTTTTTGCGGAAATGATATGATTTTGTGTGTGTGTAGGGTCAAATTTTTATTATTATAATTATATAATTTATATTATATATTATATATTAAATATATTATATAATATATTATATATTATAATTTTATATATATAATTATTTACTAATAGCTTCAGAGAGATGCAGACAAGCAGGGGTGATATCTGAACATCAACTAAACCCCTAATCTTCAGCCTATGAAGTTAAATAGTTTTTGAGAAGTCTCTAGTAAGTTGGTAACTTTGTCATAATGAACTGATGCTTTTAGGTGACTTTTTTTTTTTTTTTAATATATTGGGAATTTCTAGAAGGTGCCATTTGTCTAAACAAACCATGTAGGTAACAATGTGCCCTTATTTCCCGTTATAGGGTAACTCCCAGTTGTCAGTTCTTATAGGTGCAGCTTTTTGGTGACCTATTCTTGCTTCTCTTGAAACACATCAAGTAAATGAGGAGAGCTGGAGCTATTGGAAAGAAAACTCACAGTTAMTGTGTGCCCAGTTCTTTGACCTTTCAGATATTTGTTTTTTATTCTGGTGTCTTAAATTATGTTATGACTTGTCTGAGTCACTTATCTCCTGTTGCTCCTGGCTGCAGAGAAGGAYGTGTCTTTAAGTGCAATTCCACTACCCTTAGTATGTATTTTGATACTCTCATTTTTCATTTTTTTTCCCCAGACAACAGTTCCCATAATATCTAACTGGCTTGTTTTAACATAAAGTAAACAATCTTTCTTGGAACTGTTCAGGTGTTTCTTTGGGGTCCCATAAACATCACTAGGTTTGACCAAGCAGAAAGGCATGTGACATTGGAGCACTAATAGTGTCATCTGGAGGGAGGACTTCCTACCCTGCAAGAAATGGTGCATTAAGATATTACAAATTCTTCTCCTGAATCTGCCTTTGCTTAGTACCTATAGCCTGTCTAGAATCGCTAATCTAATGGCATTAGTGAAATGTAACTTCTCTTTACTTTTGTATTTTTTTCTGTATGAATTTAATACTAATGGAAAAAATGTCACACTAACTCCCTTAACCTTCATATAGTAGCAGAACACTCCTAGATATAGGAAGCAAAATGCTGTTATCTTGAACTTTGGGTGTTTTAAAAATGTTGTTAAACCCTGTCCATGGTCTACAGTAGAACAGAAACTTGATTTTTTTTTWAAATTATTATTAGTATTTAATCTGATAGTCTCATATATTCAGCTCTTCTGCATATCARCCTGGATGTTTATATCAAGAATAATGTAGTCCTACTCTAATTTCACCTTCATGAAACCTGTGCAAGCCCCACAGACCTAGTGGCGTTTCCTATAGTGTAACCATTTGAAACTTGCATAACAGTGGTGTTGGTGCAAGGGCAATAATACAACTAAACTAAATTTTCTGTTAGCTGATTTGACATGGTAGGATTAGCAAAGAAGAGCTTTGCCTCCGCAGGAGACTGATGGGGCTGTGGCAGCACAGCTGGTAGAGTAAAATTGTCCTGTACTGATCATTTGCTTGTATCTCTAATCTTGGCTTAAATTGTTCAAATTGTCCTGCTTTTGAAGCTTGTGGGTTTAAAAGTTAAGTTCTTCAGTGCTTGAAAAGCTGTTCCAGTACAGTAGGATCTTGTAAAAGGAGAAATAACAGACTACTTTGCTAGTTGATTGAAACATCCAGAATCTGTGGGAGCTGTTTCGAGACACCTTGCTGTTCTTTTCAGTTTTACCTTGCCCAAAAGATGAGCAAGAAGTAGCTGTTGCTGTAATATAGAGAGAATAATAACAGCTCACAGGCTTTTAATGTCCTTTCCAACCCAAGCTGGCAAGAGGAAATTGGTGATGCTAAGGAAAGTATGGTCCTTGTGACCTTCTGTTTCTTATTTTCCGGCCAGCATCCTGAAAGAGAAGAGGAGACAGGAGATTCCTTATTTTGAAAATCACTAGCCAAAATAATCATGATTCTCTCTACCCTGAAAGTAGAGGGTCCGAGAAAGGAGCATCTTTTAAAGGGTCTTTATTGCTTGCAAAGTGTGCAGTAGTGGGTAAGATGAGCGAGTAAGAAAAGACTACAGGTTAAAAATATCTGCTTATTTTTTAGATAAGAAATGGAAAAACTAACGAAACATGAAAAAAATGATTCCCCTACAAAATTTACTTCAACTTGTGTTTGAGCCATGATTGCTTATTTGTGGGAAATAACATAAAAAGTAATTGAGATAATGTCAGCTGTAAAACATGGGCTTATGTCTTTTCTTATTTTGACTCCCCCCCCCCCCCCCCCCTTGAAGAGGGAAAAATCATTCTCTGGGACGGTGTTTTTTATTCTTTTCATCTTCCAATTCTTACCTTCCTTTATACCTCTCATGTCAGAAGAGACCAAAGACTCTGTTTCCAGCCCTCTGATACAGCTGTTCTTTTTGACTACATTAGAGTATTTTTACAATCAGAAGAAATAAAGTGGGGAGCAAACAGGACTCTGTTGTTAAAGTGTATGCCCTAAATGACCAGGGATGTCTGGTATAAGTTAACATCTTCCTCCTCCTAAGGAAAAAAATCCTCCATCTAGTCAATGCCTCTTTTTTATTGCTCTTAGCTACAAGGACACCTAGAGTAAGTGGCGGCTTACATGAAGCATATCACTTCATATGCAAAATCACCATGAAAAAAAAA
>NW_020455621.1:1627039-1677854 GCF_003342845.1 Nothoprocta perdicaria
TCAGTGTTTCAGGAGAGAAAGCTCAGAAGGTCTCTTGAATGGACTGAAGGTTCATCTTCATACCAGATCCTGCTGAGCAGACTTTAGGGACTGACGTTGAGCCCAAACCACCGGCCCTGCTCCTTGCTGTCCTTGGTAAAGAGCCATCATGTGCAAAAAGTGGCTGCTGAGTAACTAGGTGAAGGTTGCCTAGTGGTTTGTTAGTTTTCTGCTCTGTTTTTTTGCTACCTTCATTGGCCTTGTAGAGTTTGATATCAGGGAGGGAGAGAAGCAACAGTCYTGTTTTATAGCTATGCATTATTCAGCACATTTAGTGTTAAATTCATCTTTTATAGATGTTTTCCCCAGAACCTGAGTGTGTATGGGACCTATTTTTGGTAAGACAGGCAGTGGTTGGGCCAGCAGAGTGGGGTACAGGGGGTTCTTTGCTTTAAGTTTTATGTTTTGAAAAATTAGAGAGCTGTGATTCACCAGGCTGTGATGTGGCCTAAAAGTTGTTAGAGACTTCTGCTCGAGCCTTCTAAGGCTGGTGTGTGTGTGTGTGTGTGTGTGTGTGTGTGTGTGTGTGTATGTCCCTTCTGAAAAAGTAATCAGTAGCTCTGTGTGAGTATAAATGAAAGCCTGCTGAAAAAGCCTTCCCAGATATTTATAGAGGTGATATTCCATCTTCCTACCAGTTTAAAACAATTAGAAGAATTTAGATCTGTGCAAGGTTAATGAATACTGGGAAACTTGGCTTTACTCACCATCTTAGTATTATTAATTATTGATTTAATTTTTTTTGTGCAAAATAAAGTAATGATATTTCATCTATGAAAAATCTGGGTATTATGACACTGCAGAAAGTTTAAGTACAGGAGCAAGAGTTCAAGCTTAGCAGCTTCTAGGAACATCTAGGAAAATTAACTTGAATGACAAGTTGCTAAGAAGTATGTCTATCTGCAAGTCAAGGCAAAGATTGCCTTAAAGAATAAAGTCAAAGAGCATTTGGCATTTTGTAGTAATTAATATGTGAATATTCTCAGGTGGAGAAATTATCACTTCATCTTTCATGGAAAAGTGTATTTTGAAAGGTGTATTGTATTAATAAGCAGCCATTATGAATATGAAATAGCTTAATAGGGAAGGCTAGGTCTTGGTAGTTAACAGACCTGGGAGGACCTATGTTTGCATCTGAGGGCTTAACAAATGATATATATACATACCATAGACACACCACACACACATATATCTGTATATATATGTACATTCACATATATATATTTATACACCATATTTAATATTTTCACAGTTAAGAACAAGTATAATGCTGGGAGCTGAACTTTGATGTTCTGCTGATGGATGAGAACTGTGTCCTGCCATTGCTTGGGAAGAGTGGAGGGCTGTTTCTGGGAGTCACACTGGCTTGAGGATTTCCTGGGACAGGGGACACACTGCCTTGCCCCGGCTGAAGATGGCTGCAGCCCTGGTGCTCCTGCATTTCGTGGCACAGCTGTGTAGATGTGGCAGCACCGTGCTCAGCCTGAGCTTGTATCCCCGCCAAGCCCAATCCTGCTCCAACTCCCCAGTCCTGCTGCGTTCCCTCCAGAAATCCAAGATTAATCAAATGTATGAAGAGGAGATAAAATCTGGAATGATAAGCAGGAAGATCAGAGGTATTACGACAAAGGCACTGGAATGGTTTATGCCTGGAGGACCATTATGATCCTGCCAGCTCGCTTCAACACTGGATGGCTGAACGATGCCTGCTGTGAAGGCTGCAATTTTTCATACCTGTTAGTTATGCTTTATTTCTCTGATCCAGAACTTTTTTTTTTCCTCAGAGCCATTTGAGTTTTCTTATTCTTTTATGTTTCTCCTATCTTCCCACTCTCCTCCCCATTTGGTTTTGACAGCATCTGATAGATAAGGGCCTGAAAATACAGCGTTGTTGTAGCTCTGACCTTCTACCAGCTGTATCATGGCAAGGTAGGATCAGAGATGAGATTGCCAGTTTGTGAACTCTCTCATTGCAAGGTGCRCCTGCAGGTGCTAACATGGAGGTGGAAGAAGCACAGACCAATGCCAACGGCCAAAAAAGGTGAAGCCAGTCATTAAGGGGTAGGAAAAAGATATTCTTTCTCCTTTATTTTTTTTTCTGTTCCCTCCAGAGCCCTCTTTACAATGCTGTGTCCTTAAGTTAAACTTGCCCATTATAAATAATGATGACATAACAGTTCCCTGGAGAATAAGAATGCGAAGATCAATGGACAATTTTTTTTTTTCTTTTTTTTTCTTCCTGTTCTTAATCATCTTTGCTATGGGAAATTTATTCATTACTTACTCAGACCTTTTAATGGTAAGAAGTCTGGTCTCAGGTATATAGCTGACACTGCTTCTCACCAAAAGGTCTCTGTTCCTGTTCAAGGGGATAGCTGAAACTGATTTCTGCTGAAGTCTTATTGCTAAGAACTGTTTAATCAGGGAGCTTCCGTTATCATACTACTTAAATTTGCTTTCATAGATATTTCTTCTTGAACATACTCATTTAAAATCCTACACATGTAAAACTATAAAAATTATAAGGCCTTGAAGGGTTTTATTGTTTGCCTTCCCCCTCCCCCCCCACTCTTTCTTTAAGCTCTCACCRTGCTTAGACTGTGCTAAGTGTGTTCTTTCCTGGAAAACATTGATCACATTGATCAGTTCCCTCCTTGAGCACCTTTGTATTGTTAATATTCCATCCTTCATTTTCTTCTGACATTGAAAGCTGTTTTCATTTGTTTGTTTTGTGTTTTTGTTTTGTTTTTAATAGCACAGATGAGAGCATTTTAGGGGAAATGCTAGCCTGCTGTTCCAGATACTTTCAATGTTGCACTGATACTTCCTCTATACAGCCCTACTACTCATATTTGGGGTAGAACAGGCTAGGGTTGAACTTTGTGAAGAAGACAGCTGCAGACAAGACCTAAGTCAACGATGAAAAATGGAACTCTCTGCAGGTAATAACACATTAGTGTGTCTGCTTTTCCTTTAGGCTGAGTTTTAGCTTTCAATATAAAGAAAGTTTGTTTCTTCCCTTTGAGGAATTCTGTACCCTCAGAATTTCTCAAAGAAAAGGCCTGCTTGCAGGCCTGTCTGAAAGCTAGCAACTGTTTTTATAATCAGTTTTTTTACAATGAGAAATGCGTTACTGGCCCAAACCCAGCAGCTCTTATTGATATAAATTTTATTGATTTCAGTAGGCCTATTCATGTGGGCTAGAGTTATAGATCGGAGCGCGAAAGCGCCGTGTGACAGGCGCCTGCTCGATGGCCTCCTGTTCCTTCKCATTTCGTTCTGCAAGCTGTAGGATTAATTTTTAACCTGCTCACAAATACTAAGTTTTGCATTGTGTTAAATATTGTGCTTAGGATTTGATGGTAATCTGTGCTACCGGATCATTTGTGAGCCTTAAGTTGAATTTTCCTTGTGAATGGTGCTGCCTGTGCTCCCTGCTCTGTCATTCCTGCAATGCCTGTACTGAGGGAATGTCTCTTCAGAAGTCCCAACATACAGTGTATAATTTTGAACTTATGTAGGAGGCTGATGTTTCATATATATTGAGATGTCTTTTTTTTTCCCCTCTGCAAGGTCTCTGTAAATTCACTATCACCTGATGTATGTTTTGATGTAAGTGGTAATTTTGCAGTGCAGGGTGAGATGTGGAGGAAAAGAATTCTGTCCTTTCTCTGTCCCTGTGTCTCCCTCGCCCATTCTTTCTCCTAAGATTTTCATGCAGATTAGGAATAATGATGGCATCAAAAACTCTTAACATAAACAACAGTGCAATACTGCTTTGTTCCATCTTTGTAACACAAAGACACTATAATGACTGAGCTGAAAGTTTTTGAAAAATGAATTGTTCCTGGCTTCTTGGGTTCTTTCAGCAGCTGAATTTCTTAGGAGTGCAATAAAAACTGTAATTAAACATAGAATGGGGGGAATGTTTCAAGCTGCTGCAAACTTGTACAAAAACATGCCATAATTATCTTACTATTCCTGGCCTCTGCTTGGCTGCAGAACTTTGTTTCTATTGTCCCCAGTTTCCTGCTCTCTTCTTCCCTTCAGTGCTCTATATTATAGTCTTGTATGGCTTGTATGGCAGTTTCTGTAATGATAGAAGCACATAGAACATCAGAAATCAAGGCTGCCTTGGAAGATTTGATATTAATTGCACAAAACATTGTTACTCAGAGCACAGAGCAGCATGACTGACAAGTCTGGCTCAGAAACGATTTGAGCAATTTTCTCGTTGCAGTGGTGATTATGGCATGGAACATTATGTAGCTCATTTAAGAAGCTTATATTAGGAGATTTTGATTATTGGTTAGAGCAGTTTTAAAATCCTATAGAAGGAAAAAAAATTCTAATTTTTCGATTTCAATTAGATTAGTAAATGTTAATGGTCCTCTTTTCTCCTCTCCCAACCACTCCTACCTGCCCACTTACTAATTGTATGTTACACTTCTCACAGATGCCCTGGTTAGTGTCTTGTCGGCTGCTTTCCTCTTTTTGTCATTAGGTGTCAGAATGAGGAGATTTCTTAACTTCTTAATGTAATGCCCAGCCTAAAGGTAAATCATGTTCTTAAACTCAACACAAAGAATGGCTCAGTGCCTTGTTCTTAGTTCTTAATCCTTAGGCAGTATCTTGAATTTTAGGTTTCCTTTTGGCTTAGACTTGAAGAACACAAAATTGCAAGAAATAAAATAAATACCTTTGAAGTAACTGTAGACTGTTAAAGTTTAGCTTATGCGTAGCAAATGGAGCTGTGAAGATGATGGGTCCTTTTCAATAGTTCATATGTTCGTATGAAGTCTGATCATCACAGCAATGAGGGAGAGTGAAGCCCACCTTTTGMAGTCCTCAGGCATTACATTATTTTCCAAACCTGGCAAAAATTAGTCAACCCTAGAGGCTGTTGTGCCCTGTTTGTGGTTGTTTATGACTCTTGGAGGGCTTTTTCTCTGAACAGCAATGTCAAAATAAAGATACTACCTTGCCTATGTATTTTTTTTTTTTCTTTCTTTCTATTAGCAATCCTTATCCTGGTCGTTGTAAAAGGTCATTACATTGAACTGCCGTATCAGTTGTCATTTGTCTTTTTTCATGTCCAGAAAGGATAAGATTTTCATTTCTAAATCAATGGCTCATGAGGATGACAAATACCTGACTTAGCCAAGGGAATTATAAAAATTAAAGCTTAGCTGAATGAAACACCCATTTCTAGCTGTGACACAGAGGAAAATGTAAGACTTGAAAAATGTCACCAGATGGATAATGAATATTTCTTTTCCCAAGACTTAAGTAAATGTTAACTTCTATAGGACTTTTTGAGACAGATGAAAGAAGACAAATCTCTATTTGGTAAGTTTGTTTTGGGATTTTAAAAAGCAATTGTGTGAAACTGTTCATGGATTTGGAATTGGACCTTTTGAAGCAGAACAGAGAATAGAGAGAAGGTCAGGTGAGGAAACCTAAAGTGCTTGCTTAAAGGGAGCRTGACATGTCTTTGCAGTGATATTAAAGTCTTAGGTGCAGCAAGTCTGTGCAAGGAGACTTGCCCTGGGAATCTTTGGGCAAGGTCATGTATTAGTTTGTATAAAAATATTATGGAAAATGAATGGCATTCTTTAACATTAGGCCTTCAGTATGTGTTTCCTGCTTCACTTGCTGATGGTTTCACGAGTGGCCAGGATCTTTCTCACTGTTTTTTGAAATCAAATGAGTTTTCTGTTTGTCTTTTCTCTCTTACACACAGTTCTTGTATTGCTCATATTCTTGCCATGGCCATTAGTTTGGGTTGCTTCTCTGTTTGGATGTTTTATTTCGTGGGTTGTTTGTTACAATTCCATAYGGATTTATCCTCTTAGCAATTTTGCCTTTTCTTCCTGTCTTTTCAGAGCTAACATATAAAGCTTATTTCTATGCTTCTCCAAACTTCAGCTTGCTAAAATCTAACAAATGCAGATGATCCAGATAAAACTAGTAAACGCAGGACTTTGAAACTCTTTTTTTTTTTTTTTTTTTTTTCCCTCATATATTGTTGTTCTTAGGTATACTGATGGAGGTGGAGGGAATGGGACCTATGATATAGACTCCAATTTAATTATTTTGCTAGATTTTTTATTTGAGGGAAAGAAGTTTCTGCTTAGAAGGACTTGAAAACTGGAACTGAAATGTGAAGGAAACATATTCTCATTAAAAAGACTGGCTAAACTTTCTGCATAATAATATTTTGGTGAGAGAAAAAAAAAAAAAAACAAGGACTTTTAATTGTTGTTTCTTGTCTACTAGAAGTTTTCCGCAATTAGTTAGGAGGAAATAAAAGGTGTTGAGACTGCTTTCTTAGAAATATTTTTGACATTAAGCTCTAAAATGGCCTGTATTGATGTTCACTGGTATTCAGTCAAAACAATGCACTAATCATTCTGTATACTGACTGTAGTAAACAATAACTTCATCTGCTTATCTCTACATTATGGAATAGATGGTTACATCCTAAATTAGTGTGCTAGTTTTTGTGTGTGTGTGTGCGCACGYGCATGTGTGTGTTGGACACAGCTCTCTCAATGTGCAGCTCAGTAGGCAGATCTGTAGTAAGTCTATAAGAAGCTTTCCTACTTGTGATTCACAGATGTGGATACAGATTTTTTCTTTTGGCTGTTCCTGTGATTCAAAGGTTTAGTTAGACTTGCATGGTCACCCTGTAGGATGCTTCACAAAGCACTTCTCATTGAAACGTTTCCTTCCTGGCACTTGTTTCTCTGTGATCATGCAAGCATGATACAGTAGTGTATGAGTAAATTAGCTGAACTGCTGGTGAAACGCATGTGGTCTATATGCTAATGCCCCTGATATGCTGAAGCTAATTTATGTGTTCCATTCCATTGTTTTATGCACCATTCAGCTTTCTTCTTTTCCTTTCTTAAGAGTTGAGAACATCTGGTATTATGTAGCTCATAAATTGATGATGAAAGTCAGGTGTGTGTTTAAAATTTAAAATATAAAATTTTCTCTTTGAGTATTATAGGCTGGTGGTAGGGCTGGAAAAACTCTTGATTCTTTCTGGCAATTTGATGCCTCAATTGAGAAAGAGTTTTTGACATCTAGAATTGTGCCTTGGTTATCTGCTTTTTTGAAATAGTTTACTTAAAAAGAAAAAAGATAGTTATTTGTAGAAAGCCAAAGAAAGGGGAAAAAGAAAAGGAAAAGCTCGTTAGGAGCCATAGCTGCGTTGCTTCAACATCCTTTGTCAGCCCTTTGTGCTTGGAGTATAGTTTGTTCCTTCCTACTTTTGGTCTTTCAATTCCTCTAGTACTCAATAAATTAAGTAAATTTTTGAGTATTTTTTTTCTGTGGTCCTTTATAGTGGGTTAGATTTTGTGACTGAGTTAGGGTAGTTGAGGATTGAGTAGAAGATTGTTAAGTAAATATTGCACCAAGTATGTCTCAGTGACTTTCTGCTCATGAGAATGTCTCCTCTCCCTAGAAATGTGAGAGGCAAGTCATTCAAGGGATGTTATTTTTCCTGCTCTTAGTTAAAAGGAGCCATAAAACAGCAGAAAGATGACTCATAAGATGACTTTCTCGCTCCTTAGTGGCCTGTAGAGAACAAACCTGCTTGGGGTAACTGACTGATTATCTAGTGTTCACATTTAAAACTATTCATCCTCCTCAGAATACAATGAACAAATGCCTTTAAACTTTCACTTTTTTTTTGCTATAAAAAGATTTTAGTGTTTTGTTATCAGCTTCATATTATTATTATTATTATTATTATTATTTCTCCCAAAGTGTTATATTTGTGAAATATTTCAGAAATAAAGCAAAAAACATCTGAAATTTCTCAAAACCTCAGAAAGAAGAGTGGACTGTAACTATGTCTTTCAGTGGAAGTTTTAGTGTGTTGCTATAACTACAAAGAAAGGAAAGAGAGACTAGACCCTTATCACAGACTGGACCTAAGCTAGCATTAAGATTTATTTTTGACTCTCAGTAAGGGATGATAGACTGTAATGCTTTCCTAGAAGAGGGAACTCCTTCACTGTTCTCTTCGGATAGCAATGCCGAAACACATGGGAACCAAAACTTGCAATAAAACATGAAATCTCCTTCTGTCATGCAGTACTTGTAAGGGCATGTAACATGAACACTGTATTTCTGGATCTGTTTTGTGCTGGTTGTGTTTCATGCTGCTTTTCTGTCCTGAGAAGCTATTTAATACACTTTGTAAAAGGTCTCTGTTTTGATCCATTCCTGTATGGTTAACTTCTTCTTTCAGTGCTTATTAAACATTACCTGTTTGCTGCAAAGGCCGTGACACCTCTCGAAGTATTTTACTCGTTGTTATACTCTGTTCTGCACTATCTCCCTGTCCCTGACTCTGCAGGTAATTATGTTAAGGGATCTGGTAATGGTAAGACTGCAATTTGAAGGCATTTCACAGTGATAAAATTGCACTGCTGAAGAGCTGTGTATTGTTTCTGCCTCCCACCCTTCCTGAGTCTTTAGGGAATCTTAGGGGACTTTAAATTACAAGGCATGGATGGGAGCACAGTCTGGGAGGCAAATGGCCATAATTTTACTTTATTTAAGGGATTCGGGAGTGACTTGTATTGCTTATACTCAGTGTGAGAGTGGAATACTGCTGAAGCCAACCTTTTAGTGCACTACTTGAATTGTATAATTATTTTTATGACACCTGACTGATACCACCATCGGACTAAACCAATGAGATTGGTTTAGTTTCATTACCAATCAGGTATTGCTGCATTCTGAGGAATTTTCAGTGTAACCACATTGTTTTTCCCTTGAGCTCACCAAGAGCGGTGTGTGAAGTAAGAATCCTCTAGGGTTTCTTGAACGCTATAAAAGAATCTGTAATGATGTAGCAATCAAACGTGGTGGAAAGGTTGTTTAATTATAAAGAATTCTTCACTTAGCCATGTTAGAACTTTTATCTTGATTAGAAATGCAGCTCTGTGATTACCTATTTGCCATGGACTGTAGCAATCTGGTGCCTGAACTTCTGTTGAAGCAAATGACTTTGAAACTATGGTAATCAATCCTTCAAATGTTTTGGTAGATCAATAAAACTACTGTCAGTCTCTAATACATTCCATAATCAAAATGTCACTTTATTTACTCAAACAGTCAGATTTGATGTGAAATATTAAGTACATGAATGCACAAATAGTGCTTGTGGGGACAAATTCAGCTCTTTTTCAGTTGTGCATCAGTTACTGATGATTTCTGATTTCCTCCAGGGATTACTAAGTGCATATATTCTGTAGTCATTCTATAATGAGCTGATGGTATGACCACAGAAGTCAGTGTGGTGGGATAAATAAACTCCTCCTAGCACAGACAAGAAAAGACTGAATTTTTCCCTTCTGTTTGTTTTGAAGAACAAGGTGTTGGGTTGCATGGGGCATGTGGAGAGATATATCTTGTCACACACAAGGCTGTGTGCTGCAAGAATTTGAGATGCAAAATCAGACAGGAAGAACTGTGAGGGAAGAGGTGTGAACCTGAGAGAAAGTAGGTGCTGTGTTAAGGTCTGGTTGAGGAGAAAGTTATTTAGATGTTTTTCTTGTCTTTTAGCTGTTGTAATTGTGTGCATTATCAAAGGAATCAGGATCTTCTCCTAGTCACTTATCCAAATTGCTGATTTACCCCTTAAAAGAAGTTTAAACTCTACTGAGGCATATATAATCCAAAGAGCTTCTTATCTGTCCTATCTTCCCAAAAAAAAAAAAAAAAAAGCAGTGTTTTGTAGCTCATCTGCTATGAATTTTCTTGCATATCTTTCTGAAGCAATGCCTGAGTGTTCATGGTCAGTTATAAGTAGAACCTTAGTCTACTTGAAAGTTTCTTGCATCTTTCTCAAGTAGTTCAAACAGACTGGTGTAAGCAGGAAGCTGTAACTATATAAAAAGCATCAGCTTTTTGATCCAAAGCATCAGATCTTGTTTCCATGCAGGATTAATTCCTAAACACACATAAATTGGATGACTATTGCTTTTAGTGCTTTAGTATTTATTTATGTTCTGTAATTTTGAAGTAACATGTCTTGTAATAAGGTAGGAATGTCATTAAAATGTTTATACGTGCTCTCAACTGCAATTGCTATATCAATTTGGCCTAATTTATATAATTTTAAGAGTAGAATACCTGGAAAACAGGGAGKTTTAAGTCCTCTTTTATCTGGTGTAAAACTCTCAGCATTAGGTGAAATAATTAATTTCAGAATTCTGAAATAACTAATTTCAGAATTAGCTGAAAAGCTAATACTGAGCAATCAGTATTAGCTGCCAGTGAAGATCACAATGTCAAAGGCAATTATATCCAAGTAAGGGCTTAAGCTTGGACCTTGTATAGAAAAATAATCACAACTACAGCAGTGCTTGTTACCAAGCAGGGAGACTTTTCCTTTTCCAGATTTGTGCCCTGGTAAACATTGTCAATCAGTCTTGATTGACATAATCTCTCTAAATCTGCCTTGTGGCAATTAACTGGTGATGGTGTAGATTTCACACACTAAATAAGTTAACTGCATTGATTAAAGGTAGTACTATAAAGTGTTAATGGTCACACTGCATTTCTTTGAATATATTTGCTTTAAGACAGAACTAGAAGTGCATGAATAGAGGTCAGTGAGATTCTTAAAGAGCACAASCTTTCAATGTTTTACTTAAATCTGTGCTGTTTCAAAATCACAAGGTGAATGCAACTCCAAACCTTGCTCATTTCCTAATTTTTCCCTACCCTATTGCACTAATTAAGTTATCTTTTGGGAAAGGTTCTTGTCCTAACGGGAATAATTATGCCATTGGGCTGCCTGTTGCAAATTATMATCCTATAGAATGGTCTCAAGTATGTGGGAAGGTTTTTCCCCACCATGCAGACACTCTTCATAAGGATTTAGCAAATAAAACAATTAAAGAATCATATGATTTACAATGTGGCAATGCATTTTCTTAATTGCAAGTGATTTTTTAAATTTTTTTCTAAATCTTATCTTTCCTGCTCCCAATTTCTTATGTGGCTCAGTCATATCTTCTGTGAACAAGTTGACAGAATGGMTTGTGGGCTTCTGAGTTCCTTAGCTGTGTGGATATGCACAAATACATGTATGTATGTATCTGTTTTGAGAACTAACTCTAAAATTTCCCTGACAARAGCATGTAGTTAATAAAAAGCTGTATTAAACCTGAGGTAATCCTTCTGAGAAAAGTTGGTGCTGCAAAATTTGTTTCTAGATAAGTGTTCTGACTTTTTTAGAAATAGGGCAGAAGTTCTGTTTTTTTTTTTTAATTAAATTTTAGATTAACAGATTTTGAGGTCAGAAGGCRCCATGAGGTCACTTGAGTTAGCATCTTCTATGTCCATTTCACCCTGTGCTAAACTCTGCCTTTATAAGCATAACTGGTGTCGTGCAAAGTGTTAAATGGTTCTCTAAAAGATTCAACCTCTTCCTGAAGTAAGGTCAACCTTGTAAGTAGGCATAAATATTGGAGACAACCATGGTGTGCAATGTCAGCATCTAGCTGTGACTGCAATTACAAATTTGGGGAAATAGCCTGTGTGTCCTTCTTTGGGACATACTGGAAATCTTTAATTATTCCATATGCAAACTTCAGCTTAGGGTAGGTGATAGAAACAAAAGCCGTTCTCCAGGAAAGAAATATCCGTGTGCTTTATTTCTTTAAAAATAAAAACTCATCAAGGAACTTCAAACAAAATAGTATACCAAACAGGAAAAGATAGTGATMCAACCTATAGAAACCATAACTTAATCGAATTTCTGTGTGAAAGATGCTTCATTTGTGAAATTCTCTTCTGTACAGAGAGTTTGTGGGGGAAAAAATATGCACCACATCACAGCCATTTCTCTGTACTTAGGTTGCCAACACATGCCCTCCTGGCCTGTGTCTGGTGTCCAGCCTCTGTGTGTAGGGAGATAGCTGGTGTCCAAAGAGCTGGTCAGGCTTTACGTTGTTCTAAACCGGTGTGAATTCCAAGGTGAGCAGAGTGTTAAGTCCTCAAAGCTGCAAATGGCATTTCTGTAGCAGAGCCCTAACTTGTATCATTGAAGCTTAAAGCTTATTTTTATTGTCTTGATTAGATGGAGCTCTTCTGGATGTTGTGGTGTGTACTTGAAAAAAGGCGATGTAGTCTGAAGGTACAAGAGTGAGATTTTTCCTGGTATTGACTGTGAATGCCTCTACAAATATTTGAGAGGGAGAAGCAGATCACATTCATGCTGTTATTTATTGTTCTTTAACAAGATGACATGGGAGAAAGTTCAAATTGTAGCARACTGGTGTTTGTTTTTCTTTTTCTTTTTTTTTTTTCCTTTCAGAAGTCATCATGTATCATCAAGTGGCTTTTGGGTTTTAAAATCTCTGAAATTTTTGATTAATTGGGTTGTTAAATAGAAATTTAGGGATGCTCCTGGAGTGATGACTCTCATAATATTTCCCTTCCAAAACATTTCTTCTGCTGGGGCCACTGGATTCAATATTCACCATCTGCTGACGGTTATCACAGACTGGCATCTGAGGAACTGCAAATTAACTCTTCTTGTGATGGTTCATCAGCTCTGGACAGAATTCATTATTGTAAGACTGTTTCCTTATTTGTCCAGATTTGAAAGTCTCATTTTCTAGATGAGCAAATCTGCAGGTGGTGACCCTGTAGCTCATTAAATTTTGTAAGCTTTCTTCTTCCTTTTGTTTGTTTGTTTCCCTTTCTGTGCTCCCAGTAAATTTCAGGTCAAAAAGGTGCCTGCTGAATCACTGCTTTTTGAATTACTAATTACTTTTTTTTTTTTTTTTTTTTTTTTTTGCGTCACCATGATTTAGAAAATCAAGATAATTCTCTTATTTCTCTTCTGAAACACAGAAGAGATAAATTACCTTATTAGTAAGTGTACGTGTTGGTTACACTTGTAAAGATGTGTAGATCAACAGTTGCCTCCTTACGCATAAATTTTACTTTGATTTAGAGAACCACACTTCTATACCATCTATACACGAGTCTGAGAGTTTTGCTAGTTTACAGGGCTTTTGCTGGAGCTATACACAATTGTCAGTGTGATGTAGATAATACAGTATGCTTAGCATGCTTTGTTTCATCAAAACCATTAGTGCACACTTCTTATGAACTCTGATATCCTGGCACAAAACTAGCTTGATTTGTACTTCAAATATTTAGGATTCTTTTATTAGTTTTGTACCTAGTACGTATCAGCTAATATTTTATAGCTGACGTTTAACTATATAACTGATAAAGGTGCAGGTTTTTGGGGATGTTTAGCAAGTTTTGAATTGATGAATGCTATAAAAATTATTACCCAATTCCATGAGGAGAACCATCATTTAATTTCCATATCAAGATTTTATGATCCAGATCCTCAGTAGGTCTAAATATGCATAGTTAAATTCAGTGTAGCTATTTTGCTTTACAACAGCAAACATGCTGCTTCKTGAAATATGTAGACTAATATTTCTTTTGGTGTATTCCATAGTGCTGCAGGCTTCTTGCTTCTGTCAAGAAAACTACTAAACTACTACACCTTTATCTCATCCAGTGATATTCTGTGTKACCCTCTTTGAGATTCTTTGTTGCCAGTACTTTGTTTTATTTATTTATTCATTTTTTTAAATAAAAGTGGGGGGTGGGCAAGATTTATGCAGGTTCAGTGGAAAAAACTGTAAACGTTTAATTTATGGTTCAGAAAACCAAATTCATCCTCCTTTGTTTCTACTCTTATTTCTGTAAATTGTATCTTTCTCTTTTTTTTTTTTTTTTTTTAGATTTTTTATTAAAGTACTATCACTTTTGATAGGTATTTTTTTTGTTTTGTTTTTCTGTTTAAATCCATCTGATTGATAATGGACTTCCAGTCTATTTTCTATAGTGTTTCTATACTTGTTCACCATGGTATATAGTGTTGCTAGGGCAGCAGCTCTTTATATGGCATTGCCAAGTGGTTTCCTGTAATCCTTTTAGAGTAAATTCTCTTCAGATTTTTCTAAGCTCAACATCTGAATAATTTTAAATGTCTCCCAAGTCAAGTGATAATTGGAATTCGTTTTATTTCCTGATCGTTCGTTCATTCTTATTGTTGCTGCTCTCGTCACAAACAACTCTAGGAATAAACTAATTTTTTTTTTAAGCACGCTGCAAAACTACAGATACTGAAAGCTCAGAGAACAGAGCTTCAGTTTCCTGTATTTTATTTCTTGTAGAAAAAAAACAGTATAGTAAGAACATTTTGAGATACAAAATTGGATACCTTGTAATCTTTCTTGTCTTGTAACCTGAAAACTCTTGATTTTATTTATATATATACAYATRTRTATATATATATTTTCTCCTTAAGATTTGCCTTCTCAACCTCATAATTACACAAAATGTTTGTTTCTTAGAACCCCTGTTTCTGACGCTTACACTATCATTACACAACTAGATCAGTCTCAGTGGCTTGAAACAGTCACTGCATTTGCATTGGCTGTTAAGATCTTTCCAGGCAGCACTATGAAATGTGCAGGCAGCACTAAAAGAATATTACAGACATACCCATTTTTTTAACTTTTAAGAGATTCTTGGCTACAAATATGTGGGAAAGTATCTTTTTTAATAGACATATCTATAGATATGCAGTAATTAAGGGCAAATTAATTTTGCGAGGCCATGACACTATTGTAGATTTTGCTTTTCTGTGGAGCATGAGTTGTATTTTCTCTTTGCCAGAGGTGAATATGGCAATATGCGAAAGTGAGATAGGAATGATTTTATTTCTTTTCAACAAAAGTTGTGAGGTACATAGTGTGCAAACTACAGTAATTAAAAATTAATTTAGTCTCATTCTTACCCACTTCCCTTGTTCTCACTGAAGGGTAGTTTGAGCAGAAGGAGCAACAGCAATTGGGAGAACCTATGTATTTCCTCTTTGGGAAAGTCCTATCTTTAGCTGTAGCTCTATATGCAAGACACATATCAAACAATAGTGTTGATGGAAAATGTAAATATGTGCAGTGGCCTCAGTGTATCTCAGCTTGCTAATTGGCATGTGAAAATGACAAAGTTGTATAATTTATAAATTATTATCCACAGTATTTTACTGTAGCAACTAGAGACAAGCTGTGGACCCAGATCTCTTTATATTTGGTGTCCGAAACTGTGCAAAAGACATGTTTACTGCAAAAAATATTGCAATATAAATAATAGGCAAGTCATGAGTGCAGAAAAAAGAGAGGCAACAAGGAAATAGTGAGAAAATATCAGTCAAAAAGCTAAGTGGCACTTCTGGTATTTTAACAGCCTAATTACTCTCAAGCTTTTAATAGACTTTGCAGCAGATGGGCATCTTGTGGTAGAGTATGATGAGAGATAGTGAATTACCTCATGGATGGCTTATGAAGAACATCTTCTAGTTGATGGAGTGGGAGAAGTGTGCAAGTGTAGGTGAACAGGGCAGTCAACATTCTTGGTGCTATTTTGAGATGTTAGCTGAGATGAGTCCTTTGAGGGCCATACRATAAAGGTAAGTAGTTTTGTCTCTTATCCTGTAAAGAAGTCTGATTCCATAAAGAGTTGAGAATAATGACATGGTTAAAACAGTGGTTTGGGTAAATGATTATTCTGGGTGGAAGCAGACAGGGCCAAACTGTATTGTATTACTTGTATTACTCAAGGCCACAGAGAAGGAGGATGAGCTGTGGATGATTAGGATCCACTGTGGATGATTAGGAATGCTATGGACTTGAGTTGACAGCTATTCCTCAGCCCTGAATATTGTTGACATTTTATTTTCAACTATATTAACAGGCTAGTCTGGACAGAGAAAGACCACTATGCAATTGAGAAGAAAGCCAGAACTTTACAGATTTCTAAATGACTTATTTGTATATATCAGTCTATTTGGGTTTCTGTTACTATTTTTTCAATAGATGAGGCTGAATTCTCATAGATATGGAAAAGAAAACCGATTGTATTATGGGTAGGTTCATTTGCCTCAAACAAGGAGTGTCTTTGGAATAACTGCTGGTTTTGCTAAAGTTTTCCAAGGTAATGCAACCAGAGAAAGGATCAAGCTGGGAAAATAACACTGAATTCAGAGCTCATTGTCACTGGGTGCACTGTCTTGGTTAGGGGCATTGAACTCTAAAGCTGAACTCTTCTACCTGGAATTCTTCAAACTCTCCAGAGCTAAAAGCAGTTGAATTGCACTTCTTCATACATAAATACAGCTTGCAACAACAAATCAATACTATTTAATATGGAGTATTTAGCATCTGGAAATCTACATTCTCTGAGACTGAACATAGAAATATGTCATTTTTGCAGTTTATTTTTCCTGTTGCAGAGAAGTTGATATCTTTCAAGCCAACACAGAATGGTCAATACTTCTAAAAGAGGACATTAAACTATCAGGAAGTACATCCTGGACTAAGATTTCATTGTAACTGAATGCAATTAATCAAACTAGAAAATCTAAAAAGCTGTATTATGAATTCATCTCAATACATGCTTCTCTAAAAATAATGTATTGGGCACAACAATGATCCACTTATTGCTCAGATTCTCCTTCAAAATCCAGAAGGAGAATGAAGGGATAATGATAGTTATGAAAGTCATGAGGAAAATAGTGTAATGTATATATTTTATCCTGAAGTGTAGATCTAAGACAATAAAATTAAATATTCTAATGATGAAAATTGAGTAAATACAAAGGAATATAATGTAAAGTAATATTATTACTGAAAATAATTACTGAAAAGCTGGTCAATTTCAGTCCTTTCAAGCACTTAGATGCAAGTGCTCTCTTAAATAAATCTTTTTAGCTGAGATTTCTGATTTTATTGGAATTTGGTAGCAATGGCAAAGACTCTCTTATTTTTGGCCTTTTTCATTGGACCAGTGTTACCTATATATATATATATATATATTTTTTTTTTTTTAAAGGAAATTATCTGCTTTTCAGATTGTTGTGAAAAGAATGATTTAATCCTGAATGAAAGGATTCAATCCTGGGGAGTCTCTTGCCTTTGGTAAAGGCTAAATTACCATCTCTATCTTGTTACTTAGTTTCTTTTTTAGACTTTATTATTTTTCCTTTCTTTTTTCGATAGTTAATCAAACGTGATTTCTCATTCTGTATGCAAGAGCTATCATTTTACTATGGAGTTGGGAATGATGATCTTTCTTTTTTGCTGTTGATTGCAATTTYTAAGAAATTTCAAGCTTTAGAAAATAATTTCAATAATGTTCCAGTCATTGTGATTACTATAACTTCTGGATCCTGCATGCTCCTAGATATTTAATATAGGATATTGCTACTTTTCTAATGCAGGCTCAAGTCTTTTCAATATGTTTTTTTTTCTTAAGATACTTTTTTTTTTTCTAAATTTATTTTTATTCTTTACTCATTTTATCCTCAAGGGATGAAATGTGCTTCTGGTCCTTTAGTYCTTCAGTAACATTTTAGCTCCATGTTCAGGATATTTATTTGACCTTTCATATCTCCTGCATCTAATGACATTTGTTTCGTTAGCTTTTGTAAAGAAGAATGACCTTTTAACTCTTAAAAAAAAAAAAAAAAATCCCTCTTTGTTCTCTTCTCTTGCTATAGAGGTGGATTTTTTCCCTTTTCCTTTCTTTAAAGACTTAGGTTGAAATCCTAGTTCTCATTTAGTCAGAGGAAAGATTTCTGGTAACTTAATAGGGTCTAGATTTGACTGATGGTTTTACTGGAAATGTGAATCTGTTTCCCTTATATACTACTGAAGAGTTAGAGGTTGACTTTTTTTTTTTTTTTTTTTTTTTAACTTCTCATAGCCTATAAATATGGGGTTCCTGTTATTTGCTCATGGTGAGTAGTAACTCTATGCTTAGAAGGAAAATCTTCAGAAGAATCTGCTAGTTTAGATTGTTATTAGAGTTGGACAACAGTCTATTTCCTTATTAAAAAAAAAAAAAATCAAAATGTAGGTCCTTCTTCAAAATTGGGAAGCACTGAAAATCTTTTTAAAATGAAATATGAGTAATCAAATGAGTAGGGAARACTTCTAAGATGCATCTGATTTAGGTACAAACGCTTTCTCTATGTCATTCAGAGAAGAGGCAGAGACTGTGTTTCTGGAAAGTAACTTAGCAAGTAACTATTTTGGCAAGTAAGGTACCATTGTTTTTCAGTGCATTCCCACTGGGGAAAAAATAGCTTTGAAGAAAAATAACTTTGAAGGAAATTGCTTTGAATAAAAATGATAACTATCCTATGGTAATTTCATGGTAACATTTCTTATGTGGACTCTTGCTTTTCTCAGATGATCTAAGGAATATCCAGTTTATTTACATCAAGCACAAAATAAGAGAGACAAAAAGAATTAGAGGTTTCTGTTGTTTAACCTTCTCATGTTAAATTTGGTACTTATCACAAACTCTCTTACTATTTTTCACAACAAAACAGAATAACTGCATCAGGAAAAAAACGTATGAAAGCATGTGCTCTTTGGTTTTATGTTCAGTGAAGTTTTAATGGATACAAAATGGCTTTTCTCTTTTTGAGAGATTCTATAGCCATCTAAATAATGTTATAAAAGSCCTGTGAGCATCTGTGTATTCCCGTTGCAATGTTCTTAGGATTTATTYTTATTTATTTACGTGTAATATTCCATATTCTTTAGGAAATATGGGCATATAAAGCATATATATATAAAATTATAAATAAACTGTGATTCAGAATTCTCATTTCTAGGGCAATGGTCTGCCTGTGCAAAAATGGCAAACTGCCTCAATAACATATGAATGAAAAAAATGCTTTCTGGCCTCTAATTCTAGTTTTTAATCACAGAATTTCAGTGGGCAAGAGATAAATGATCTAGCTCCTAATTTTTCTTTAGTTTGAAAACAGAGGTAATTTATTGCTCTTCCTATTATAAATGTGTATATATTTAGCTCCTATTAACTCATTTTATTGGTTCTCTGATGAAATGTGTAGTTATCTTGCAAGGACTCTGGTATCAACAAGCAGAAGAATTTATCTCTGTACAGCGTTTAGCTGTGTGTGAATTACAATGCCATATTTTTGTTCTAATCTCACTATTAAAACATCTTAGGAGATGGATTTTATTTCCCTCTGCTGTCTTATTTCCAAATGTGACTGATCAATACTAAAAATGTCTTGCCCTTAAAGGGAATGTTTTAGGTGTTATTGTAAACAAACTAATAAGAGGAAGGCAACTAAGTGCAGCACATCCTTTCAGATGGTGCACAGCTCTGCAGCCTATACTGTGGATAACATCTCCCCAATATCTGTTCATAKGCATCTGTTCTTCAAATAGAGACCTGTAAATGGGATCTTATAAGTTTAAGATCACTTGGACATCAGAAGCGGGTGAGCAATTCTGGTTTGATATAGGATGGCTGGGCCCTACAAGAAGAGCCCATGACCGTGTCCCTTTGGCTGCAAGACAGACACTGTATTGAGAATCACAGGTTTGGCTGTCTGATGTGCATGTGAATGCTTAAGTTTCTCATTCTTCCCTGCGGTGTCTAGTAGTTCTTTAGCAACTAAAAAAAATAGTTTTTATAGTGTTGCAAATGACCCAGTTCCTGGGTCTCAAATAATGGCCAAATTCACTTCTGAACTATATATTAAAAAAGAGAGGAGRCACAAACTCTCTTTATAAAGCCTTTATGTGATTTTGTATGTTTTCTCATAAATAGAGCCAAAAATATTGTACATGTTTTTTTCCAGCTTCCTCATGTAAATAGAAAATCTTGTGAGTCACTGAGTTAATCGAAAAGAGATGGGTAATTCCGTGACTGCAGCCTGGTTCTTTCATTTGTCCCTTGGCTTCTTGAGTGTATGAAGCAGCTCAGCTAGTTTGTTTTATCAATAATTCATTACAGGATGCTGCCTTCTGTGTTTCTTTTTTTTTTTCTTTTTTCTTTTCCCCCTCTCCATAGTCAAATCAGATCTTTTCACAGATTCTTCCACCCTTGTTAATGACAAACAATGCACAGTCTATAATTCTTGGTTTATCCTCCGGGGAGTTCTAGATACTTGCTCTTTCCCTCCTAAAAGCAAATGTTAACATCACATGCTGTTGAGGAGGGTTAAAGATTTAAATTGGAGGGTATTAGCAGGTGTGGTTTTAAATATTTCATTTTTGTGTTCATCTTAGAATTGTTTATAGAATACAAAGACATTTAAAATGATGTAGTATTGTTAAAAAATCTCTGGCTGAAATACACCAAGAAAGTCTACTTCCAGGTAGGCTGCTCCAAGTCCCATGAGCGTACACTAAGGCCTTTTTCATCTGCAAGATATCTGTTGCTCCATATTGGTTCAGAACCAAGCGTCTAATGCTTCTCCTCCAGAGAAGAGATATTACTGAGGTCTTTTTTTTTTTTTTTTTTTATTTCATTACTTGAAAGATAGCCCTGCTGTAACCTGTGTAGGATTAAAACAGAAAAGTCAATGCTTCCTCACTGACTCTAGTAACCTCAGTTTTGTTTTAGTGAGATGACAGGTAGGCTGTCTGTGAAGATTGCCCCTGCAAAAACAGCACATGGGCACATTTCCTGTCATGCACATTCAAAGATCCTAGAGAAAGCTGCTTCCCATTACAGTATGACACTGAGGGTAAGTCAAATAATATCAAACAAGTCAATATGTAGGGCAGACCCAGAAGGTTTGTTACAGGCAAATGATCATAAAGATCTTTTCTTAAAAYTACTGCTAAGAGCTGCTTATGATGCCCCTACGCATAGGCCCTGACTTGCTAGCACACAGGAAGAGAAGCTGGTATGTCTGAAAGGCTGAGCTGGTGTGGGTTTTTTCCTGGAGTCAAGCAGCTGTTGGAGGATTTGGACCTTCTTGGCTTTGCAGACTGTCTCTAATCTTCCTGCCTCCTTGGCTTGCAGAGTTTGTTGAGCTTCCYGTGGTGTTCTGCTGTCAAGACAGACTAGGCTGTGTACCAGAAATCAGTCTGAGTGAGCATAAATGACCTGAACATGCAGTAAACCAGAACCTTACCCACGCCGGAGACTCCAGCTCAGCTTAAAGTAATAGGCTGGCAGTGGAGTCACCAGTCTGTAGACTGTGGTATGCAGACAAGYGGGCACCCTGATCTCTCTCAAAAAAGGTAGATTGATCATGTGCATCCAATTTATTAGGCCACTCTTCTGCAAAACAAATTAGTTACCACTGCTGCCAGCCCTTCTCTCATAGCCTGACATATTAAATGAATGAGGAAGAAGTAGCAGCTCCTTTAAAAATGGCTTATTTTGAGAGATCTGTGAGTATCTACCTATTACTATGCAAGTCTCTACAGGAAGATGGTGTAGAATAAACAGTACRTTTGCACATACATTCACACTTAGTCAATTTAATGTAACGTGATTGTTATTTTTCATTCAGTTACRTTTAAGGTTGGGCAAGTATCTGGATCACATTCTCAAAAGATATCAGTCTGCATTGTTCTATTGATTCCAATGGTGTATGCCAATTTATGTATCAGTGCATAGCGAAGCGTAAGAAGAGCTATCTTCATTCAAAACCAGAATTGAATACCTTTCAATCTGCCTTCACCCTCTGCCCTCTAGAATGAACTGGAGCTAATTATGCTGACTCATTTCTCTTTCCTTGGAGGAAAAAAAAAAAAAAAAGAGGAAGAAAATGTACACGACTCTGGGATATATTATTATTAGATCTAGATATAATAGGGTATATATAGATATATTATTTGGGTTTAGTGTAAATTTTGTGCTGTCTGATTGTCATTCCTTTTCATACTTGGTGTTGAAAATGCATCAAAAAACAAGTGAGCCTCACTTGACAGCTCCGTGGGTGCTGAAGGTAGGATATGACCTGAAATGAGGACTGTTCTCATGAGAACCAGCTGAAAGATTATGCGTGTAGAGCCACTAAATAGATTCCCTGGCTCTTTTTCATAAACCAGCAGATGGTAGCAGAGTCTACAGATTTCAAAGAAGGCAAATCTACATTAAATACTGTAACTACCCTCATCTGTTTGCCATTCATCTCTACTTGTCAGCCTCTTCATAAGTGTCTTCTGTAGTGCTGACCCTGAAATTGCATCATTTAATCTGTAATAATATATTGCCAAAACTTCCTCTTTCTATCGCATATCAACTGCATTAATTCTGCTGGACTGTGGACCRCTGATAGCTGTAGGCAAGTCTCTGTAGAAGAGAGATATTCACAAAATGGAACAGAGACAAGAGGAAAGGGTGACTTGCTGGATAGGAAGGGGCGAGGAGGAAAAAAAGTTACAGAGAAAGAGATGTGCGGGCATGGATTTGTCTATTTTTTTACTTCTCTTTCATGTTTACTTGGAAATCTAAATATCCTATTAGTATTGCTGTTATTTAAGAGCTGCCAGAGTGCTTAAGCCCTTGCATAAGAAGGCACAGAGGAAACACAGGCCCTGCTTCACTGTTTAAACAAGGGTGCAGCATGCAGAAATGAGCCAGAGGAATATGCTTTTTGAGTTGGAGCCAGCTGATATAATATGTGAGAGCATTTCTAATTAAATRGAATTCATTCTGTAAGCGTGTTTGAAATGAAATTGGAAAGGGGAGACTGAATGACTRGTTCATGAAGGGTGGGAGGAACTGATATCCTTGAAGATTGCTTTGTATTTCCTTGCCCTTGTTGTGACTGTGCCCATGGATGGCAGTGCTTCAAAGTTCAAACGTTGTCAACAGTTAGTCATGTTGAGAGTGCTGTCGAGATGTGAGCTACATGCTGTGAGTTTGTCTGCAGTGACTGCTAAAAAGTGCGCTCCTAGGAGGCCCTGACAGGCCAAAGAACCCAACATGCCGAGATGATTAAGTCAAATATTCCACTATATTCGTTGATCCATTTTTCTTCTGTTGGATCAGCCATAGCATAACAATCCATCCCAAAAGTGACACGTATGAGAAAGCAGCACTATGAGCTGCCTAACTGGTTAAAGGATGCAAAGAGTTGTGTTTGAGATCTGGTTTCTGTCATACTAGAACATTTTCTCTGTGGCCCTGGCAAAAATAGAGGATTTTTTTTTTATCCTCATACAGAGCCTAGCAAGACTACTAGCAAGGCTTTCCACTGAGGTGTTCTAACAGTCGTAGGCTCTAGGTGGTACTATGTAATCACTCTATTGTGTCATGCCTTTTTGCCTTTGGTCACAGGCATTTACTCTGTGGGTTTTTTTTTTTTTTTTTTTTTTTTTTGGCTTCTGGAATACGTAGAGAAAGGAGAGCAGCAAAATAAAGTCAACAAGAAACCTACTAAAAATAAAAAAGATCATAGATTTTTGTTTCAGACTTCATATTTTGATTAATTTTCATTCTTTTATAATGGAGGGTAGATGGGCTAGCAGTACTTAGCATATTAGGCTCTAGTATTAATGAGTTGTACTCATTAAAAGTCAGGATTTTCATTTGATTTGCTATCACAAAAAGAAAAGAAAAAAGAGAAATGCAGGATTCCTTAAGACAAAAAGTTTCTGTTTCTTTCTCCACAGTCTTATTTTTTTCCGTTATTGTGATCTGTGTGCATGAGCACCTYGTGTGTGTGCCACCTATGGACACTTGTGTAACTTCATAACGAGGCCCTTCTTCACACTAAAGAAAATAGTTATTTGTCAAAGTTGTGGGATGGGGTCATATGTGCAGATATGGTAACGTGGTAATGTGGTCCCCCAAAGAAAAAGAAATGAGACTGTTTCTAATAGCAAAAATTGCCATCTGCATACAATCTCTCAGCATTTTTTTTCTCTAAAATTTAGTAGTAAAGGGGAACCCTTTGGTTATGAGGGATATATGCTTTCTACAAAAGAAGAATTGGGGTCCCTAATGTTTTGGGTCATTCTGCTTTTAAGTTTCTTACTGAATTCAGACAGTAGGATAAACAGCTGTTTTCTACAGAACTGCAAAACACAAAAACAAAATACCCACCCTGAGAGCATAATAAATGCAGTAATATGGATTTTTAAAACTGCTRAAGAAAAAATAAAATACAAGCCTTAATGCATTTGCTTCCCTAGACATTGCACTTCAAAATTTAGTTTTTTTCTATGAAACTCTTTTCAATGTAATTGCACCAGAACTCTACAAAACACTATTTGAGAGATGTGTGAATCACAATTGATAGTCTTTATTTTCTAAATATAATCTCACCCAATTTCTGGTACTTTCTGCTCTTAAGCTTCTTTTAGTTCTTAGCCTACAGCACTTAGTATGTCTGCAATTCCTGACAATCGACTAAAGGTGCAGACACCAGCAAAATCAAGATATCGAAATCAAACATCAAAAATCCAAGTATTTCAAGTTTTGCCCTTGAAATTAATTTTTCCCTCTCTTCTCCAGAAATGGACATAAATGTAGTAAGGGAGCTCATGAATATTGAGGGAAAGGAAATATTTATTCGAGGTGAAAAGTCTCTGGTGATGCCATTGCCATTATATTCAGTTGTGACTGCCTCAATTATTTTTTCCATTGTATGGATGGGTGTGGGCAGGAAATATTTGCTCTTTGTCAATAGTTTCTGGAGGTGAAGATACAGATTTTTAGCAATGGTAGAAAATGCTTTGAATATTTCTAAAATTAGGTCTCTTACCTTCATCACATGACCTTACATCCTATACAAGTATATGCTCTTGCTGTTCTATATAGATTTTTATAGTTATCAATCTCATCAGTGTTATAGTTGAGAGCTATTCAGTATGTCTTTAAGCAATGTAGCTAAGATCTGTCATTGTTTCTCAGGGGATAGATTTGTGTTCAGTGTAATGCTTGGTTTTCTAATATATGTGGAACCATAGGTGTAGTAGGCAAGCCTGAAGTCTCCTTATCCTTTGCATTCTGCTTCATACCCTTCCTTCATTGCCTTCTACCAAAGCCACTGAGAGAAAACATACCTATATTTAGAAACTGGCATTTTTTTTTTCCTTTTTCACAGTCCTAAAGGATCTACAGATATTTTTGTTTTTAATTTCTGTGTCATTATGTACTATCTATACGAAGAAGTGACGTATTCATTTTATATTTTTTTAGTTTATTACAAAAATGTCAGTTGAATTTTACACTGTGTTTAAAAGCTTGGAAAACTCCAGGTTTTCAGGAGAGAAAAAATTAAAAAGTGAGGGGAGGAAATTTAAAACTACGCAGAAACATAAATGAAAATAGAATGTCATATCCTACTGTGTCACACATAGATTCAGTGTTTATCCAGTGCTGAAGAATTAAATGGCTGAAAATATAAGTTTTGGAAAATAGGTTTAAAGGTACCCAGCTGTACACTGAGATGTGTTTGAGCTCTCGTGAATTTTATGTCTGTTTTATTCTAGGAACAACTAGAGTGTATACAGCTGATACAAAGCAGAGAAAAAAGGGCTAGATGATTTAGTTTTTCACTTTTAGGGATGGAATTAGCTAGGTGACTGTTTCTTGTTCTAACAAGCAAACGTGAAAGCTATTGATCAGAACTGCAAATGGATGACCAGTGTTCAATGGTTACTAAACATCGGTGTATACATTTTTTTTTTTTTTTTTATTCTACTTTGCTAGCATTAGACGAAGTGGCAAGGAAACGAGAGTCTGCATTTGCTGAAGGAATGAAAATTGAAAAATTATTCCAGGTAAAATTGAAGCTTTTGCAAAAGCCATTAAAAGCAAGCAAGAAAAGATGTGCAGTCATCTGAAAGTGCAGAATATCAGTTCTTCACATTCTTCCAGATCGAAAATGTCATTGAATGAAACTTTGCCTACTGAAGCAGAAGAGTTAGAGTATTGTTTGATCTTTCAAGGGAGACATGTTTGATGCTGTTGTCATTAACCCTCAGCTATAATGATTAAATCTGTGTTCAAGGCCTTTGAAGTTCAATTCAGTTAACTCAGGAATAACGCTAGGTTATATTTGA
Source organism: Nothoprocta perdicaria (assembly GCF_003342845.1). Classification (NCBI taxonomy): domain Eukaryota; kingdom Metazoa; phylum Chordata; class Aves; order Tinamiformes; family Tinamidae; genus Nothoprocta; species Nothoprocta perdicaria. The sequence goes on from NW_020455621.1 coordinate 1,653,007, forward strand.
TAACAAAATAATCATGCTTTTGTGTCCTGCACRGAGAGATATTGTCTTCAAGTATGTAAGTGTGCATGTGTATGTGTTCATTTGGAGAGACTGGTTTTATTATTTCCTAAGTTCAGTGTGTAAACTACATATTAATATTGGGAAACATTTCAAAATGAGAAAAAAAGAAGTTAATTGTTTTTCTGTATGTGAGCAGGTATTCATGCCCAGACATTTCTCTGCAGATACACAATGCTGGTCATCCTGGATCAGAAGCACAGTCTCTCCCATCCTCTTTCTTAAAGGTGGGCCCCTGGGAGGGAGGCACCTTCAGAAGGGTGAATGAAACTCTTGCCTTGCTGTTTGGAAGAAATACACATCCCTAATGTTAACCTGAAACACAAGTCCTATATCTTATTCCAAGCTATTTAAGAATTAACTCTTAGAAAGAGGAATGATCTTATTCGCTATATAAATGTATCCTGTACCGTTTCATAGGAAGAGAGAAAGTAAAACTGTAGAAGTTGTGAGAGGTGCTACAAGTCATTCTCTGCTCTCCGGGCTGGATTAGCTAATTTCATGTCGTTCCTGAGAGATGCCTAGAAGTTCCCGGAAACAAAGGAAGCAATGATGTACATTCCACAACTTCAGTGGGCAGAAGAGAGTGAGTCTTGTGCTACAGAGGTCCCGTGCTATTAACCACTTAAGCTGGATACTAAAGCACAAGTTAAGTAAATATATTTGGGGTATGATGCTCTCTAAGATCATCCTTCCTCAGTACTGTGATATGAAATGTTTGGGATATTTTTCAGAGCGATTTCTAAATCTGGAGCTAGCTTCTTATTGCGCTTTTCTAGTAGGAAGATTTTTTTTTTTAATATTCAATTAGCATTTGTGCTAAACTAAAACTAGATTGTTAAGAGTCTTTCAGAGTGAAGACACAGAAGGGACTGGTAGAAGCTGGACAGATTGGYTGTGCAAAAGCAATACCAACTTCTCTGGTTATTGAGAGGAAGATGATGTACTTGCTGTGACAACACAAAACTAAACTTTAGAAAAATGCCTGACATTTCAAAATTGTGAGACTGTATAAATGGATTTAGGCAGGTCTTATATTATTTAAGATTAAAATTCCTTGTAGCTAATTAAGGAAAKTTGAATAAATGGACTGATTTATAAAAGTACTGAATGTGGGGCCTGATTTGAAATTGAGGAATCCTACGGTCAAATTGTTTTCATTCAGACATCTATGTTGGCATATGAATCCTTAAAATGAAGAACTCAGCACTTCAAAAGCATTGGTATTACCAGATGATGAAGGCTATGTCATACTAGGCTTGCATTCCCGTGTAAGGAAAAGATTGTTGTTTAGCTTGGTAGCTGTTAAAGAGGTATCATTTCTGAGACCCTCTGAGTGAAAACATCATAACTCCTATTGCTGTCCTAAAGAGTAAAGCATGAGAAACTCATAAAGATGTAACAGGTTGTATCATATTTACCTGAAAAATATAGAGTATTTATTTTGGATGCTATTTAGATAGCACCCAAAAAAAAAAAAAAAAAAAAAAATCTACCCCAAACACCTTGTTCATATAAAAATAGAAAGAGGATTCAAACCTGACAACTGTTCTGTGAGTTTGGGGAGAAAAATCTCAGCAGCCAAATAAATTGTGTGTTTTATTATTTAGTATTCCTCACATAAAAAGAACACAAATGAAAAGGCCTGACCTTTTCACGGGTAGTAGCAGAGCTCTGACAATAGTCAATACTTACAGCTAATAGTTGTGCAATTTAAGWTCTGCTGTATAATGATACATTTGTAAACAATTTTTCCCCCCTTTTTCTAGAGCAATGTGAGTAGCAAACTATTGGCAGCAGGTATAAAAATAAAGTATCACTTTCCCAATGGCTGTTCTCTTCAGTCCTATAATTAGAGTTGCGCTGAACTGTCTAGGGAAGATGCTGATAAGAGAGTCAGGAAGAAATCAGGCAGAAAGGGAGCAAACAATCATTGCCTTCCTGGTGGCCTGAGCACTGCACTGCACAACACACAGGCTGCTCTTCCCTCATGCACTTCTGACAAAACACACTTATTTTTTTGAAAACATATGTATTTTTTCTAATAATTCCAAAGTAGCATGGAGGGAGTGGGGTTGTGAGAGACACTTCAGAAACAGATATGGACATTTAAAGGAAATACGATGTGCTGCTGCTGATATGCATTTAACAATGTCCAGATAGACTGTGAAGCCTCAAGAAATCTTCCGCTTTCCCCTGGTTAACTCATTTCTTAATGCCTTTTTTATTTTTTTTTTATGATTACAATATAAACAAGTTCTTTATTTTATTTTTAATTAGGTGCCCACCAGTTTCCCTATAGGTATAAGCTGGTAACAGCTATTTCAGGACCTGCACATCTGGTGCCTCATAAAAGGATGTGCCAGAACCATCAGAAATGTTTAAAACAGTGCTTAGACCAAATACCCGCTATCAATTCAGGTGCAGAGAGAGAAAGAACCCAATTAGAATTAACTATGGGGCCAAAGTCTAGCAGATGTTCGATTACCCTTGCTGCCTACCTTGTGACAGACTGAGGGTGCAGTTGGTGTCTGTTTCAGAACTGCTTTTAAATTTCAGTGTGAAGAGCCAGCTGCAGTAACACTCTCTGATCCTACAATGGTTTTGCAGCTATCTTGTTTGGAAAATCTTTTTGCATGGGATGTATTTCCCATTGCTTCAGCAATGTGCTTTGCAAGCAAAATGTGGATTGTGTTTGCAGGGCTGGGTGACGTGTAAAGGTGCTGCTACTCACACCTCTCYTGTGAAGTGCAGACAGAGCTAGGCATGTGTCTCTCTTGTGATATATGAGAGGTATGACTATCACTCTAGAGAAAAAGAGATGAGAAGTAAATCTGACGTGAGGAGAGTATGCACCTCCTTTTTCTAGCTGGACTCTAGGTCGTTCCAGGAATATTTTCAGTACTTGGTCATTAACTTAATTTAGTGATAAATTAAAAAGTGTGTTCTATTCTGCCAGGATAGAAAAATGACTTTTTTTTTTTTTTWATCCCTGCACAGCTGCAACTGAGAGAATCAGAAATTAATATTGTTCCTAAATGTGGATCTAGGCTGGAGAGATGCCAAAGTCACAGGGTAAGGTAAATATCTGCTTGCTTTTGACAGGAGATAGGCTTTAAATTTACTTCCTAAACTGCTGGGTTATGAATTGGTGTTGTGGAAAGCTAGAACACAGGAATTAATTTTTATTTCTAAAAATGTGTATGTGATATTGACAAAAAAAACAGTGTGCAGAAGYGTGCCTGTTTTGAGAGGCTAGAACATTTGGCAGTGAACTAGTTACAACTCTTTCACCCTCAAAAGGCTAAGGAAAGACAACTTTTTCTTCCTGGGAAAAAGCTGTAGATTGACTAATAAGTGAAACGAAGGTCCACAGCCTCTCCTTTAGGAGATAGAATATTTTAAAATGATTTTGAAAGAAAATGCTTCATTTTTGTCATATTTTAATATTCCCAAGCCCAGGGTGATAAGGCACATCGATCTCAACTCTATCATAACCTTGGGAAAGTTTCATTAAGCTTTGGACAGCAAAAGATGGTTGTGAAAGCGTCTCGTGGTGGGGAACAGGGTGGGAGGCTGGGAAGGCTGGAGAAGCTGTAAAGGATGGCAAGCTTCTTTCTGTGGAAGTGGCAAAGTTTCCTGACAATGGTAGTCGTAAGATTTCATCCCCATGGGCTGCACTTTTCCTTGAGCTATGTATCTAGGCCCCCTGGAGTACTGATAAGTGAAAATAAGTGATTCGGTCTCAAAAAGGAACAAAGAAGCTGGTCCCAATTARATATGAACAGTGCTGAGTCTCCCTTTGACCTTGGCCTCATCCCAGGCATCAGGTTCGCAGCAAATTTTGGATGTGCATGTCTACATCCCTCTTTTTCTGTGCTATAGGTTGCGAGTCCTCACAATTCTGTTGTGAGTTCAAAGACATATCTATTTGCAATGTAGCTTTTTAAAAACTGCCGTCCTCTGACCTCATGTTCCATGGATTTTGTCTGTTTTCAGTTCGGTTCAGAATCATGTGCTTCTTCACAAGCTTTTACTTTCTCTCTTGCTTACCTTGTGTTTATAAGGCAACAATCAGAAAATTGTATTCACAAGAGAACAGTGAAATGTACATACAACTTTGAAAATCATTGAAAGTAAGATGACTGTAGCTTGAATTTTGTCAGGGAGTAATGGTTCATAATTCTTTGTGGAAAAAAAGTACAAATTCTGCCACATCTGAAAGAGATTAAAAAGAAAAAAAAATCTGAGTACTTTTCTCAAGAATTAATGTGTGCGTACCTTTAGTGATTTTGTTAGTATCTAGTTTCATCAATGTCAGAGATGACTTGGAAAGTGAAGACTGGGAAGCTTAGGGATTGTTAGTGGATTTTCCAGTTYCATTTTGCTACCATTTATCAGTGCTTTCTTTAATGTGAAAAATGTCCCAAATTTAAAACCTTGATTTTGTAGGCATTTTGCAGCTGAAATGTGCTGAGTAACCAATGCTGAAGGTGGTGGGAGTTGTACAAGCTCAGCGTCTTTGGGGATCTGGATCTGTGTACGTATTCACTCTGCAAACAGCTAATCAAATTTCAGGAGCAGTAGAAAGAAAAGTTTATTCTTTTTTTTTCCCCCCTGAAAACAGTTTATTTCCTAGGATCTACCAAATCAAATGCTGTATTTATGATATTCAGATTCASAGATTCACAGAATATTTAAGGTTGGAAGGGACCTCTACAGATCATCTAGTCCAACCTTCCTGCTCAAGCAGGCACACCTAGAGCATGTGGCACAGGGTGGCATCCAGGCGGGTTTTGAAGACCTCCAGAGTAGGAGACTCCACAACCTCCCTGGGCAGCCTGTTCCACTGCTCTGTYACCCTMACAGTRAAGAAGTTGCTCCTCACCTGGGGACGGAACTTCTTRTGCTTCAGCTTGTGGCCATTACCCCTCGTCCTATCACTGGCCACCAGTGAGAACAGCTTGTCCCCTTCCTCCCTGCATTCTCCCTTCCTGAACTTATACATATTAATCATATCCCCTCTGAGCCGTCTCTTCTCCAGAGAAAACAGGCCCAGCTCACTCAGCCTCTCTTCATACGAGAGATGTTCCATTCCCTTAATCATCCTGGTTGCCCTTCAGGTTCTCACTTAATCAAAACTAGCACTTAATTTTATACTTCATACCTCCAAAAAGGAGGTAAATAATTTGTGATGAGTAGTTTTATAAATTTGGCCTTTTTCTGTTCATGGATTTTCCACAAGAGTTGATGATTTCTCAGAGGTGCTTCCACTCACAATGATTCACTGAATCATTGTTCTGCAACAGTTTGTTGTGAGGTTTGATACTTAATGTTCCAGCTGTTTTGACTGGATCCATCAACATTTTTATAATTACCAACTCAGTATGTAGATGTCCTAAAATGATGTTCCTAGGGTGACTCATCACCAACTTCTTCAGTGCTTTTTATAGCTTGACTTTTTTTGTTGTTGCTTGTTTGGAACACTGATGTGAGCACACTTATTTTTGGAGTCATTGAATGCAAAAGAATCATAATTTAGCTGAAATCATCTGTTAGTGATATTGATTGCAGGCATGGTAGGTTTGGGAAGTAGCTAATGCTTTGAAAGCTTCTAAGTCTGTCTATAGGACAGTGCATGGTGGTGAAATYTTTTCCCAGCATTTGATGTCCAGGCAGAGAAAATGTTTCACACAGCTCTCTCACACAGCTACCCAAATTAATATTTAGGAGGTCAATTAGGATCTTTCATTACAGCTGTTCTTTAAATGAGTGTACAGCATGACAGGTCATAGTTATAGTGGAAGAATACCCTCTTCCCTTAAGTGTCTATATCCTTCTGATCCCATCTGCTTAATATGTGACTTCCTTTATGTAAGTAGCTGCAATCCTAATGCCAAGCACCGATGATGGTGTTCAACTGTTACTGAGGGTCTAGTAAGGACTTCTGCAGATACCAAGTTTCAAAATAAATGGACAGCCATTAATTCAAACATTATGACTTTTTATGGATGAATAAACACATAGTATATTTGGGAGCATGGTAAATTGTATTTTTACTGGCACTTTTTAAGTGAGATCCATCAAAATAAAATAGATTGTTTACTCATAGAGATAGATTTATTCTTTGCTTATCAATTCCTTTTGTGAATATGAGAATGTTTTGTGACAGGATTGCCAGAGTATCAGAGTTGGTGTTGTGCAGAATAGTTAATATAAGAGAAGAGTTCTAATTTGATAGGCTCTAGAGAAACAGATAATCATCCATGTAGCTGCTGAAGACATAATTATGTATCATCTATATCACTTATGGAAAAAAGAATGTTTCCTGATTATTTGTAGACAAGGATTGTCAGGTATTTTCTATCTGTAGGTTAAGCATGTATCTCAACTTTGAATATATGAGCAACTAGCAAAAAATCTCTAAGATTTATGAGACTTTCATATTTTAGGACTGGAGGCCAAAGATTGAGTCAAATCCTATAGGCACCATGCAGATGTATGTTCCTTCACTTTTAAATTGGCTGGATTATGTGTTTGAGGACTTGAGCTCTCTTCCAAATCATGATCTTAGCAGATATTTTATCCTCTGCTTTTAAATATATGTGAGGCACTACAAAGAAAACTTGCATATATAGTTGATTAGTCAGTTGATTATGGTTTTGGACTAAGTGACTTTGTAGCTATTTAATTTAACATAATAACAGCATAATAACATGCTTCTGTTTGGACCCCTGTGCTGTCCATTCTGCATAGTTAAGGATCATATACAATAGAAAATGCCACAGTTTCAAGAGTTTTGGCATTCTGAATGTCAGTTTTGAATCAGACGCCTCCATCTAAACTCTAAATGTACTGTGACTGTTTTAGTATGAGTGTCTGGGTTTTACAGCATAGAATCTTCTGGGATGGGAGCTATACAAGTACAAGTCAAGTGCACATCTTTGCATTAAATGGATGCCTGATGMCTAAAACTATGACAGCAACTCCTGGCTTGGGAATTTCTGGATTTTTGCACCCAAAGAAATAAAGAAGCTTTACAATTTTATGTTGATATTCGAAGTCTTTCAAAAGAATATGAATATGATGCACCTGTCTGCCAAAATATCTAAAAGAACCCTCTCTTCAAAGTGATAATGTCTCCTTTTTATTATCTGCAGACAATTTCTAGTGTGTGTAAAACAGTCTGAATTGGGAGCTTCAGATCAGAGATCACCTTCTTTGCATCCAGCTGTTGAAGCTGTGGTAGTTCTCTGGAGGCATGTATTTAACAAAGGAACAGGGCAGTGACCACTGCAGAGAGCTGGGACTTGCTGCTTTTTCATGCAAAGAACTGAGGTTGCTATTGTTATAATGATATCAAACTATTTCTTTGCCACAGAGAGAATACTAAATGCAGTTCTTTAGAATGGTCTGATCCAAAGCGGTCCAGTGGATTTATTAAGTGGTTATGACTTTAATAAACCTGAAAGGTATGATAGTGCCCAGATAATCTCATGGAAGTGTGTAGCATAGCCTGGCAGTAAATAGTTATTTCATTGTTTACAAGCTCTTATAGAATTTGGGAAGCAAAAGTCAGAAACATAAATAAAATCATATCCAAATATACTGGTGATAATATCAACACTTTAATAATAACACTTTCAGTGTTTTAATTTTATTTGTAGTTTAAGTTTGAGTAGTACAATATTGACTSATCCTGCTAACATATCTGTACATTAGGTAAGTCAATATTATTGCTGTTGCAGATGGGGAAACTAGGGCATAGAACAGAGCTCAGGGTGGGACATACTGTTAACAACCCTTTGGTTCCTCTCTTGGGTCACGATGCCCAAAACTATGGAACATGGACATTAATCATACACTTAGATTCAGGCTGAGTGTTAAAAAGTTGTTTTGACAGAGTTACTTTTTCAAGCTGCTGTAAAGACATGGGTTGTGGAGGGCCATATATGGTGATATACCAGAGTGTAATTGTTTAAAAGGTATTTTCACTGATTTTATAAGCAACCACAAGCTGTTCTTGTAGAAGTTTCTGACTATCACTATAACTCTTAACAGCCTGTCATGCACAGAAAGGTTTAGAAAGTAGAGGTATTCATTAAATATTTTCTGCGCTTCTTATTTAACTAAGTTGTTTTGGTTTGAGTGGATTGATGCAATTAAAGTGTACTTTGGATCTATGCTGGACTAGAAATCAAGAAAACCGKTTTAAAAAAGCAATATGAGGATGGAGAAGTCGCATAAATTCAGCTTAGTGTGTTTCCTCCAGCAGGGCTAGCAGCTGTCAGACCYTGCATGATCTGCATGCTATGGACGTGCCCTGTGTGCAGGAGAGACCACTGCGCTGGATGGGACCAGAAGCTCTCCAGTCATGATCTGGCTGTTCTCTCCTCCTGAACRTGACCCATTGCCTTGCCGAGGTAGAGCTGGTGTGAGGTAGCTATGGAAAGGTTAGGCACGACATGTCTTTGGCCTCTGTTTTAACTATTCAGTTATCTAGGTAAGAATCTCAGATCACAGTGACTCAGAGACTGAAGATTCATGTACGTTTAATGATGAAAGCATGTACTTGGCAAGTGTGGCTCATTCTAGTATCTCAGCTGCCATTTTGAATGCTCTACAAAAGCAATTCTTACTGCTTTTATCCATGGAATAACTTGGAAAAGCAGTGAAAGACTTGGCCAAAGGTTGAACTTGAGCATGGGAATGCTCACTGGCATGGGAATGCTGTCATGACCGCTGGTTGTCCAGAAGACTGTTTTCATTCCTATTAGGAATTAGGATATCTTGCTCCATAGCCTGATGTACTTGTGGCTGCCCTGTACCTCTTGTTCCTTAAGAGCCACATGAGCAATTTTGCTGTTTTCCAAGCTGTAAAGTCATCCAAAATGCAAATACTAAGGGCACGAGAGCCATGTATTTAAAAAAAAAAAAAAAAAACAATGAATTATCTGTGATCCTTCAGCTATTTTGAAATTATTTTTGCCTTTGAACAGTTTAAATACTACATAGAAAGACCCCAAAAAGCATAGAAACAGAATGAAGCAGAAAAATATCCCATTCTTTTCTAATTTATGCTAGCAGGTACAAAAGATATTTCCCTATCTCTGCAGGTACCTCTGGATCTTGTCTAATCATTTTTAAAACTTATCCTCAGAACAGTCTGTGAGAAATGAGGGTCGATACAGCATGGTACTACAGATATCATTTTCATTGTGGATTGGTTTTGGAGCCTGAGTTTAGAGTACAAGCAGAAATTACRGTTTGATGAACTCCACTTATCTTGTTAGTGGACACTGACTTTTTTTTTCCCGTTCATCTGTTGTTATGTTTCATCAAAATGACAGTTGCCAATATTCGCTGAACTAGTTGCTAGAAATTAAAACGAAAAATGACAGTGCTTGTTAAGGTCATTGAACAAAAGTGTGGGGATTTTAGGATTACATACATAGCTGCAAGTATTGTGGAATTATTAATTTAAAAATCTATATACGAATAAAGCATCTGGTGAATGAATAAGAGTAATTTCTCTCACATGGATAATTTAAATACCAGCTGTCTCCATCCTAAAACATATTTTCTCATAAAAACTTTTAGAGAGTGAGTCTGGTTGTGAAACTCCACAATTTATGGGCAGTGTAGAGTCTATCTAAACAAGAATCTGAATCTTTGCTTATAATTGGAAGTTACCTCCAATGAAAAGCTCAAAACAAGTACAAAATACACCCAGGAGAAAACAAACAATTAAGTTTTATGGCCTGACTCATCTTAAATGTCTTGTTAGGACTGTAAGATCTGTATTTTAATGTGGGGGGAAAAATCTGAAAAGGATAAAAGAAAATGTGAAAATATTCTTTTAATTATCAGATGGATAGGTAGAGGAATCTGCCAATCTCCAAGATGGTATCCTTATAATAAATCTATATACTTGATAAATTCCTTTGGTGGTGGTGGTGTTTTTTTTTCCTGATAGCTTTTCCTGTACTCTTTATCCATTTTCTTTCTGATACTACTGGTAATCTGTATTTCTAGCTGTGAGCAACTTTTGAATAGTCATTTAATCTTTCTTAGCTACTTGTTAATGTATGTCAAGATACAAATTTTCGGTACCATGTTCTTCTGGTTTAATTTTAGTCTTTTCAACAAGTGTACTTAAAYAACTGAAAAGAGGAAATCCAAAACTGTTCTTTTCATTTCTAAGAACAGATTATACAGAATAACTGTGAATTTCTATTTTCCCTACCTTTCTCMTGCATGTTTTATGTCCCCTGTTTCAGCTGCTGATGTAAGCCATTTGCTTAAGTTTCCAGGATCCCCCAGCTCTGGAGCCTTGAGGAGATGCAGTGTCCGTGATATCCAGATGCTGAGGTTGTGGATGTTCACAGCTTCATAGAGGATAAGGCTGTGCACTGTTTTGGGGCTGTGCTGATCCCTGATAATGTGGGTTATTCTTGATATGGGATCCTTATCAGCTGGATGCAACTGGCGGTCTGATGTACCTTCTACCTTGAACTCCTGGGGCAGTGGTTYCCTGTGGAGTCTTCTGGATGCAATCAAAAAGGTGAGAGCTGSTCAGAAAGCAAAATTCTCATCCTGTGAGATGTCCCATCAATTGAAAAATGTGTTTGGAGGTATAAAGGCTTTTGGTTCATGCAGAAGTAACCCCCTTAACTCTCCTAGGCGGGTATGCTTCTGACATAACATAAAAATAAATGATGCTATTTAATATTTATTTTATTTTTTTTTGCAATGACCTATGCAGCCTTCTTGTGACTTCCACAGGATCTACTAATAACAATATTTTCTTAAGCTTGTATATATATAATTATTCTTGAAAGCAGACTCACAGCTTCTAGGCATTTTGTTGTCTTTACACAGTTAACTGTAATATCTACAACTATATCTATGCCCATGACACATCTATGGTGTATCAGTATATGCTACCATATCATTTTAATACATATGTTCACCATTGGTTCTTGCCCTCAGCTACTTAGCTGCTGGTTCTTTTCAKCTGAGAAGAGCGCATGGCCAAATTCAACATACTTTGAACAGAGTGAACTTCACTGTTGACATTTGAACCAAGAATTGTGATGTACAAGTATGTGGTTCATCAAAACTGAAAGACTGCAAAATCAGATCTATTTCCAGCAGAACTGCATCCCAGAAAGAGCCATTATAAATTTCATACTGAAAAAAATTCCTATTTCAGAATTTATAGAATGGAACTTTTTTCCCTTTTATCTAGCATATTTTGATTTGTATTTTAAAGAAATAGCTAAGTATTAAAATGCACAATGGAATGTATAATTGACATGCATTTTCCCAGAATTTTTCCTTGCAGAAAGTGTAGAAATCTTCTGTTCTCTCTCAGAACAAAGGCAAATTTTACAATTGCCAAAACCTGCTTTCAACTCATAAGTATTAATTAAACATTTGACAAATATGGCAGACTACAGACAAAACCCCTGTGTTACTGGATTTTTAATCRTGATTTGAAGATAATAGGCTTTGGGGTAGAGCCACTTACATGACTTGTAGTTTCAGTTCAACCTGTTTTCAGCAAAATGTAAATTTATGTTTTATTTCACTTTATAATTCAGAATAGGGACTCTGAAAAAAAGAATTCCCCAAGGGACTTTAAAAATATTCTTGAGATTTTATAAAAAATTAATGTCTTGATTGATTCTCTTATCCATATTGGACATAGCACTTTGAAAATGGTACTTAGCAGAATATTTTATGCCCTGATTTGATAACGATACGATCCTTTACCATGTGACGCAGCAGTACTTATTTTTCCCAGTATCGGTAGTCAATGATAACAAAGAAAATAAACTAATTATCTTAAAATGTTGTATTTTAATTGAATGCACTGAAATTTTATGAACCATAATTCCACTGAATTTTTCTAAGTGCTTTCCATGAGACAAAATGTAAGGACATTTGCATTTTACAAGGAAAGTGCATTAGCTACTTTAGTATGAGAAAGAGAGGTTAATTCAATTCTGGACTGTAATGGAGGTTAAATGTAAATCTTTAATGTTCTGGAGTTCATCCCAAAATAATAATTCTACTAATGAAATCACTCATTTCTAATTCATCCAGACAGAAAGGAAGCATTTTTTGAAGCTGTGTCTACAAGAATTGATTGCTTAACACTTATGAGCCAGCTTAAATCTTAGCACTATTTGGACAATAAAGCATGTTCTGGAATTGGGCAAGTGTTTAGATATCGTGCTAAATACCATATATTTAAAACCGTGTCCTGAAATTACTTTATAGTGCTGAATTATCATTTTTTCAATGGACCACTTACAGATCTAATATGTTACTTAAAAGTACGTGATTTGCTGACTAGTTTATGCTGAACTATCTTTCCAGAAGTAATTCCGTTTCAATGGATTATTACAAAAAATATTCATTGCAGATTTAGGTGTCTCTCTCTCTCTCTCTCTCTCTCTCTCTCTCTCTCTCTCTCTCTCTCTGTCTCTCTCTTTTTTTTTTCCTTCTGTTCACAAATGATTTGTGAATGTTTTCTGAGCATGGGAGCTTGTCCGTTATTTGTAAATGTTTATTGGATGCTTTGGTTTAAAAAAAGTCAGACTATGGATTGAACTTTTCAATAGCTAGGTTACCCTGTGTTGTGTAGATTTTGTTGGCATTTCTAAATTGCTGAAGTAGTAAGGCAAGTAGTAGGTAGCAAATCCTGTTTGTCATGCATGAAAGTCCTGGCTTTCATCATGTTTTGGGTATGTGACTTCCTCAATATTTGTGAACAAAAACTTCTTCATGCAGTTGCAAACAGCCACTAGTCTATAGAGAAAGTCTAACCATGGAGGTGGCAGGGATCTGCTACAAAAAAAGAAGAGCACTTCTGAAAATATACGTATCTGAATTCTCCCTCCTTGAGGCAAAACCCAGATCCCCAAGTCAAAAACAAAAACATTTTATCTTCCTCCCTCTCTTCTCCCCACCAAAAATCAAATGAAGTTTGTAAATCAAAAGTCAGAACTGTTGTCTCTAGAATAAATATATATACATGTATATGTGTGTGTGTGTGTGTGTGTGTGTATATATATATACACACACTCAAATATTAAGGAAATGTTCATTTTCTTCAAGAAAAAGGAACAGCATTTTAGTAAGTCACTCAGACCCTGAAAAAAATAACCACGCATGTGGTAGATGACAGTGTGCTGGATGACAGGCATGGGTATACCTGGGGTTGGAATATTTGAGTCATCTAGGCAGTGACACGCTGCTGCTGCTGGTAGCAGGTGGAGTCCCAATGGCATTTTGGAGAGGAACATGTGCCTGTGCTCTGCCCTTGCAGCTGCAGCTTATCCTGGAGGACTGATTAGAGGTYTGACTTCCTTAATCCCTGTGCTCTGCTTTGTGAAGGCTTAAAAGAATGTGAAGATTTAAATCAAATTGCCTAAAAGCATACAGCTGTTCTAAATTTTCTGAAGTCTGTTTCTTTTTCTTTCTTTCCTTTTTTTTTTTTTTTTTATCTTCTTCTGAGCCTGTTGAATATCTTTGTGACCTATTCCTGTGTTTCTTTTTTCCCAAGTCCCAGGTCTTCACATATTCACAGAATATTTAAGGTTGGAAGGGACCTCTAGAGATCATCTAGTCCAACCTTCCTGCTCAAGCAGGCACACCTASAGCATGTGGCACAGGGCGGCATCCAGGCGGGTTTTGAAGACCTCCAGAGTAGGAGACTCCACAACCTCCCTTCAGTTCCCTCCCTTCTTCATGCTTTCAGTAGTAGTATGAGCAGAGACATGCAACTGTGATGTCAGTTGTCCTAGTAAAATACAATACTTCTCTCTACAAACTTTGTCTTCCTTAAATGCAAGTGGAGTCATGGGTTTTAAAGCTCAAAGAAGCCACTAGAAGATCTGGGCTACAGAGGCGAGTCTGTGAACTTCATCTGGTAACTTATTTGTGCCTACATGTTTTAAAGTGCCTAATAAACCACCTTCAGTAGTAGATTATCTCTGCTAAGCTAGGTAGACAAGGAGGTTGTCTACCAGGAGCCTTTCAAAGAGAACATACATATATATATATATATATTTGTATAAAATACATAATTATATATATGTATATATATTCCCCTTTGATAAAGGAAGTGTTCACATTTCCTGTATCAATAAGACCACTTCATCAGACTGGTTCTTAAAATTAGGGATGAATGCCAGCTAGACATTGATGAAATGCTTGATCAAATATACAGTTTTACACCTGATTGACTTTATTTTTATTCCAATTCATAATGAAAATGTTGGATAGCATCAGCCCTATTGCTAATCACAGCAAGACTCCTCTGGGAAAACTCTCCATCAGCAAATATTCCCTATTGGATAAGTAGTTCTTGGTCTGAGGTTAACTTCTATAATTCATCTAATTTACCTTAACTCTAACATGTGATGATTTTTACAGTRTTAATTTTAATCAGAATGTTCTGTAGTGCTACACCAAGTGCTACAAAAATCCAAGAATCTTGGTCTCTCAACCTACCTTTATTGACCAAGCATAATCTTGTCAGGGGATGAAATCAGATTTCCTTGATATGATTTATTTCCTATAAAGTGGTTTTTATTGCTATTATTCATTTCGCTGTCCTACTTCCGTAGCCCAATCTTGTATTGGTTGAATTGTGTTTCAAGTTTTCTATCATCTTATTTGGGGTCAATGTCTGTCCAGCCAATCTACCAGGTTACTACTGTAGAATCTTTTCTTTTTGAATATTGGAAAATAGTGTTATTCCAATTCTCTGTTTTTTTTTTTTTTTTTTTTGAAGACGGCATCATAGATCAACTAGTGACGACAGGCAGCAAGAGCTTTACTCACAGTAAAGAGTGAAAAATATGAACAAAGATCATCTGCAAATATTTTCTGGAAAAAAATCATATCCATTGGTGAAAGAATCACTGTTTAGAAGATAAACTTTAATTCCTATTCCAATTCTTTTTTTTTTTTTTTTTTTTTTTGGAAGCATTCTAAAATTGTATTGTTTTAGAAACAAACAAAAACAATGAACACACAGAGCATGAACAGCTTTTTAATTCTTGTATATATGTCAGAATGTCCAAAATCTATGAATTAAGCTTAGTTACTGTTTCATTTTTGATTAGATTTTTTTCAAAGTAGATACTACTTAGCATTCCCCTTGGTGRCCAAGTAGCTTGCAGAGCAGTGCTTCCATCGCCTTCTTTCCAAGTACAAACCAGGAATATTTTCAGTCCTCCAAGTCTGGGTTATCATTTTTGCCTACGGCTGAGCCTAGTCCATTTGTGGTAGCTCTCCAGGGCCACCCAGTACAAAGGTTGAGGGTTTATTCCCGATCAGTGTACACGTGTACATCACACACACATGCACATGCACACAGACACACGCATGCATGTGCACATGTCAGCCATACARATCAATAGGCAGAAAAATTAGCACACATCCAAACACAAACAGCTTAAAAAGCCTGATCTTGGAGATGAGCCTCTAGTCACATAAACTAACACAAAATACTTCTGGTTGCATCTTCATTTAGTATGCCTCTATTATTCTTTATCCATTTTCAGAAGTTCTTAACGTGACTTTTAACAACTGATATTTATTTAAATAACTGTGGTTCCTAGATTCATTTATACCAACTGATGCTTATTTTAGTATCTGTTCTTTGCTATAGGTGTCTGTCTTCATGCATGTAGCACTGAGTTTTTGGGGCAAGATTTCTTTGATATGGAAGCAAAGTTTTTGACTTAAGTCTTTCAGGAGCTATGATTTTTCATTTGTGTTATTGCAGCTGCATTTTAGTTTTGTTTATACTTTTCCTCAACTTCTRGAAAGTAGTACTTTTGGAGTACTGCCTATCTAACTGCCTATGTATAAAGCCCTCTGAGACTGTCCTATTTTTGCCCATGTTGAATGTAGTTGAATTGCTACCGTTGATCTTTAGGTAACTACCAGCCTCTAGTCTAATGATTCAGTCATCTGTTTCCTTATAAAACAGCTACCTCAAGATGAGTAGAACATACTTCATTAAAAAACAAAACAAAATGTTATTTCAGGAGTTCTACTGATATACTGTTAACTGATTTGGATCTGCAGCATGCATCTGCAGCTGAAAGCTCCAAAAATGATATCTCTTTCCCCACATTACTAATAAGTTTTTAAGGATTAATTCATACTATTTGCTAGGTTGATTTGGTGGTCTGTAAAAACCTCACATCAGAACCCCCTTGTGGGCTTTGTTAGTGAGCTCATTGATCCATGTATGTTCAAGGGCCTGCTGTTCTGAGTTATCAGCAACTCTAAAGCAAATAATTGTCTTCTAAGATGAGCACATTTCCAACTTCTTTTGCTTACCTTGTCTTTTCTGAAGAGGTTACAGGCTGTGTTTTTTAACATTCTAGTCATGGAAATACTCCCACCAGGTTCCAGTAATGCCAATTGTATTGAATTTCTTCTAATCAATAGCAATTTTCAATTCTTTCTGCTTATTATCTTTTTTTTTTTTTTTTGTGCAGACATAAAGTAAGAGAAATTTTAATTTCATTTTCTTTACCATATTGCTTCCAAATGTTTGGAATGTGTCAACTTGTAGTTGTGAGAATTTTGTTCCAAGTATCTTTGCTTGCATGTCTAACTTTTAGAGTGTTTGGAATCTTCCAGTTAATTTCTAACAAAGAGAATTATTTTCCCTACCTCTGTGACACAGGTCATTTCCTTTATATGGCTTATTCTTTATGTGAAATGCATGCTGCTACATGCATGCTCCACAAAATCCAAACCGCTTCATCTTTCCTATTCACCTAACAATCTTCTCAGGTATTTTCTGCCTTTTAACCTCCTAGTATTAGAAATAAGTTGATGTATTTGTCTTCTCTTGTCCAAGATTTTAGTTTTCATATTCTGTGTAATTGGACTGATGCTTAGTTGTCAGCTCCAGAATGTATTTCTACCTCTGGATCTCCTAAGTTCCTGCATAAATAGTCCTAATCTCTCCATTTCCATGGGGAAACAAATTGCCATCCTTTAGCTGTTACTACTACAAAAGTAGTTACCTTTGAGTGATCTGATCAGGTTTCTGACAATAATGATTTCATTAATGTGGTCTGTTTATATTTTAAAGTTGAAAACACAGTAAACTCAGGGTACTGCAGTGCATATGTTCTCATTTTAGGTCTTTTCACTAAGATTTCTAGGTATATTGGCTGAGCATCTGATAATACTCATGAATTAAGATGAATGTTTCCTGTGATCTCTGTTTTTCTTGGTCATTATCCTGTCATAGAGAATAGTAGATGAGTTCTTGCATTGAACAATTTGCCCCAAAGCTTTATATTATTAATAAATTCTTGTTTAGTGGCCAATGCAAGTATTTTGTTAAATAAACAAAAATATCTATAGAAGAATCTTCAGAGTTAGATCCCTCTCAAGGATTTATAGTGCATTTTACTRTAATTTAAGTCTAATTTCCTGGATTTTACCTGTTTCTAGCTCATAGGTGGGCTATGTTCTGCTTCAGCTTACTTATTATGAACATGAAACAGGCAATGTAGCAGAGACAAACAATGCACATTAAAGTAATGTCTCACAGCAGTGTCGCTTCCACCTGGGGAATTTGGTGTTGGAGTACTTATAGCTACTTTCTGTAAAAAGCACAGAGTTKTTTCTGTAGAAGGAGTATTTTCCACCTGGTACTGTATGAAGCAGCACTCGAGTTTTGACTCACTAAGTTCTTTTCTCTTCCAAGTGGTAAAAAAAACGGCCATTAGCCTGGGTTAGCCAACTCGGTTTAAACTGAGGATAAATTGCACTGCTTGTAGAGATTGGTCACTCAGTTTTCTATGGCTTTTTATGGAGAAAAGACTGCAGCAGCTGTCAGCAGGCTGAGATGCAGCAAGTGTGGGTTGAGAAAAGACTCTGAAACTATGATAAAAAAAAAATAAGCATTGTAACAGACTAGCTAAGCTGGCTCATGCTATAAGACTTGACTCAAATAAGCCATACTCCCTTGACTTTCTTTGGCTAGTATTTGTGTTTCTCTGTCGGGTCCTACCTATGAGCTCCTGTGGTGACGGCATTTCATATTGAAAAACATCTATGTCAGGGAAACTTCTAAGGTGCGTATTCAGAGATGGGCTGAGGTTGCCCTGCTCAGCACAAGGGGACACTTGTGCTTAAACCTTAAAGCTCCCTGGCTCTTGCGTGTCTCCAGGCATCATTTGTATCCAGCAGCCCCCACAGGTCTGAAGAGCTTGTATTCACACATTTAACCTCTTGAAAGGTGTCTCCTGATGTCCTTCTCCCAGAGGTATGGATCCAAGCATACCAGCAGATGGTATGGTTTTCTCTTAAAAAAAAAAAAAAAAAAGGAAGGCGGATCAAGGACAAAGTAGAATTGGAACAAAAAAGGGTGGAAGCAGAAATCTTCGAAGAATAATTAGCAAAATTAATACTTTCTCTTTTTTTTAGATATTTTCCTCCTCTGTTCCTAAAAAATTACCAACAGCTTTTAATGTACACATCTCCCCCACCCCATTTTGAGGAAAATTTGTTCTCTTTAATTTTTTCTCCCTGTCCTTGCCTTCACTTTCCCTTTCTCTCTTCCTCTATCCCATGTACACCAGTGCTTCCTCCCTGAGATTCCTTGGCCATTATCTTTGTGAAGTATGTGAAGAAAAAGGCTACCAGTACAATGAAATGGAAATTGCACCCTGAGTAGCAGCGCTTATAAAAGGGATATCTTTGAGTGATTACAAATGAACAGAAAAAATATGAAGTCACCGGGATGATAACTTGTGCTGAGCAGTGTTAATATTCTTACCTTCAAATACAATTTTCTTGGTTCTGTATTGTCTACCTAATGCTGATACATTTAGGAAGAAGGTGAGATTCCGTTCCTTTTGTCTTGTCTTTCTGAAAGTCTGTCAGATCTGTAACTAGCTATAAAGGAAGCAGATAGACAATACGGTGATCTGAGGATATGATTACAGGAAATTAGTTATCACTCTGAATGCACTGACTGTGGGCTAGTAAACAGTGAATTTGCATGTTTAACAGTCTTCCAAACCTAAAATTTCAATATCAGAGATTGAAGACTGCAGTGTTCTAAGCAAACTTATAGGAGAAAAGAATGTAACAAAGAAAAAGAGATCATAAAGGGGCACATGAATGAACACTAACAACTGCTTTTTAGAGAACAGTAAGAGATGTGTCTTCGTGGGCATTTAAGTGCAAAGGATTTTGATCTCTGCACTGTTTACCTTATGCCCTCTATGCAGACTAGAGCCAACAAGCTGATTTGGGATTGCTCATTTTTCACTTGCTTCCTCAAAGTATGTTATGCACATGAAGAGTGAAATTTTTATGTGGATGGCCAAATTCTGCTGTATAGCACTGCGCAGAACTCCACGTAAATCATGGGAGGCTTATATATCTCATAGAATGATTTCATTTGACAGTGTTTACCTAGTAGTACAAAATTGTACAGAGGTTTTGTTCATGTTATGTTTTTTTTTTTTTTTTTCCTTTCTTTAAATGGCTCACCAGATTAGTCATATAAAAATGACAGCTTTGAGTTCCATACATAATTAGCTTAGATCTGATCTTTGTTAACTATCTGGTATTTTACTGCAGCTTGTTACTGGAAAACAATTGTTGAGATGTCTATATGAAAAAAAAGAAATAGAAAACTGGCTGCTAAATGTTTGTGTATTTTTCTCATAGACAGATGCCTATATCCCTAAAACCAAGTGCATTAATTTAAAGATAAGGCCAGAGGTTAATAAGTACAGAAACCCCTTTGGCTGGAGATGGCATTCTAGAGTAGGATTTAAGAGCATGTGAAAGGGGGTGGTAWTTTTTTATAGTTGGGAAATTTTAAAAGTTGAATACAAACATTGCYGAGTTCTGTTGCTGAGTGACTATGCCGTTTCTAACAAGAGAGACAGAAGTCATGTCGTACTTCTGAAAAGGCCAGAGCAAAATCCATGCAGCCCCACCACCCAGAGGCTGAGAAACCACCATGCCCTGGCTCATGCATACTAAGTTACTCTGCAGAAAGGAGCTGGTGCTGTTATTCTTAGTGTTACCCTGCTTGGTCAGTGATATTGCAGATGCTACATTCATTTCTGTGAAACTGTGTAGGAGGGTGTCTTTCCCTTAGGGCAAGCTGTGCTTGTATTTAACAGCTGCAGTTGAGCTGAGGTGAGTTACACTGAGCACAGGATATGTCTGAGTTCTCCTGGGCAAGAGGTTAAGGGCTGAGAGTAAGGGAGGTGTGAAGCTCAGGGAGACATCTGCTGGGTTGATGTCCAAGGTATGGGGAAGAGCTCTCTCTGGGCAGATGGTGTTCAGCAGAACTTTTCTTAGATGTTTTGTGAGTTTTGGGGAGAAAGTTTGTGTCTGCCTTCTCTCTCTCTGAAATGGGATGTGGATGAATTTGAAAGAAGCCCAAAATGATGCTGAAAATGATCAGTTATCTGACATGTTCTGTGCTCTGGGTGGAGCAGAGCACACCCAGAATGGCTCTGAGGATGATTAGAGTTATCTGACATGTCGTGTGCTCCATCTGGGTGTCTTGGGGTGTTGCTGTGTTTTGTCAGCAAGAATTAACAAGAGGTGTTATCCTGGTAACTGCAGGACTTGGAGCTTAATACAAAATGTCCTGCCTAGGCATTGGCAGTGAATTGAGCTTTTGTGTGTTGTACATAAGTACTTAAGGAAGTTTTAGTTTCCAACTAATATTCCCCTTTGAGCTCTGACTAATATTCTACATACAGACGTATTCTTTTTTGATCAAATTTTATCATTACCAGAGGCAGGTACTGATTATACAGTGTCTGTTTTTATCTCTGCCCTTAATTCATCCATCATATACAGTATTAGCTTCTTATATTTGCCATTTATATTCCATTGTGCCTGGTAATTCAGGCTTTCTTTTATATAACTTCAGCAGCTGTGRATGTAAGCTCTGTGGACTTCTGCAGAGAAAGAGCAAAAGTAATTTCATTTCTATATACAGTATGCCCTTTCTGAATTTCACATGAGAAATACTTGCTTTTGAGCGGTCCAAATGAGAGTACTTTGGCTTAGGCCTCCGTGGCAGGTCACTTACATTACTTGTCAGCAACACATTGATGAAAGCCAAAATACATTGCCTTCTCATTTGTTTTTAACCTTAATGAAAGCTTGTGTAGAAAAGGTATGCTGGCATAGCAATGAGAAATGAGTCACTACCACCCTCTTCTACCCAGAAACAAAATGTCAGTTCAGCTGCTCAATCTTCATTTCTTTGCATAACCAAAGGCTAGCTGGGTCTTAAAAATTTGTTTTCCATAGAACCTCTACATCTCCAGAGTCCTCATTTTATATGCATAGGTGTGTGGGGATTATGTGGCTTGAATTGCAGCAGAACTGCACAAAACTTTAATTCTCACTCCTTTTTCCTCCCCTTACTTCCTGTCTGAGTCACACAGGCTAATTTATTATCTTGAAGGTAAGTGGGTTGTTTTCACCTGACTATTCATAAGAGCATATTATGCCAAAAGGAGCAGTCAGTCATGTAAGAAATAACCAGCCTTCCCTTTCTACGTAAATAGAGGTATTCATGTTAAAGCAAAGGGGCATAAGTCATCCTGGCAGCTGAGACATGTAATAAACTGTGTTTATTGACAAAGTTATTTAAAAAAATAAAATAAAACCAGTTTCTGTAGCAACTGCCAGGTTACATAACTCTGAGGCTAAAGGGATCTGCTTTACCATGGCAGGACATTGTGGTACCTTTGGTATTTCTAATGCAAGTGTTGTGGATATGCAGCTCTTTTCAAGTATGGATCTTATACTACTACCCAAATCTAGTGTTGGACCTGTGTTGTGGTTGACAGGACTTTGTCTGCTCTGCCTGCAGTGTGTCTTTGGTGTGAGACTTCTAACAGCATCCTCATAAACATTTTCCTGCCTAGATCAAACATATTGATCTTCAGAGCACCACAAGCTCTGAAGCTGTCTGTTTTCAGGATTTTTTTTTAGGTGTCTTCAGGATTTTTTTGAAAGAGTAGTGACACTTCTTAATTTTTATTCCAGATTAACTTGGGGAGGAGAGAGTGGAAAAGGCGACTGTAAATATTTAAACAGCAAATGTATTTTCATAAATTTTTTAAAAATAATTAATCTTCAGTTCCCTCCCCAGTTAATCTTCAACTCCTCCTCCCCACAGAGGTAGCATATTACAGTTTGTTTTACCAATGAAGTAGGCTGAAGCACCAGCAGGTTAATTGCTCCCTGACATGCAGTGAATCACTCATGGAGATGAAGCTTTCCCGAGTCCGGATGCAAAGTTCTCTGCTCTGACTTTTGAATACCTGTTGCCTGGTAGCAATTTTTAACTTTTTCCTTAAACAGGTTGCATCTCCAGGCTTCAGAGCTTTACAACAGCATTAATCATGGAGAACATAAGTTAACCAGTCTTTTTTTTTTTTTTTTTTTTTTTTTTAATAATTCAAAAAACTTCAGTGGCCACTTTTCCTTTCTCTTTTATCATTGGTATTTCATGCAAAATTTAAATATCTTATACAATAGTGGAAAAGAGTAGATTTTGAGAACAAAAGGCAGTTCCCTATTCTGTATAATTCTGATATTGTGAACTGACATGAAAGTCAAAAAAAAAAAAAAAGAGAGGAGAAATGTAATATAAACAAACAATAGCATGTTTCAGAGACTGTCACAACTCAAAAAAAAAAAAAAAAATCCTTCAGAGAATTTGGATGAGACACATGCAATTCTTTTCCTTGCTTCTTCTTCTTTTTTTTTTTATCCTTTTCTCCTCAATTATTGTTTGTGAAATGGCAAACTAAAGATATGATCCAGAAAGTTGAGGAATTTTTATTTTGTTCTAAAGTGAAAAAGGCTGTAGATATTCAAAGTTATTCTGGATGCCTCTTGAAGACAGTGCTACTTTTCTGTATATAGGAAAAAATATGCATATGTCTGTTTTTCTTATGAAAATAGATTCTCTCAGCCAAATCCTCTCCTTTCTCCTTTCCCTTTTCTCCTTTTTCCTTCTGTCTCCTTCAGATTGTTGGTTTTATTTATTTATTTTGTAATATTGCTGATGACAAATAAGGCTACAGATAATATCCTTAATCTAGAAACAATTTAAATGATGGCATTACTGTTTACATGGTAGAGTTAAATACTGAAATACGAGTCACAAATTCTACAATGGACTTCAGATATTTAAAAGCTTAGAAAGTTACATGTGTTGGCAACAGAAGGAGCTAACAACAGATATGTTTAGGAAGCCCGTGGGGAAAAATATTACTAGTTAGAAAAAAATAAAGATGTATTTTATTTTTAAATTTAATTTAATTTTAATTTATTTTTTTTTAATTTTTGGGAAGGTCCTAAATTTTTGGGAAATTTCTACTAGGAAAGAATTCACTTTGTGTTTGCTAAATGTCTGGTGGCAGAGAACCAGCTTACACACAATGCTGAGGAAGTGCAGATTCAAGTTAGTGCTCTGTCTCTTTCAAGGTGTCTCACATTGTGAATACATTTTGGGTGCTCTTTCTAGGTCTTCACAAAAGCAACCACCTTAAAACCATTTCATAGGCTTCAGTGTTTTGTCAGCATTAAAGTGACAGTGTTTTAACCCCTAGCATTTTTTTGAGGATATCAAATTTTGATATATTACTGCAACAGCGTAATCAAAATTGAGGGCTACCTGGAAGGGGAAATTACATTGTATGTGAATATACACCTATTTACATCTGAACATACTGAGGCTGGACTAAGTGGTATGAATGGTCAAGTGACAGGAATGGGAGGATAACTGTTCAGGTAGGGATGTCGCAGTGGTGGGACAGGGAAATGATTGGAAGTGAAGTTTGGCTGAATGAATTTCTGTCCTGAAACAGATTTAGTGTAAACCAGCCTGGCAAATAGTCTGTGACTGCATTGTGTTGCTTCAGAGAGGACAAGGCAAGTCAAAATGTTTGTATGATCTGTCAAAAAAAAAAAAAAAAAAAGCATTTAAAAAAAATATCCTTCTCCTGTTACTTTGAAATGAATTCGTAGGAATACTATGTTACGGTGTTCTTGGTTTTACTGCAGGAAATATTTAGTCTTACAAACATGTAATTGCCAACAAAAGCTATATTAAAAAGGAGTTTAAGGAGCATATATTAATTATTTAGGATAAGAGTGTATTACAGAGAAATTCTAATTATTCCCAAATCAAGCATTTCAAATCTAAGACATTTTAAGAGTGAGATTAACCTTGAAATGAAATTCAAAACTGGTAAAGGTAGAACACTCAAATAGCTTAAGCAGTGATGGGAAAAAATGGTTTTGTGCTTGTTAGCAAAGGAAGGAAATGTTC
Source organism: Nothoprocta perdicaria (assembly GCF_003342845.1). Lineage (NCBI taxonomy): Eukaryota > Metazoa > Chordata > Aves > Tinamiformes > Tinamidae > Nothoprocta > Nothoprocta perdicaria. Next base: position 1,677,455 of record NW_020455621.1, read on the forward strand.
ATAAACTGAGCTGGAAAAAAAGGTGGAGTAGTGACTTCAAAATATCAATTTTCTTTTATCTTGGCCCTAAATTCAAAACTATCTTAATTATATGCATGCTTATTTCATGATATCACAACCTTGCCATATGCAAACAGTAGCACATGTCTGAAAAATATGGACTAGCTAATAAACACCAATTAACTGGCAAGCTAATTAGTAGTGAATATGTAACTGTCCAGTTTAAATCCTGATGCTTATAAATCATCAGAATATATTTCAGAATATTTCAGAATATTTCAGAATATTTAAGGTTGGAAGGGACCTCTACAGATCATCTAGTCCAACCTTCCTGCTCAAGCAGGCACACCTACAGCATGTGGCACAGGGTGGCATCCAGGCGGGTTTTGAAGACCTCCAG
>NW_020455621.1:1679459-1683521 GCF_003342845.1 Nothoprocta perdicaria
CCTCTTGCTATTGACATACTTATAGAAACCCTTCCTGTTGTCTCTGACTTGCCTCGCCAACTCTAATTCTACCCGGGCTTTGGCATATGTGTTGAACTTTTTCTTTTCTTTTTTTCTTCTTTTTTTTTTCTCTCTCGCTTGAGAACACTCAAAACTAAATGCAAGCACATTTCAGCCTATAGGTGTTTCCAGGCTATTTCCCTTAACTGTCATCAACCATTTGTTCATGAGTGATTGACCTTTTGAAATTGCATTGTATTGCTTTTGCTTCATGATTAAAGAACAGGAGGACTCAGAAAAGGGGAGACAAATTCGATTTCATTGTGACCTCTTCAATGAATTTAGCATATACAAGGATATATGAGCATATGTATATATATATGAGCATATATTCATGAGGTTCAAAAAGGACAAGTGCAGCATCCTGCACCTGGGAAGGAATGACCCCAGGCATCAGTACAGAATAGGGGTTGACTTGCGGCTCCCTGGAGAGGGATTTGGGAGTTTTAGTTGACACCAAGTTAACCATGAGCCATCGAGGTGCCTTTGTGGCCAAGAAGGCCAATGGGATCCTGACTGCATCAGGAGGATGTTGCCAGCAGGTCAAGGGGGATCCTGCCCCTCTCCTCAGCTCTGGTGAGGCCGCACCTGGAGTATTGGGGGCAGTTCTGGGCTCCCCAGTATGAGAGGGATGTGGAGCTTCTAGAGAGGGTCCAGCAGAGAGTGACAAAGATGATTAAGGGACTGGAGGATCTCTCATATGAGGAAAAACTAAGTGAGCTAGGCCTGTTTAGCCAGGAGAAGAGAAGACTGAAATCGCTTGTGAGTTATGTTTTAAAGCTAGTGAATAGCTAACTTTTACTTACATAAGAATTAGGAGAAAATTCTTAAAACATTTGCAGTTCTGAACATAGTCCTACAAAGCTTTCATATGTTCTTCCAGGTACTGCTGGGGAATAATAGATAATTTAGAGAATTTATTTTAAGTGAATGCATCACTTAAGCAAAGAAGACAAAAAAAGCCCAAGTGTCTTTTTCAAGGGAACAAAGTTGATGGTTGGACATAAAATAGAGCATTGACATCTTGGAATTTGTAATGATTGCAATTACTCAAGACATCGTCCTCAAATATTTGAGTATATGCCTCTGCTTGAGGAAGGACTGGAGGGAAAAATAGAAAATTGTCAGCTGCATGTGTTTTGAGAGGGAATGAAAGATTCAGGAGGTTAAAGGAAGTCTGATAAAGAGCTAAAATCTGGGAAAACAGGATTCAAGACTTGAGAGAAAATCCTGAACTCTGAGGAGGGTGGAATCTGAGGGAGGAGAGAGTTTTTCGTCTCTCGAGCATGTGCAGAAGGCCTTTCTAGGTGAAAGGAAATGGGTTTTTATCTCTAGTAGTAAGATAAGAGGATGGTTACCAAGTGTGCGTAGAAGCTGGCTCATGCAGAAACCTCACAAATGCATCCTTCACAGTTATTTATGGAGTTATTTGAAGAAAGTTTATTTGGGAAAGGAACAGGGAAGGCCTGATATAAGCCTTGCCAACGGATTCATGATAGGTGATGGGAACTCTAAGACTGTAACACTCCTGAAAAAGCTCATAGGAACCAGCTGTAAGGTAAGATAGGCTTCCATGTTGTGTAAGGTTGTCCTTAAACTGGGTTTTAGGTTAATGCTTTATACAGTGTGCAGTAACAGTCTGTGTGCCTGATACAAGAGGAAAAAAAAACCAGATGGTTTAAATTCATCTGTTCTTTACTGGGAAGATATTCCAAGAAATGATTTTTTTTTCCCTCAAATAAGTATAGGTCAATAACTAATTACTTATGTACATTTAAGTATATGTATTTTTAAATGATTTTTGTTATTATTACCAGTTCAGTGTTCTTTATATTTCCACATGATCTGCTTGTGAACAGAACACAAGGTTTAGTGTCACCAGGTTCTGTCCCAAAAATTTTGTGCCCATTTATCCTTTAAAGAAACTGTACCATAGGATTTAAATACTATACAGATGAGTGGGTTTACCGTCATAATTAGATCCATTGTTATCTACTATATTTTAACTTCTCTATTGCGACAATAATTGCCTCGGTGAGACTTTCGTCTATTTAATGAGGGCATATGTTTGAAGCAGAATGATTCTTCAGTAGAACTAAAAGCAGGAGACTAAATATTCTGGCTGATATGAATGTACGCAGGAAAACAGGTGATCTATAATCAGAATTAAGTCTGTGAATTGATGAGGCCACCAGTGCCAGTATGAAACTGCACAGCACACTTAATATCAGAACTGATTTTTAGTGTTATTAAGGTTGCTGTTATAGGAACTCATAGGTTTAGTTGATTTGTTTTCTTGCAACAACTTGCGTTACTTAATTCTCAGATATAAATGACAATGAAAAAGTTGACTCGCATTTTTATAGCTATATATTTGCATTGTATCTAGAAAACAAAAATACAACTTCTTAAATTATGTAAGTCAAACCCATCTGACTAGCCCTCTGGCTAGAGGGAATGAAATATCATCCTAGTTCACTTTCATAAAAGATACAGACTATCACCATTGTGCTCTCAATTGAAACATGACATTTGTTTAGAAGTAATGAAGATTAGGTCACATTTTTTCCTTTGCAAAATTGGCAATTTTAATGTGACCCATTACAGAATACTTTTCCTCTAGAAAAATCAAATCTACCATAGAGTTATGAGATTGAATGTGATATGATACATGACAGCTGAACTATGGCTCAGTACTACAATTGTGCACAAATAAATGCTTTATAATGAACAGACACAAATGGATACTAATTTTAAGTAGCACTGAAATTCCTATTGAAAGGCTCATTATGTCTTTGTGACTGCCAAAAAAATTCCTTGTCGTGGGTAGCAGAATTATGAATGTTAAAGAAACGATAATGTTTTTCTCCTACTGTATGAAGTACTGGGCAACAATCACTACTGTTCTCTGTATCAGCTTTTTCTAGATACTTGTTCCTGAACAGCAGCAATTTGTTATGACAGCCTTTTCTGTTCAGTGAGACTACAAAGCATCAGTCATTTGCCRATATGCATTCATACAATTACATACTGATGCATTCACTTAAAGTAAACTGTGTGGTGCAGCTGACAATTAATCTGCCATTTGATACACTAAGTACTCCACTCAGAGTTGATTCCTGCAACTCCCTGAATGTTAAGATAAGTTGTTATATTTTGGAGTAATGCACACATGCTTACCCCCATGGTACATATTTCAGAAAATGGTATTTTAAATAAATGGAGTTCTCACATAGGTGCACATAACTGTCACAAAGCTGGGAAGGCAAATACAGAGTCACCACTCTTTATAGTTGCTTGATGAGACATCCTGACCTCAGGGTTGACGAGGGTATGCTCTCTTTCATGTTTTTCTCTTCAGAAAGAGCTCCTTTTTCAGGGAATGAAAGGTTTGTGCAAGGTGTTCTTGCTTCAACATGTTTAGGAAAGAGCTGACAAATGAACAGTTTGGCAGAACATGCACATATGTGCCTACTTAGACACAAAGACAGGGCTGGCCATTGTCAGATTAGCAGACCATACCAACATGTTCTTTAAACACAGATATAAAATGTTTTGCTGACCTCTAAGTTTCTCAGTCCAGTCTAGATCCTTCTGATTGTAAGGACATGGCTGTCTGGATGTCCGCCAATATAGACATCATTTCAAAAAAACAGATCAGATTTTGCATGCATGTTTGCATTAAGGAGGCCGGAATGTTTGTGCACTCCTAATACAAGACTAGGGAATATATTGGTATATTGGTTTTCATTGTTTTTTCATTCATACCTGTGCTGTAGTCTCTTGGAAAAAGCTTCATTTCCTTAAAGTTAAATGTATTTAACTTTAGGCCGAGGTTATTGCTCAGCCTCTCTCCATCATCCTTGAGAGGTCCTGGAGAGCAGGGGAAGTGCCCAAGGACTGGAAGAGAGCCAACGTCACTCCATTCTTCAAAAAGGGCAAGAGGGAGGAGCCGGGCAATTACAGGCCGGTCAGCCTCACCTCTGTCCCTGGAAAGGTGAT
>NW_020455621.1:1684766-1686687 GCF_003342845.1 Nothoprocta perdicaria
AAACTTGCCTGGATGCCACCCTGTGCCACATGCTGTAGGTGTGCCTGCTTGAGCAGGAAGGTTGGACTAGATGATCTGTAGAGGTCCCTTCCAACCTTAACTATTCTGTGATTCTGTGATTTCCAGTTGACTTTAAGGGTGCCACTGGAATGTCTTCTCTGTGTTGTGCTGTTCATAATGCAGGTGAATAGAATATTTGTCAAGTTGCAACTGCATTAAAGATGTTTAAAATGAAAATGCTTGTGTAATTATAAATGCTCATGATTATTTTATCTTACCATAGTTTGAATCTGTAGACAGCTTTATATGTATATGTGAGAGCTATATGTACAATTTGCAGCATCCATACATTATTTATCAATATTCTTTGAAACAGAGAGTATGTAAAGAGAGTATGAAAATTACCATACTCTAGCAGCACTTTCATGGAAAACTTCTGCAAGATCAAAGACATGACTATAGCCAAACTATAGCACCATATAATGAAAGAAAGCCTCTCATAAGAGCAAGAAGCAATGGCATAATTCCCTTTTTTATAGAATTCATAACATCATAGGTTGAGAATACAGATGTGCATTTGCCAAATGGATGTCATGAAGTTCTTGTAAGCTTCTTCTCTCCACRTAGTCTAAGAAACAAGTTTTCTAGGGTAAAAAGGACACTAAAGTACACGAAAAGGGGGATACAATGCCAAAGATGGGAAGCAATGAGGTAATGCTAGGAGTACATAAATATGTCATACAGTCACTTGTTCACTGAGGGTGAGTATAAAGAAATACTGTATGGTGTGTAATGAGCTGCCAAACTCAAACTGATACCCAAGTGCTTTTAACCTGTAGTAGTATTATATCAAAGGACAGCATGTGGTAAAAAGACATTTCCTTCTTCAGAGCATCTAGGACTGAACTTTGCTGGTGATGCTAGCAAAAGTTGTCTTTCTTATTTGTGCACTTGTTAATGGTCTTATTCCCTGCTCAGTCAATTGAGGAGTTATATATAATACTCCTAGAAACAGAGTTAAGAGGAAAATAAGTAATAACAGATAACAGGCCAGCAGGACCACAATGGGGAAATACTGGGTGTCCCCAGTGTCTTGTTTTTGGCAGGCCATCTTATATGAACTCAGATGTCCTATGGATTTGGGGAAATGGAAATATGAAAGAGTGTGTGTGTGTGTGTGTGTATATATATATATACACATATATATACACATTTATAAAGGTTTTAAACTCTCACCTCCAGTTAAATAATGAGAAACAAACTTCAGGCCTCCTTAATGCAAGAAGATTCATTTGTAAGATTCCTGTCCTTAGTGTGAGACTTCTCACGTTTATGACGAGGGGAGAAAATACTCAAAAAAGTTACAGCCCTGAAATACTCAAAAAAGTTACAGCCCTGCTCCTCAGGGATTTTAGTTGATACGTGTGAACCTATTAAAATAATTTAAAATGGATATGTGGTACAGTCTGTTTTAAAAAAAGAGAACATTAGAGAAGTTTATCTGAAGTAAATTCRGAAGTTGATTCCTTCCTTCCTTCTCCTTTCTCCCTGCCTCCCTCCTTGGGGAAGAATAATGATAAAATAGATCCTGCTGCAAGGTTTCATATAGTGGGTGGGCTCTTTTGAAGGTTCAATAAGACAATGTGTGTGTCCTGGTCAACGTGTACATCTTAATTTGTTTTTCAGGTTCTATTGATTGTTTTCAGGTTATATTAAGTAATGAACAATGACTGTGTTTCTCACAAGAGAAATATGTAAAGGAAGAAGGAGAATTTATTTCAGATGTTAGCTGATCTCTGTCTGAGTATGAAAACAGAGAAATAGTAAGTAATAAATCACTCCATGTCATTTTAGCTACCTGTATTTTACTAATATTGATCACAGTCTATTTAAAAGGCAGTTTACCTTTTTTTTTTTTTTT
>NW_020455621.1:1688092-1689490 GCF_003342845.1 Nothoprocta perdicaria
GGGGGGCAGCTCTTGGAAGACCAAATAAGATTTGACATTGTTATTGCAGAAACTTTACCAAAGACAAAGGCACGTTAGTGAGTAACAGGTTTATGTCAAATTTAATGGGGAGAGAGAGTAGAAGTGTTATCCCACTTTCAAAGAAAGTAGGAAGTGTGCTTCCTGATCCGGTGGCTTTCTATCATCTATGTGAAAGGTAGAACTGCGGCTACAAGTGAAGATTCTTGGAAGTTGTGGAATTATTTCCACTTTGGCTAGAATCTCTCTTGAAATGCCACATGATAAACTGAGAGCTGGTAAAAAGCCTATTGATGTTTTATGAGTAGATATTAATTGCAGATAACAAATCTCAGTGCTTCTTGTTGTCATAATAGTCGTAACAAGTCTATATGATAAGAAAAGTCTAAGCTCCTCCACATTACCGATGTACTAATTATGGTTCTATAATTCATGGCGCTGAATTATTTCTGTAGAGCAATGAATAGAAAATACATCCACCTGTAATAGATTATGTTGATTGGTTTTGTTGGCAGATGTGAGAGAGCATCATTGCTCATTAGATGGTGAGCTTAATTGGTTTTCTCCAGAATTACATAGACAATATTCTCTTAATCTGTTCACACATAGGGTACTTAATTTCAAAATCTCTGAATTATTGTTTAATTGTTAACATTTTTCATATAGTGGTTATTTTGTGGTGTTGATTTATAATAGAAATGCTGATTTGTCCTATATGTGTGAGGGAATTATGAATGAAAAGACTATATGGGAATTATTCACCCTGACCTGCTCCCTCTACTATTTGCCTGAGAAATGGCATTTTTGAGGACAAGTCTTTGGTTTCTACTTTCTGTAGGTGCTAGCCATGGTGCAATGTAATAGAAGCAATTTCTTCTGTCTATTCCATTTTGGGAGGAACTATAACACAAATTGAGTATATAAGCAAAGATAAGCCTCTCAATGGCATTTAACAGTTTGAATTAATTCCAAATCCCTAAGGGAGCTTCTTCATAAGAAGATTTTCAGAAAGGTATTCCTTGTCTGAGATTTCCAAAGAGGTCCAATTTTAAATTCCCTGGACTGCTTTGAACATTTACTATTAGGGAGGAAAGGATTAATATTAGAGAGGGAAGGGTTCCTCTCTAACCCCAAACTGTGTTTCTTTGGCTGAAAAAAAAAAAAAAAAAATGGATTGGAGAAATTCTTCCAAACTGGAGAATGAGGCAGATAGATCTTTTTGGTTAGAGGGAGAGTACTTCCAACTGCAAATGGGTAAGTGCTGTAATGTTAACGAACTGATGCTGTAGTTAGCTTTTTGAAGCAGGGAATAGTTTAGTCTCTTGAATTTCTCTCTCTCTCTCTCTCTCTCTCTCTCTCTCTCTCTCTCTCTCTCTCTCT
>NW_020455621.1:1689570-1706665 GCF_003342845.1 Nothoprocta perdicaria
CGCCCACCCCGGTAGTTGAATTTGGCAATGCCTGAAAGGTGGGAAAAGGAAAGAGAGGAAACAAAATCATTTTATTCTCTTTAAAATAGCAGGATTAGAGATGTAAATCATATATAAAGAACATATCCCTTCCCTCTCCCTGTTTATTACATGCAGTCTGTCTAGGTCAGAGACTATTTTGGTGGGTGATTAGGCAATACATAGTGGTGTCAGGAATAAAGGAGGCAAATGATTAAAAATATTAAAACCCTTAGGAGAAGTAATCCTGGAAAAAGCACAGCTGGTGTGCCCTGGAGGGAGAAGAGTGTCCTGGGCTATTTTCAAAGCTTCATACTTGGGCCCACCCTGACTGAACCCTAGCAAAATGCCAGGAGTTTAGCATAGTATAGTCCAAGCCTGCTTTCAGAAAAGGAAAATGAAACAGCATAGCCAAACGAGAAATGTGTCACTACTATGAAAGGATATTGGCTATAAATACAGTTGAAGTTGATCCTTTAAACAGTGATAAATAAATCTTAGCAAAAGGAGAGGCAGCACATTTTAGGTGAACAAAATCAAACTCTTCAACAATTGATAAATTTTTGGAGTCAGGACTACTGTCTCGAAAAGAAAAGGCAGTAGAGAGAGCTCCAGAAAGCATCTTTAAATTTTATGCTAAAAACACATAAATAAGAATTGGTACTACAAAATGCCTGAGTAATTTAATTGGTTAGACTAGTGCCTTTCTACCAGCTGGCCTGGCAGAATGGAGAATTTTGTGGAACAGCTTGCAATGCCATTTGCAGGATTGCTCTCTACAGATGTCAACACCTTAGATGACATCCATGCATCAGTTTAGGAGATGGGTAATCCTAGGAAAAAATTACGTGTAGGTGTAAGATAAAGGAACTAGGAAGGAAGGAAGAAAAACTAAAATCTTTTGAAATGGCCACGATTCCCAAAATGAGGGACTTTGGCATGGTGAAGTGGAGCTCCAGAACAACAGATCTGGGCCAGTCAATCCACAAAACAGACTATTTGCTGTTTAACTAGAGAATAGAAGAGGTTTGCAGACAGCAGTAACTTTGGGGCTCAGAAGTGCTTGAGATGCATCTGCTCACCATGCTCAGGTTTCTGAGGATAGTGTGGGTATAACTTGCTCAGCTGGACTTATTGCTCCCCTCAGGGTAAGAAATGACCTTTTGGGAACTCCCAGGTGCAAATAGAAGAGTTTCAGGCATATTCATTATTGTTGTYGAAAGAACAAAGAAAGAGGTAGATTCCAGAATAACTGTTCTTTCTCTCTTACAACAGCCCATTTAAGGTCACTAATATTTATGTAACTTGAACAAACGCTCCACTGCCTTCTTTCAAAATGATATTCATCTCCAAGGAGAGAGAAAGGCTGTATCCACCTAACTGTTCTGGTTTGGAGCAGTGATGTGCATGCCCTGATGGTCCCTGCTCACCATACACCCCACATAGGTATGCCAAATGCACCATAACCTTGATGGGGAAATGCAAATCAGATGCATATTGAGCAGATGCTATAGGCCATGTGCATGGTGGAGATGAGCAGGGGAGTTGGACTAGATGACCTCCGAGGTCCCTTCCAACCTTAAGCATTCTATGATTCTATGTTCAATCCAGGGGACCAGTCTAATTCTGTCTGAGGTAACCCTTCCAAACTGCTTTTAATGAGGGGCCTCAGCACCAGCTGCTTTATTGGGTCTGTCCTTTTAAGCCAAGGTATTTGATACTGTAGACATAGCGAAAGCTGATCTGTGCAGTTCAGGTGAAACATCAATATTAGGTTGCACTAATCACACCCTGGCAGGAAAATAGATTTCTGAGGTCACCTTTCCCTTGTTCTAAGGGATTACACAGTCCTGATGTTAGTAATATCTAAATTTGAGAACATGTGTTATTTATTTGGATACAATCCATGCTGATATAATTCAAGCTGACTGTTAAATATTGCTTAGTAAATTTCACAAAAGGACTGACAGCATCTYTTTGAGGAGCAGACATCTGAACTAGGTAAGGCTGCTTATCACTATGAGTCTCATTAATTAATATCAGGAAAAAAAAATCATAGCCATATAAAACAGACATAAAACTGCCAAACTAAATGGTTTGGCATAAAACTGCCAATCTATAAAGAGCTTTTTAGGTGTGTTTAAAATGTACTATTAGCTGAAAACAGTGAACTATCTGGAGTTGTTGATATTTGTTTTCCTGCTTTTAAGTAATTTGATCCTTTTACTTCATATTACTATCTCTTCTCCTCAGCTGAGCATGTTAAAATACTATTTTTAACAAAAACTGCTGATATTCTCAGAGACTGTTATTTATGTTCTCACCAGAATCTAATGAAAAGGCCAAAATCATGACAACACTGGAGCCAATTCAGCAGCATCACATGGCATTCCCCAGTGGCTCAAGCTGGGCCAGTGCCCTAGTCTGATGTCCTAGATGTAGCAGGTCACCCTGGCAAGCCCAGCCACTCTTGGCATGTGTCGGCCACTGAGGCAAGTGCCTTGTTCTCTTAAGCTTCATTACAGCCTTTCCACCAGCAAGGGAACACCTTCCTTTTTCTGCAGAAAAATGTATGAGGGAGAGAGATAAAAATTGCCTTTTCATAAGAAAGGAGTCGGTTAGGGGTTGCATGGTAAGTAATACATTTTGCCTCCTTTCCTTTCACATGTGTAGTRTACACTGTATTTATTTTAACTGGAAGAGCTTTGTTCTCCCTGAAGTTGAGCTGTGATTTCGCTCAACAGTAAAATAGGAGAAAAAGTATCACTTCAGGTTTAAGGGTATTAAAAACCTGGAATTACCTGAAATAACCATGGTAACAAGCTCTGAAGTAATGGCAGTTGCTCATATTACCATAGAAACAGGACCTAAAAAGTGGAAATTACCTATAATTTATCTCTGTTGCTTACAGTGACAATAATGTAACATATATTTTGTGCAAAGTACACACATATTTGACTATAGTAACTGTCAAGGAGTTATTCAAAAATTATTTAAAGATATTCAAAAGGTACCATTTATTACTTTGTTGCCATGGTTCTTTCTCATTATTAGTCCCCACAAGAGTAACATCCAAAAAAAATGGACAATTTTAATAAAGTGCAAAAATTTGTAGATATTGATACAACAAACAAAAGATAGTCAGATTGTGTTACTGCTAAATAGGCTAAAAATGTCTCTTGTAGTTTTTGATAAGCAGTAACTTTCTATCAGAGTGGCTGTGTATTTGTGTCCTGCATTTGCTGAAATAGCAGGCAGTCTAGCTGACCAGAAGCTGGTGCCACAACCCAGGGAAAATTTGGTGGCTTATGGAGACATCTTGGCCATGACAAGCCTGAGACCTTCATATCCAACTTGCTGTGATTTTATAGGAAACTCTTCAATATCACTAAGTGTGATACCAGATCTTCAGCTCTTCTCAGTGTAAATTTCAGTGTCCTAGGGATCGGGACTGTGGTGACTGTGGAGTTAGGTCAGGTGAAAGGCTTGCAAAGATGTTGTTAATGCATCTCTTATTACTGCTGATCTTTGGTACAAGGAACCTGTGTAGATGGAAGCAGGGTGAGAGAGATRCAAGTGTGTGTTGGTGTTGTGGTGAACTGAGGGGAGCCATGGAGATGGCTCAGGAAATGGGTGAAAGGAAACAGAGAGTTTAGAGAGAACTTTTTCTCAGGATGCATAGAGGCTCAAAATGCAGGAGGAAGACAAGATAGGAATGATGAAAACCCTGTTATAAAATAAGCTGGGCAATCCTGAATAAGGGATTTATTTTGAATTTTCCACCCTCAGGACATCTGAAAGTGGAAAGGGGAAGAGCCTGGATGATGCGCTGAAGCTGCATAAAGGGGAAAGGAGGTCAAAGCCCTGGTTTTCAGGATGATCATGCAGTGAATCAGGCATCTCTCTGCTCCTCTACATCTTTGGAGAAATACCTGATGAAAATTAAAGAGGAAGACATTGCAGTGATTCAGCTAGAAGTTGTGCTCTTCTGCCTGGAAGATACTAAGATGCTAAGACCCCAACCACTACAGTCATTCAATTGTAAAGGCCGATTTGGAAAAGTGAGAAGATTAATTATTTTAACTTGTTGATACATTTCCTATATCTTTCTCATCTGCTTCACAGTTTAGACTCCTGCTTTGTCTGAGATGCTGCAGCTGGGTACACTGAGCTATTTGGCACAGTCAGAGGTAGAATAGATGTTATGTGTGGCAGAGGATGCTTAAATCAGAAACACTTTTTTTTTTTTTTTTTTGGAAATTCTGCTGCATGTGGATTAGCAGTTTCAGTAATTTGTTCCAGCTTCACTTACAGTATGGACAGTAAGGGCTGTTATCAGTGGTGGATAAATTTAGCACTTCACTTGTCTTTGCTGTCTGTTACGCAAAGTCTGAAGTGAAAGCTGAGTGTGTGCCAGCACTGACAGGGTAACCGAGAAGGTGGGTGGATGTCGTTCTGGACAGTGAGGAGGGAGGTGCATTTGTGTGCTTGTAAACTGATGAGGTTTCTGCTAAGGGAACTGATGATTTTGCTTCTCCATCAGTGTAGCTGGGCTCTATTCTACAGGGGAGCGATTAACTGAAAAATTTAAACATAGATGATGCCTCTGACCCAGCCGAGAAGCTCTAATTGTAACACTGGGAATTGAAGTGACAAAGAAAGCTGATCGTATTGTACAGTCTTGGGCAAGACATTTAAGAATTCAAACTTCTTGGMGATTATACCACACCCAAAGACTCTATGGTATGGACAAGTCTTCTAAAAAGCAAACAAACAATACAGTTGGTGCCAGCATTAAATATCTTAAAGCTGTTTACTAGACACAAAGTGAATATTTATAGTTGCGAGTATAACATATAGGTGCTTCTTGTTAGCTATGCAAATGCTGAGATTACATTACTAAAAAGTGTATAATAAGGGACTACAGATAATTAACACTGTATAAATCTTAATAACAATAGCTAGTTGAAACAGCAAGATTTCACTCTTTCTGTTAGTGTCTACAGACTTGGGGTTAGATTTAACTGAATTCCTATGGGCAGGAGTATTCATAATTATTAAAATTATTTAATTGCTATTAAATAACGCCATTGAATAACTACATAGCGGCAGACAGCAGGAAAAGAAAAATGACCATAACACATTTCCATGCTGGAATAAAAGACTCAGCTTTGATAATTCCAGCATTATATAAACTGCTTGTTTTTATATAGTACTGAAAAAATATAAACCTGCATATATTTCTTTGCACAGTAAAGAAATGTAGCCAGTCTAAGGAGGATTGTGTTTAATCATGAAATGTGCAACATTTGGCTGTAATGAATTAGCCATTTGTCTTACCAATACGAAGACTCAAGGGAGCTGGAAGCCCAGTGGACAAATTCAGTGCTTTTGTATGTGTGCCCTCAAGGGACCTTGTAAGAATTTTGAAAGGAAGGATGCAAAAAGACCTGCTTTCAGTGTCCCTACTTGTATCTTCGTTAATGTGATCCTCTATTTGCAGCAACAGCCCCACTCCCCTGGTATCATTAGCATATCATTCAAAGTACTATGTATRATTTGGGTCAGAGAAAAATGAATAAGCACAATGAGATTTTGTTATAGAATGATTTGTCATATGGGTTCCACAGATAAGAAATCCACTGTAAGAGTTATCCAAGCTCCAGTATATCTCAGAATCCATAGTCTTATTTCTGCGTGTTTAGCGGGGTTTACTTTGCTATAGGGCTTGTCTTTTTTATTTTTTTWWTWTTTTTTTTTTATTATTTTTTATTTTTTATTTTTTATGGTGAAATTTGCTGGACTTGAGTATCTGAACACTTCACACTTAGAAACTTTTTTTTCCTAAAGTGAATGCTTTGATTAACTCATTTCTGCTTTCATTAACACAAATCGTATCGATCAAATTGCTTCTGAAAAAGGCATTAATATTTGAAGCCTCCCAGATAGAAAGGCAGCAGTGATATTAATCTTTTCATTTGTATAACACCAGCTAAATTATCAGTATTCTGGTCCATCAGGCTTTCCAGAAACCAATGCATACAGTTCATGTGTCCCAGCAGTACCAGTTAATTTTTGACTGAATTAGGAGCCTTTGAATTCACTTCTTGTGGAGCTTGCTGACCTGATTTTGGTATTTATCTCTGGGCAACTCTTGCCAGGTAGTTATCCTTCTCTTCCTTTGTTGTGGTGGCTGGATCAACTCGGGTCAGGTAGTGCTTTTTGATTTAAATTAAAATATTAATTTATCATCCATATTTTTTAAAAAATGTAGCCATTACTAACTTTTCATACTTGTTGAGAACAGAAAGATCAGGCATCCTGGTAAAGTCTGAACAGTGGAACTGTTAATGTTTCAAGTGTATAAAATGCATAATAGTCAAACTATTGTCTATAGCCTTTCATGGAARTGCGGAGAGTTGAATCACTAACGAGCTGTGAGTTACAGGACTGGTGGAACTGGTATGATAGATACCAAGGATTCTGTTGCTTGTGTGTGAGGTTGGAGGAAAACTGGGAGAAAATCCCTGAATCACTGATACAAGCCGTCCTCACCTTCCTTCCTCGAATGGCATCATTCTGTAGCATGACTGCAAAACTGCTAAATGGAACAGCAATAGCATAGGTCCTGGAATAACCCATGAAATTCATTCCCTTTTATGTTTGCATTGAAGAAATCACCTGTTAAAGTTGTAAGATATCTAGTAACCATTTGGATGAGATAGCTCTAAATTTTAGTATATTATCTTGTAGCTCTTGTAGCTCTGTAATACAGTATTGACATTACTAGTTGCAGGCCATAAGCTTTGTACTGAATTTGCAAAGCCTCAAAACTGAGGCTTGCTCTGTATGAACTTTTCTTGACCTGCCAGTAGCTTTCTTTTACTTAGTTCAGCTATACTTGCAATTTCTCTACTTGATCAGGTGTCTGAGTAATTAATTTTATTTTTCTTATCTTTGTACGGTACAACCATAGCTTTATACTGATAGCAGTAAGAAGCAGATATTCTGTATGGAATGAGSTGTTTATGACTCTAACGTAATGATATTAGAGAAGAGGCCTTGAGAACTGTAAATGTGGGATGTGGCATGGAACAGTAGGACGATAGGACATGATTCTTTGTGCTAGAGACCCCATGGCTATAAACAACTCAGCAGCGACCTGTTAAAGAAATGAAAACCTGGAGAAGGACAACACTGGTTTTAAGGACAGCAAAGAGAATAAAGTAATAATACCTAGTATACTTAAAAAGCACCACATATGGCAAATTCTGATGTGATGTGGAGCTGCAGATAGACGAAAAGAACAAAAATGAAAAAACCTATTAAGAAATATGTAAAAATAACCCCAACTGGATCTAGAGTGAGAAAGAAGAAACTACCAGTATGAACATTGTATTCCTTCTGGCAAAGAACTAGATGCTGATGACTTGCTGTAACACCCACCATTAAAAAGGGGAAAACACCAAAATATAGGACTCAGAGGAGAAATGGGGTAGAAACGTAACAAGTTTTTGTACAACAATTGTAGCTGTGTTATTATTTAGGCACTTCCTACTTCCTAACTGTATTATTATTTTTTCTTTTTCTGGAACATTGATTCTGGACTAATAATGCTTAGACTTTTAAGACTTCAATTGTATTAACATAAACTCTTGGCATTATAAGCTATGTTTTCTCTTTTTTCCGTAAACAAGATATTGAATATAACAGAATCTCATTCCTGCTCTGAGAAGAGTGGTTAAGAAGCTTTCTTTTAAAGCTGTGAAAAGGTTTATAAGTACATGGAGAGTATTCATATCTAACTGTTATCCAGAGCTTCAGTTCCCTATTTAGGCTCCCAAAGGTGAATTACTTCAGTAAAAAACACACTTAGGTTAAACTAGCCTCCTCACTCAGATGACTAAGTTAAATGGTGTGAATATGTCATTGGGAGATGCAAAGCTGTACTTAGGACATCTGCATGAATTTCTGTGGAAAATTTACAATCTCTAGTTTGTAAGTGTATTTTTTCATGATATCTGCTTAAAATATATTTCCTTAGGGCAATGGCTCAGTTGTAGTACTTGTTTATATGTTGAGCACAGCTGACTCTCATGAGAGTTGCAAGTACAATCATAATGCAAATATATTAATGTGAATAAGGATGACTTGTGGATTTTAGAGGGAAAGGACACAATGGCTACAACTTGTTAGTACTGTGTCAAAGCTGATGATACCAGTTTTTGCTACAAAATAATCTCTTACAAGGTACTTTAATTAAAACTGTGTGAGTACTTTTAAAAAATCCATCCTGCTTAGTGGATTAATAAAAAAGGAATTAGATTTTTCTATTGGCATCTTTGGGAAGCTGCAACTATTATTGTAGTGGTTTTATTCTTGTAAGAGGCCAGGGAAAGAAGAAACTAAGCTCTTTAAAAGATAGAAGAAATAAAAGAATGACCAAGCTCTTTCTTCAGACACTCCTGACCTGGCTGGCCTACTGTTCTCTCAAAAGATATCGCACAGCTTTTTGAGGTTTCCAGAATTTCTGTTTTTCAAAACATTTGCGACCCTACATCCACTCTGGGCACTAGAAACTGAGAGCCAGTACTCCAGGGGAAGGTAAAGCCCAAGTCAAATGAGTGAAAGGAAGGACCAAGAAAATTTGCAGTGAAAGGAAAACAGGAAAAGACTCCAGAAAGATAAAAAGCAAAACAAGGGATTAAATGTGAAGAATTAGGCACATCTATACATAGAGYGTTAAAGAGGCAACACAGTTTTTCTGGTAGCAAAAACAATTCAATACAAAATTTAGATTGTGATAAAGTAATATATCTCAATCAGCTGTATCTTCTTGTCTCTCTTAGATCTTCTCATTTAACTCTATTTTCCTTACACAAAAGAAAAACAAATCTGGAGGATAGTTAAATTAGCAGGAGGAGGGGGTAGGGGAAAGTTACTCCCTGAACTCTGTGAACAAATCCTTCCTTCTGTAATGGAATCTATTTCTACAGAAGCAGCAGATATGATATAGATGGATATGCAGCAATAGAGAGGCACTCCATATCCCTGATGAGAAACAATCTAGATATTTGAATCATGATTTTTTTTTTTCTTATTGTAATTTCACTTCATTAATTGCAGAGAAACCCTGAGGGGGACAAATTGCTCTTGGAAATGGCAAAAGTGACCCACAACTGATAGCTTTCACTTGTACTGCATCTATTTGGTCTCTACAACCTAGATAGTGCAAGTTAGATGGGCATAACCTAGAATGACCTTGGATGTCTTTTTTTTTTTTTTTTTTCTTCCCCTTGGATTACTAAGTCTTGCTAAAAATGGGGGTCCTGCTAGTTTGATGTTCCCACCAGGAACTGGAGGTAGTGTTGTCCAACAGTCTTGGGATCCTCAGGAGTCCTTTAGTACATCCTCAAGTTTGGGTTAACTAGCACAGTCCTAGAGCATAGTGCCAGACCTTTTGTTGGGGATGAGTAAGTACTTTTTACTGAAAAATATGGGAGTGACTTTTATGGCTAATGGAAAGTACAAGCACATGTTTTTTATAAGACCCTCTATCCTTAGGGAGAGGATTCTATAGAACAAATAGATATTCATTCATTTCCTTTTCCCTTTTATTCTACATTCAAACATGGAAAAGATCAAAAAAAAAAAAGTTTTGCTTTTGTTGCATAACTTCTTATGAGTTTACCATATCTTAGATGGACTCAGATGCAAAGACAAGACATTCGGGCAGAAAACGTATCTTTTTTTTCCAGTAGCTACTGACTCAGAGAAGTTCTGATTAAGTGCAAAAAYGCTGGCTTGCCAGGAAGAGGTAGTCTCCACTATGCTTCTTTTTTTCTGTTGCAGGTTAGTAGAGAAGAGCCTGAAGTCTACAGAAGTTCCTGTTAGGCAGTTTGGATCTGGTTCCTTAGCAACAAGACTTCCCTGCTAAGGTTTCCAGGTTTTCCTCTGACAAAGGAAATCAGAAATAGTAGTCGTAATAGTATTTACTTTTTTCCAGTAACATGATGCTTGTTTATTCCAATAGCAAAGAATAGGGGTTCCTGGTGAAAAGGTAAACAAAAAAAAAAGATGGAATGATTGTAAAGAGATGGTTTATCTGTCAATGCAAAATGAATGCATTTCCATGGGATATTCTGTGGATGGAAATTCTGCAGAAAAAGCCTCGCTCCCCAAATAAAGTAATTTTATTTCTAGATGTAAGCAATATCTCGTCTAGTGTGTAAGACAATATCTCATTCAATGTTTTTATCTGCACAGATATCTTTGTACTTTTTTTTGTTATTTAAACCTAACAACATCCCCCAGATCCTGTAGCTCTTTTGTTGCTGTTGTGTCAACCTTCTAGCTTACAATCTGGTTGCTAAGTAAGTACACAAAAGAAATCATTTCTGCTACCATATGCGAAAGTGTCCAATGTCAAACATTATTTTTGCCGTCTGGAGGCAAAATATCAGCAATGGTGGCTCATTTGATTGTCTTCATTCCAGCACTTTCTGCTGGAGTACAGCCGTGGAAATGCATCATCAGATAAAGCTGAAAGGCCAAATTTAAGATAAAGGAGTTGGTCCAGCTCATTGCTCATTTTGGAAACAGGACCCAAACTTTAAAAGTATGAATAAAAATCTTCTCTTGTTCCATTTTCTAGCTTTTAATTAATTTTACTTTTGCTGTTTTACTGTAGACCTTGAGTATTTTTGCTAGTTTGTTCGTTGCCTGTATTTTAACCTGTGATCTTCTGTTAATGGGATGATTGGCCAGTTTTGCTGAACTCAAGTGAGAGATGTTCCAGAAGCCTGGCTGACCTTGGAAGGAGGACCATACTGGGAATGAGCCTTGAGAACACCCAAAACCAGCCCGGTGGTGACTTCCAACCCCTTGTCCAGCCTGACTTTGTTTTCAAAGCTTCGTTTGACCAGAACTTGCCTTGCCCTTAAAGGGATGATTCACTGCTGGTATCCCCATATGTCCATAGTCATTCTCTCAGCTGACATTTTAAGCAGCAGATGGTTTACATAGTTGCTGCATCCTTATACCAGATTTTTTACTACCTTAATGTTGCACATTATCTGTGGAAATCTGGTAAGTGAGAATGATGATCTCTAGTGATAATCAGAATTGAACTTTTGTGATTCTCGCTGCAACTGTGATAGGTATCCAACTTCTAGATTATTTTTGCCTTATGGTGCTTTCTGTCTCTGTTCTATTTCAGCAGAGACCCAGGACTTAAAAACAGATTTTTCAGACTATTTTCTAAGCCTCCAACTGGAACAAGATCAAAATAAACAGAAATAAAATTATTTTGTTTGTAAGGTCAAAATGAAGCTCTTTGTGGGGTGCAAGTAATAGACATCTTAGTGTTGAGAATTTAGACACCTAATTGGACATTTGACTACCTGGACTTTAGTTGTGGGGTGCATCCACATTTATTTGTGCTTCAGTTTTTCTCTATTTTGTTTGTAGTACAAGGAGAACAGTATCTAGAACTTGTTGCCTTTGTAGTTAATCATGAAGATTGTGAAGAAAGACCCATACCTTTATTTACTGTACTACAGGTCTTTTGTAATGAATACAGAATGAAAATGGACTCATCTTGAAACCTTAGGATGTGTTAAATCAAAATGTAAGCACTATGGTTTTTTGTTTGTACTGTACATTGTAAAACTAACTGCAGATGTGAAGTTTGTGTAGTCCTGGGTGGATAATTACTAAAACAAATCACTTAAGCCTAAGAACTGGTGGTGCTTTGAAGGATCTTGCATCAGTTTGTACTGCGTGCCCTTATTATTCCAAACAACTCTGTTTAAAAGTCATTATTCTCTTTCATGAGATGATCTTTCACATGACTCWGGCTACTAGACAGACATAGATTCAAAATATAACTTTCACATCTTGAGACATTTGAAAAGCTCCAATTCTGGAAACAAATGTGGAAGTCTGCGTATCTTTTAAACATTTACGTTTGATCTCTTGGAAGCAGTCTGTTTACATGTCTTCATAACAGATTAGAAATTATTTAAAATATTTGTATATTCTAAAAGAAAATATTTTGATTGTTTTTAATATAAAAGTTCAGAGACTTGAATGTTTCTTCAAAATATTTTAAATTCCATGAATTTTATGGTATTCTCTAAAAAGAAATAAAAGCTGCTTGGTCAGAAGAGTTCTTTCTTTAAATCAGATTTGTTTCATAAAGCCATATGTGGCTTGCCATGTGACAAATTCAGATCTGTATGTATTTATTTAAAAAAAAAAAAAAAAAAAAGCTAGATACTGCAGCTTTGTGTGGCTGCATTTATTATGGTTATAGGGTGACCTGTTTAAATAGCTGCCTTTATATCTGTGAATAAATTTGTTATAAAAGAGACATGCTAAGTACAGAGTTATAGTTTCTTTTCAAATTGCAGTAATTTAAAGGATTTTCTGGTTAGAATGTCCCTTAGGTAATATGTATTATATTTAAATACATTCTAAAATACTGTTAGGCGATCTGAGCAATTGAATCCGAGCACCATAGCTCCTAAAGATTTGTATTTAGTGAGGTTAAATTTGGCTTTATATCAATAACTTTAAAGCCTTCTCAAATTCAAAATAGATTAATCAGATAAATGGGAGTCAACGTGACAATAGGCTGCAGTGGGTAGGACTGAATGGGTGTCTGTGYGGCTCTTCCACCTCACAGTTTCAGCAAGTCTGGGGTTTTCTGTAGTGGTAGTTTGAAGGGTGCAGGGCCTCCACCCCGGTATTCTCCCACTTCCCACATACAAAAGCTACTACTAAATGCAGGCTTATACCCGTTTGTTGGAGTCTGAGCCAATAAGAACGTATGTGCTAGCAGGCACTAAGAACAGTTTACTTGCACACTGTTCAAAAACTATTTAAAATGCTTAAAAACTATTTTTAATCTCTACATTGCATGATTTTTTTATGTATAAAAAATTAACATATTGCACTGATTAAGCAATAGGCTGCAATAAGCAATTGGTTTTTGGGGAAAGGATGTTGAACAAAAACYAAGACTGTTTAATGAGTGAAATATGACTAAGATGTGATTCTCTTTATGTTCTGGTACTGTGCTCACAGTTTTATTCGGTATTCTCTCATCTGGCACCTAGATATCTAGGGGTCAAAAGTGGAACCTGTGTTCCAGGTTTATCAGAGAGCTGTCATTGATTTGAAAAGAAAAAAGGATGCTGCAGATCGAACTAGGATCTCAGTTATACAAGTAAACTTCCCTGTGGGTTGATTTTTAGGCTAGAACAATACTGCACATTCACTTACGTTAAAATGTCTACATTTTATAAAAAGTGATCAATATTTTAATCATGCTAATTACTGTTACACAGTTGATGTATATCTACCAGAAATCAGGTAAAATTATGAGCCACTCCTTCACTTAATATAGATATTCCTTCCTTAAACACCTGTGGAAAGGTCTAGAAAAATTAAATAATAGTCTGTGTTAGCAGTAACATTTGGGGCATTTGAAAGAGCAAGTTCTGTGCTTGTAACCTTGTGGTTGCTTTGTTATGTTTAGGGAAGTTTGTGCTGCATAAAACCCATAGAAGCTAGCTTTTCTTCTTAGATGAAACCTGCTCTTGCTCTACCTTTTAGCTAGGGTTTTGTGGGAGCATTAATGTGCTGTATGTCATAGCCTCCTTCCATCCTGCTTAATGCTCTTTTACAGTTGTTTCTCAAAATGAAAATCCTTTCAGGCAGYATTGTCACAATGAAATGTTCATCCATAGAGCATTTCATTTTTAAAGTATCCCTAGCCCATACCTTGATGTTTTGCATGTTTCAAAATATTTGAAGATCTTTTTTTTCTCCTATTTCCCTGCTCATTGCTTGAAAGGGATCTATCTACTTGGTTCTTTTAAATCATGAGTCCTTACTTCCAGAAAGCACCATAGCCTATAAACTTAGGCAGGGRCTGTGTTCCTTCCCCATGTTATTTTGATTTTTTTCCCCCAGTAGATGCATCTCTATGTGTGTTATGTATTTGTTCTGGCACAGGTCGCTGTATATGTGTAGTTGTACATATTCACCATAACACAAGTTGTGTTACTTTACCCTTCAGGCATTTATTTATTTATTAATTATTTATTCCTTCATAGCTTGTTTCTCAATCTCAGTTTTGGCAAGAAAAAAACACTCTAAGGCTAAAGTACTCAACAGTGACAAGTTCCATCTCTGGCCACCTGCCTTGGACCTCTAAATTTGAGAGCAGGGGATTCAAATGCCTTTCAGAACAACTGGAAARCATTTCATAGAAAGCTGCTAGAACTGCAGCACTAGTAACTGGAGGTTCAAAATGAACTGTGTAATGAAATTTTTCCCTCTGCTTCCCTTGTAGTGTGCATCGTGCCTTGGATTTCTAAAAGACTGAGAAGTTTAGGCTGCTGCTATTGGCTTAATTAATCATAGGAGGCTGCTAACAACGATGTAAAGGGTGATGGTTAGCGGGAGAGGAGTCTGCACCAATTAGGAATTTACTTAATTGAATTGTGCAAGTAGTGGAGAGTCTACAAAAGGCTGAGTGTTTGGTTTGGCAAATTGCTAGCTTGGAGATGAGACATTTCCGCAACTCTTGCTTGTATGCAGTGAAGACAGATAAAGTATTTCATTTAAAAGCAAAAGAGAAACACAAAAACAGAGTGAATGATTTTCAGAAGAGTGGACTGATAGCAGTATATTAACTTCCTATGATCACAAAGTAAAACAACATTAGTAATTAATATGCTTAAATGGAAGTCTTCTATGAGAAAAATATTTCCTAACTTCCCCTTTCCTCCTTGCTTTTCTTTCTATAGTATATGTCACTTCTTTGAGTGATGAATAAACTTTGTGCAATGATAGATGATTTAATGTTCAATAGAGCAGGACATTACTTTTTCATTACTGCACCTCTGTAACCTTACATCTGAAAAGATTTCCTTTCACCTTCAGCCAGTGATGAGGGGTGCTAAACCTTCTTTAGATAGCCAGATACTAAATAGCACCCACAAACACACCACAATCTCTTCCTTGAATCARAAAAACTTTACATCTCCCAGCAAATCCCCCTCTATGGCTTTCTTCCCTTCTGTTAGCTTATTTCCAGAGAAAGGCCTGGTGTCTGTTTTCTTYTCAGTGAAATTACAGGAACAATCAGCTTGTACTGTCTTCTGCAGTCTTTTTCTTCTGTTTTGGGAATGCAATAGGCGCTAAACATAGCGAGGTGGCTGCTGTTCCCCAAGGGCCTTTCCCAGTCCTTTTCCCATCTAAGGAGAGCCTGGGAATGCCCTGGGAGGTGCTGCTGTCCCCCATTCATGAACGGAGGGGGCTCTGTTTTTTCTCATGGAGGTTAAGAGGAGGAACTTTGAAGTGTCTGTAGGAAGGGATTAATGTTTAATGATTAAGAGAAGTCTGTTGGTGACCGCAAGTAAAATGATTATTTCAAATAATATGGTCAAGAAGAAACTGTTTAAAAAAAAAAAAAAAAAGGCAGGAAAGAGATGTAGCCTGTCCTTCTGACCTGACTAGAAACATAAATTTTGGAAGACTTTGGAAATGAATTTTATCACATTATCACATTTTGAGTATTCATACAATTTGGGGAATGAGACTGCTGCTTTGTTAGTCTAATAAGGGTTAATAACCTTTTGAGGTATCCCTAAATTCCCATAAGTAGGTCTTCATGTGCAGGTCAAGACAATAGAAAAAAATATGTGGCCTAGACATGCTCCCTGCTCATGCTCTTTTGCTCTTTTTTTTTTTTTTTTTTTTTTTTTTTTTTTTTCTTTTGGCCTGTAGGCAAGTGAGGTGCTCAGCCAGGGAGTCTGTGGCTTTTAAAAGGGGGAGAAGTAGAAACTAGAGGGAGTGGAAAGTTAAACTCTTTGGGCATGGCATACTCACACTGTACAACATCCTGAGGCATAAAGCCTGACCTTGCATAGATCTTTCCCTTAGCAGACAGAAACATGCAAAAAAAAAAATCAATCTTTTTCATTCAAAAAGATGTGAACTTTTCTGTAGGCTAAAATTATTTTATTTGCTAAATTGTCACGTTTTGTCTGAAGGTAGACACAGCCCTGAAATGGAGTGACTAGAGACTTTGTATAGGTTTAATTAGCCCTCTAAGCTCAAAAGTAATAAGCACACCTGAATACTGATAAGTGCAAATAAATAATTTGATCAATGAAAATGTCTAAAGCAGACTTGTTTCCTGTTAGATAGGCAGCTTCATCAGGGTTCTCATGTATTTGCATTGCCTGACAGAAACTACAGCTGCTCTGAGGCGCCTTTTTGATTTTTGTAGAGTATTGCTTTTTCCTTGGGTGGGGTAGCTTTACCTCAGTTTTTGTGTCTTAAAGAACTCCTTCTTTAAGGATGAAATCTGAAACCTTAGTTTGGGAGTGGGATCTGTGGATACCCTTGAGTCTTCCAAGATATGTACTGCAGGCCTAACAGTCCCTTTTTTAATAGAGTCTTCTGGTACAAATCCATGGAAATGAAGTGGCAGTAAATAGTTCAGAGGTAATTAAAGACATATCCCATACTTGAGTAGGAAGGATAATTACCACCATTTTAGGAACCGCCTGAACATTTCAGAATGGTGACTCATCCCTAGGTTCTCCTACACAGACAGTGTAGTTTTCTATCACAATTATCTTGCAAACAGCTCATTATAATTCCACTTATACCAGTGTATGTCTATCTTCTGTATGGCTTAGCCCGTCTTAGCAGTGTGTAAATACTGCTGAGTAAATAACAAATGAAAGGTGAGCCTGAAAAGACTCTGTTCTATTAGTCATTATAAAGCYCAGACAGCTGGGGTAGAATTTTCATGAATTTCTTTTGCAAGAGACTTTCAGTGAAGGGTGAATGTCAGTCACCTAGAATACTGATTTGATAACAGTTTGGATGCATTTCAGATACTTGTCTGTAAATTAGGCTGGAARTGTTGACTTTAGAAGGAAGAGGAAATGGATTATTTCAGGAGATTTATGAGTGTCTCTAGTTATATTCTGTTTTAATGCTAATGTAAATCAACCTATTCCTGTGACAATTTGACAACCCACCCCCAACC
>NW_020455621.1:1706705-1869076 GCF_003342845.1 Nothoprocta perdicaria
GAATCCACTGAATAATTTGATTTTTCTAGAAGTGGATATTGTTATTTTAAAAACATATTCTGAGCTGCAAGTATGTGTAAATTTTTATTTTCCGCCTTCCTATTTTCGCACAAACCTAGCTGTTTTCGGCATTGAGCACTAGTTTTATGCAGGGACATTTCCACTGACTCCAGTAATGTTGCTTACAGTCTCTTGTGCAGTGCCTGAGAAGAGAGTTGAATGTTGAATGTCTTTCTGTCTCACCAACTGTGCAGCTCTTGATACAGCAGTTATGGCATATGTTGATTTTTGATCAATACATATGCACCAGGGCAATCATAAAAAAGTGACCAGACTCTTCATGTGCCTGAAGAAAACCCTAGCTTCATTAGCTCCTAGGATAATATGCAGATATTGGCTCTTGATCCAAACTTAGCATCTTAATATAGTACCCAGTTAAAAGATCAGGAAGTGATTAACGGTGGAAAAGTCCCCTGACATCACTGTAGTTTTATCTGTGCTTGGKTTGACCTGTTTATCTTTTCTTATTGTGTCATTTCTTTCTTCCCTCTTTCTGGAGTAAAGCTGGAGTTCCAAGGCAAAGCAACCTGGGAGGAGCAGCATGCTGCTGCCTCAGAAATCGCTTGATAAATAGAGTGATAGAGGGCTTCGGGGGAGCACTCTGTCACTTTCAAGGGGAATAAAGTGTGTTTAATTAAAGTAATCTCTGTTTAGATTAAAATAAATCATTTTAATGCCAAGGGTGTTTTTTTGTAATGACTATGGGATGTCATTCAAAGGAGAGGCAGGAAGCTGATAAAGTACTTAAAGCTCTATTTCCTAGGCTCTTATGATCGATCACTTATAAGATGTGCTCTGCCAAGAAAATGGTGGTGTTTGTTAAACACTGTTCCCCATCACATCAGCAATTGATAGGGCACGTGGCACTGGGAAAAATCAGCAATTCTAGAACAGAGAAGTTCAAAGAGACAAGAACTTTCCAATATACCAGAGGACTTTTCTTAAAGTGACTGTGGATTGCCTAGTCCATTCAGCACTCTTGTAG
This sequence comes from Nothoprocta perdicaria, assembly GCF_003342845.1. Taxonomy (NCBI): domain Eukaryota; kingdom Metazoa; phylum Chordata; class Aves; order Tinamiformes; family Tinamidae; genus Nothoprocta; species Nothoprocta perdicaria. The sequence goes on from NW_020455621.1 coordinate 1,707,751, forward strand.
TTGCCAGGAAAAGTGTCCTGCAGTTAGGTAGCTTCAAAATATTTGGTCTAAAGATAACATTTAGGAGTACATCTGCTCTAAATGAACTTGGAAAAGATTAATAACTTTGCCTCCAGTTGTGAGGACAGTTTTACTGGTWCTACAGTCTCTCATTTTAGTTTTCTTTCTTCCCTGCTTTTTTCAGCTGCTATCCTGGCTTCTGTACCTCCTGATATCCCCATTTATTTGTGTGACTTCTCTTTCATGGGAGAACTTTAAAGTACTTGAGACTGTATTATCCGCAGCAGCACAGTGTCCTTAACATCTCCAAGTAACTCCTTAGTACAGCTAAGGGTTTCTCACATTGAGGCACGGTGAGAAACTTCTGGTTCCATGACTGATGTTCTTTTTCTCCACCCCAGCTGAGACTTAATCCATTAACTTTTTATTATTATATATACCCTAAAGTGTTCCATCTAGCAGGCAAATTAAAGGTGTTTCTCATCAAGTTAATGTCCCTGGTGAGGCTGGGGTCTACAAAGCCCTGCAACAAAATTCATCCATGGGCTATTGTGAAATAAATACAGAGCTGCTTCTTCTCACATAACTATTGTAGAGCTTCAAGGATGGGTAGCTTTTTGTAAAGGTTTAATAATTCTCCTTAGCTTCATTTGACACTGAAGAAACCATTGATTTCCTGGGATGCAGCATCCTATTGCAAAATGTTACAATGAACAAAACTGAACAGTTTGGACATCACAAATATACGTGTCAGAATCAGTCATACTTTCCACAGTATCTGGAACAGCAACAGCTCTTCCTCATGGGGAAGTTGCCTAAAAAATGTGCTCCAAGAAATCACTGTAAAACCCCTGGCCACTCCCAAATTCAGTGGCCAGAAGCCTCCAAGATGTATGTTGATATTTGGCAGATTCTGCAGAATCACAGATTAAGAGGAGAGGATTCTGGATATTTTCTAGTGTCTGAGTAGTATGTGGAGAGAGCCCTTCTCCTATACTGGGGGATTATAAAGTTTAGTGAATTTCCCCATTGATTCTGTTTGTATTAGTCAGCTATGAATTTCTCTTCATGACCTCAGACTTAAGACTTTAGCGGAAAAAACTCTCTTACATACTTATAGTAAAATCAATCATTATAAAATTATTATAAAAATAGATTCTGTCCTGCAGGATGGCCTAGAAGTGAACCTTTTGTTTTTTAAATCTACTTAATGGAAAAAGTTTGGGCTTTTGACATTTCAGTGCTAAAGCCAAAATGACAAGTATGATGCTTAACTACCTCCATCTGAAGCTTTCTCTGGTTTTGCCTTTCACTTGGGCCCTCCAAGATGATCACAACATTTTTTTCCTGGAAATTGTTGCACTCTTAACCAAAATTGCATTTRTGTGTGCAGTTACAAAGTGATTGTAGTGCTGGACATTTTTGCAGTACTGTCCTCAGAAGAGTCCCTCGTTCAGGGAAGTGAAATAGAAGCATCTCTTGATATTATTGTCCAAGCATGCTTCTGCATGCCTGGCCCAAGCCATTCTGAGCAGCCATTAAGAAAAGCTGTCTTCTGGTTTATTGTTATGTTGCTTGTTTGTTTTCTTTCCTGCAGCAGTCTTCAGAAGCTTTTATCAATTCCTACTACTCATTCCAAAATCAAAAGCACCATATTAAAATAAAAACTAGAAATGAAATAACAGATATAGGCAAATCTTAAAAGTTAGGATTCTACTCTCAGAGTACAATCAGGATTTCCTGGAAAGCAGGAGGAGATACAGTTGGCTTTCTTGAACAAATGAACAAAAAAAAAAATTAAGATATTCATAAATATATATTAAAAAACTAACAGAGTCTAAAAGCTTAATATGTATAAATGAACTCTTCCCATTTTGCGCAGGCAGAAGTTCAACTAGCATGTTTATCTCTAGTTTACTTAAAACTTTTGGTTTTAATGTGAGTCCTCATTGTATGCTTGAGTGGCAATCCACTCCTGAGCTGTTTTCCAAGAAAGTGTTCAAACTCCAGAGAGTTGAAAATGGGACTCTACAGAGCAAGTCAACAGGCATTCTTAGACAGTGCTTGCAACTGTACAGCAATGCTGGAAGAATACCAAAGTGACAAATTAGCAACCTGTCATGTAGATGTTTGGGTCAAACTGTGTCCTGATATTTCCCTTCTCTGATATGCAACAGAGGTCCAGACCAGAAGCAGGTTGCTGTTGGATCTTCACATCCATTGCTCAGAACTCAGAGAGGTGCCACCTTTGGAGCAGCCTCACTGATGCAATGGGGGCTTACAGAGCTAGTGGGATTCAGGATCCGAAAAACTCTTAATGTTAACTGAAATGCAATGAATTCTGAGTAAAGCTGAATAAACCATCAAGTAGGCTAGAAGCAAAATGAAAAGTTGTTGCTTCCTCATGCAATTCTGTCGAGTTTAAAGCTGTGTTACAGTGCTGCTTACATTTGCAGAAGGCTGATGGAAAATTTGTTTTGTTCAGCATGGTTGGAAGCAGCTGCAAGCACTTCACAGAATTGACTGCTGAGTTTAAGGGTCTTGATCTTATCAGCAAAATTTTTGGATGCTTCTACAACTTCAAGATCTGCCTGCTGCAAGAAACTGCAGATATGCTTACTTTCAGTTAAATGCCTTTTTAATGGTGAGCAGGGATATGATGAGCTCTGTTTTGACATTGAGTAACTGGTTAGCTCCATACTATTCTCTGTCTGCCCATACTGAGATTCTTCCAAGAATAAATCAGGTAAGTGTTGAGATAGGAAGAGACCTCTGGAAGTCACTGGCCTGCAGTTCCTCATGTCTTCATCCTTGTTTTTCGTGAAGATAGGAGTGACATTTGCTTTCTTCAGTGCTCAGGAAGGAGGAGCCCTTCTTTGATCAGATGAGCTTTCAAAGATAATAAAGAGTATCTTTTCAGTGACATCGGCCAGCCACATAAGTACTTGTGGTTGCATGCCATCAGAACCCAGGGGTTCCTTTTGTCAAAATTTTTAATGTTCCTCATTTGATCTTCTTCCACTGAGGGTAAGTCTTACTTGCTCTAGACATGCCCCCTGTGGTTCTTGAAGGTTGGTCTTACCACTACAAACTAAGGTGAAGAGGGTGTTGAATAACTAGGCAAAGGAGGTTGTAGTGAGACAAGAATTGATTTCTTTTCCAGAATAATTACCAATAGGACAAGAGGAAATGGCCTCAAGTTGCACCAGGGGAGGTTCAAGTTAGATATTAGGAAGAATTTCTACAAGAGTAGTCTCAAAGGTCTTCAATCTCTCAGGTCTTCAAAACCTGCCTGGATGCCACCCTGTGCYATGTGCTCTAGGCATCCCTGATGGAGCAGGGGAGTTGGACTACGCGATTTCTAGAGGTCCTTTCCAACCTCAACCATTCTGTGATTCTGTAGTCAACATTACAACAGGGAAGTGGTGGAGTCACCATTCCTAGCAGTTCCAGAAACAGGTAGATGATGCTCTTCAGTGCTTAGCAGGCATGATGTTGAAGGGCTTACAGTTGAACCTGATGATCTTGAAGGTCTTTTCCACCCATAATGATTCTATGATTCCATGTACTTTTTCACCAGGTTCCCTGCCCCATTCAGCAGCAACGACAGCAACACTGAAAATGCTTGTGGAGTTTTACGTCTTTGTGAGAGGCAAAGTCATCTGAATTCATTGGGTTTGTCTGTTTCCTTACTATGCTCTTAACAATTTCTTCTTTTTTTTGAGATTTTGAAAAAATTCTGCTCTGACCTTCAGTGTAATGATAAGCAAGGACTTGGAGTGCTGCTGTAGAATGTAGTGCTCCTCAGGCTCTTGTAACTTCACCTCATATGAGTCCATATACAGATGAGCTTCCCTCTCACTGGTGAAGTCCTACTACATCATTTACCAGGCATCTGACTTGTATCTGCTCCACATTTGTGCAACTTGCCTGTAAGTTAGACTCTATTTCTACAAACAGAATGTACTCAGGGCTGTTCCCTGAGGCCATCTGGCATGAAACAGCTTGCATCTATGCTATTAAATTCTCTTAATCTTCCAAAACAGGTGATTACATGAAAACTGCCTGCTGGGAGCAGTTCTCAGCCTGTGCTGACTCCCAAATCGTGCTTGGGAATTGTTTGGGAGGGTAATAAATAGTATGGGCCAAAACCATTCAAGGGACAGCTCTAAAAATTTAATAGTGTCACCAATTAGGTTCCATGGCCTGCAAAAATTTTCTATGTAATTTGCAAACATTAATGTAAATATGGTTCTTAGCATATAATGCTACAGACTATTAGATGGGTTGTGGGGCAAAGGCCACTGAGTGACAACTATCTCAGGATCTGTGGTCTCATTAGCAAGAAGAGAAACATACTTGTGTTAAGCTTTTTTGGAAGGTTGTTGAGAATTGGATTAGTACATGTTTCACTTAATTTACCATAAATAGCAGATCTTGTGTGTTTTGTTTCTGTCACTCAGCGTCATCTTTGATACTTCATTGCTCCTGGCACAGAAATACGGAACAGCATGGGAACGGCTGTCATTCTYTCTCAGTGTGGAGTCTCTACATACTCTTAGGACAAGGCCATATCCCTGCAAAGAATTGTTTCTATTGTAGCGTGAAATTTAATCAGTTCTTGGGTCTGACATCTTGCGTCATGTCATTTGGGTGCTGTTGGCCAGATGCCACTGTAGACAGGCATGCTCGTAAGTTTTGTTGGTAAGACTGGCGTTATAGGGAAATGCTTGAGTACATCTCTCTAACCGCTGAACTTTGTGGCATGTAGCTGGTCCCAGAGGTTGCTTGCCAGTTCTGTTGCTCCTGGCCAAGATGAAAAGAGCTCATTATTTGCAGACTATGTCATGCTGGGCAGAGGAATGAGCAAGCCCTGCTGAATTTCAGTGCTTGACTCCTCAGTGCATCAAGAAAGGCAAAGCGCAGAGCACAGACTCATATATTCTCCAAACTTAGCTCTTTTTATAGCTTAGTATTTTGTGTATGCAGACTCCCCAAACTGATTAGTGTGGAGCACACCAGCTCCTCTGATATATTTGAGTGGTTTCCAGCATGGGACCCAATTTGGCAGAGCTAAATTTCGTGCCACCACTAGCCACTGCTTCAGTTTCTGCCTTGTTTCTCTTCCTATTGTTTATGACCGTGGACTGTTTTTAAATTTTTTTTTTTTATCTCTATATATAATTATATATTAATTGCTTAGAATTAAATATATATATAATGTATATTTAAATATATATATATAAATATATTTATTTATATATTTATATTTATATATAAATATATATTTATTATTACATATTATATTATATTATATATAATATGTATTTATTTATATTTTATATAAATATATGTATTTGATTCTAAGCAATTAATTTCCATTGCTTCTAATACTGATTAAAAGTGTACATGTCTCTTTCCATTCTGCAAAAAAATATCTTGCAGTGTGTGTGTTCTTTCTGCTGCTCACCTTTACCACATATCTGATATTCCAGCATCCAACTTTGTTGTTCATTAAGCCAGTGAGACTTTCAATTTGGATCAAGCAGCAATCATCTGAGAAATACAGTTCAATGGGGGAAATTGTAAATGTATGTATACTTCTTTCCTTGCCCGATTTCCTAAAAACTCCCCAGAACCTTAATTTTTAGATATTCTCCCTCCCCTGTCCACAATACTGATTTTTGTTGATTTGTTTTTTAAATGGTTGAAGTGAGGGCTGAAGCTTTAGAAGTAAAGTTAAATGAAGATAGTAGGAGAAAGGGAAAAGCTAAATGAAACAAGGAAAAAAAAAAAACCATGTGTTATCATTTACAAACAGGAGGAGAGCATGTTCTAAGAGAGACGAACTGCAGAAAAAGAAATGAAAATTCATAGTCAGCTGCCTCAGGTTGGACAGGATGGCTGTCTGCTTCTTAAAAATATTTCATTGGCATTGCCATTCCTGCTCAGCTGAGGAGCAAGGAGTTAACATAAATGTGTGAGCTGCAAAGTCCTATTAAAGCTCTGTCTGCAGAATTAACAAAGTGTAATACTGTTAAATCTGCAGTTTACTGTGAAAAGTGACACTTCTACATGCTAAACTCTAAATCCAGATTAGAACCTGCTCATGAATAGTGAACAAATCCTGCTAAAATCATCCTACACCATCCTGCCTGTCCAGAATTAAGTGGTAATTTCATTTCAAAATCTTACAGAATTTCTGTTTCTGTGAATAAAGGCCAGCTTTTCTGATGGTAAACTGCTGCACCTGTTTTTTGCTTTTTTTTTTTTCCCCCCCGCCAACATATGGAGTTCTGGTAGTGGTCACATACCTTTGTGTTAGTCTGCTCTGATCTCAAGTGTGTTGCTGTCAGTATTTATTTTTGGTGCACTGTGTAGCAGTAGATCTCCACCAGTTTCCTGTGTAATTTTGTGTGAACAAAGGTTTATCATCAAAAGTACATCAGGATACAATGATGCTGATGGCGTTCTTGTTTGGTGCTAACAATAGTGGTAATATTATTATTATTATTTCTACTAATAATGTATTAGTAAATTGTGTCAATCAGATGGTCCATCTTGCTGTATTTCTGTCCTGATTACTTGTTCAAACTACCATGTTTTGTCTGCAGTCAGTGACTCTGTTTGAGCTGCTGTTAAATTATTGAAATGACTGAACATAATGCAGCAGCAATAACAAGCTCTATGGTAATTCAGCAAGTGCCAGGCTCCCCGTCCAGATCTCTTGTGTCTAGTTAGCTTTTTTCCTCATTTTTTGGTATGTTCTTTATTCTTTGTTGGTCCGACCATCAGCATGAGAGAGTTTTAGACTGGTGGACATGGTAGACCTGCATTCCTGTAGACTTCTTGGTATGGCCATGATCTAATGCTGATTCCCTGCCTGTAGAAAAGGTAGCACTTGGTGTTTGCCTTGCATATATATATGCAAGGCAATATACATATATATGCAGCCTCTGTATCTCACTTTCAACTTGTACTAAAGTAGTAAAAAACCTCACAGTAAGCTCTTTTGGGGGCCAAATTAAGGAGAGTTTAGTAGTCTATCCTTTAGGTAAACACATGTGGGTATAAATAGTCGCAGTTCATTAAACTTTTGAAGGAGATGCAGGGGAATGTATCTGTGCATACATGTTGATCAGTGGAAGACTGCTGTGCTCTAATCAGTCAATTACTGAGCTACACGTGAGGCCCTGAGCTCCCACTGGCAACTTCTGTTTAATATTTATTTATTTATTCTGCTTTTCTCTCACATGCTGCTAAATCTGCCTGAGCTAGCTGTTGCTTTTCTCTTTCTTATGCTCTGCCACTTCCTGAGGTCTTTCCCAGACTCTCCTATTTAACAGTATATTTTTAAGCAGTTCAAGCATGTTGCTTGTGCTGCAGATACAGCTTTCTATCTAAAATGATCTTAGAAATAACTGAAGTTAAGAACACTTAGATTTATTATTTACTGCAAGTGTGTATTTGCCGCTACACTGATGAAATACCCTTTAGAGATCATGGAAAAATAGTAACTTTCATACCAAGTGCTACCTTTGTTAATATAAATACAAATACTCATGCYCTTCAGAGGGCACTCTTCGTATTTTTTTATTGGTTGAATATGTAAAAAGTTTATTTCAAGACTCCTCTTGGGGAAGGGAGTGGTGGGTGAAGCCAAGTAGGTGAGCTGTTTTACTTAATAAATATTTAAAGTSTTTTTRTAAGCTAACAAAGCTAATACCTGCRTTTTACTTCATTTCTTATATCTAGCTCTGGCTTCAAAGTAACTAGAATAGCTGAGAATATGGTGAATGTTGTATGTAGTGCAAAACATGACGTATAAAAATAGTAACAGTGATCCTTTGTCTGAGTCAGTGAAGTATTGAATTTGGGTTGATATTCCTCCATGTTCAAATCGGTGGGGCACAGCGGCATAATAGGTATTTAACAAAACTTTTAAGCTCCTTCTTAAGTTGCTGTAAATGAACTTTGCCACTTGATGATAGGGAGATGGGGATACAGCCATAACGAGGGAGCAAGTACTAACTCTGCCAGTTCCTGGCGCTGCCACCCCCCAGTTCTGACTCCTCTATCCCTTCCCCTCTGACAGCCTCAATTTTCTGCCTGTCATTAAGCCTTAATGACTTAATGAGGCAGTTCTTCCCATGGCTGACTGTGGAAATGTCCATCAGTTTAAGTGGCATGGCTTGACTGCCTGGCTGAATCCCTTCTTCTTCTCCTATTGGGGAATTGTTGGTTGAAGCAGAGCTGCAGTCAATGCAATGTGCTGTGCATCACCAACAAGTAAAATCATGTTTCAGCCTCTCATCCTTACTGTGAAAGCATCTACGTCAGACTGCAACAGTCATGCCTCTTCTGCAGTAGTAAGTAATTAGACTTTTTTTTTTCTTTTTTTTTTTCTTTCTTTTTTTTTTCCTACTCTCTTACCATAGTTGGAGGGGGATTCTCTGAAAGTCAGAGATGCTGCTATGCAATGCCTCACTTTCCTCTCATAGCCCATATCACTCTCTAATAAGATGGTTTCACACCTAATGAGGATGCTTCACTACAAGTCTCATTAACCCTCTCTCTGCCTCAGGTGCCTATTAACATTCTCCTGCTGCGTGTTTGCTTGTCGAAATATAGAAGTGAGGGAGGTATTTGAGGGAAGGGAAGGTGGTGTAGAAATGCTGTTCTGAGCTTTTTTGGAAAGATCCTGACTGGGGAGGAAAGTAACAGATGTCGTATTTCATTGCATCTTTCAAAACAGAAGAGTTGTCAGTGCCCTGATTTAGTTTAAAGCAGAGAAAATTACCTGAGCTACAGAAATGTGCTGCTCACACAAGCTGCCTTCAGAATAGACTAGCATGGGCTGGATTAATAAAAATAATCTTGGAGAATTTACAATACACTTACACTGACCTGAAAAATAAAACCAGGCAAGAAAGAACATGTGCAGGATGCATCCATCCATGAAAAATAAATGACTTCATGTGACCAGAGAGGGAACAACTGTCTCAAACATAATGTCTTATAGGGCAGAACCAAGTGCTCTTGGTCCCTGGGAAGGCTCGATGTTGGCATCTGGTTTGCAGCAGTTTTTGCCCTACTTGAAGTCTACTAAAAGTATCTTTATCAAGATATTGTACGATATCATTAAGGGTCTCATACATTATATGTCTGTCTCTGCTCAGTGGTGACTTGGGGCACTAAATGATAGTRCAAAAGTTTAAGCCCTAGAATTTGATATGCTACAGAAAATTTCATGTGTTTTCTTTGGCTATTAAGGGCATTGCCCATTGTCTACAGTGTATGTCTTTTTGGTCTTCTACCAAGGGCTCTCTGCATTAGCCAAATCAATTTTCTATATTGTTTGGCAAAAAAATTAAGATGGGACTCTGCCAAAACTGTGCACAATACGTATTCAGCTCAGAGGATGAAAAGGAAAATTCCTGTAAGAGTAGAATTGAAAAGGTAAAAAGCTCCTTGAATCGGACTGCATAAGGTCTGGTCTTCCTGTTTAATATTAACAGTTTTTTTCCATGTTGGCTAAAATATATGGTTTCTTGTATTACTGCTCTATCAGTTGGTGTGTGTGTGTGTGTGTGTGTGTGTGTGTGTGTGTGTGTGTGTGTGTGTGTGTGTGTGTGGTAGCTTGTCTAGTTGGTGAGGTTGGTCTAATGTAAAGCCTCATGAACGGAGAATCTTGCGGAAGTTATTCTCTTCCCAGATGTGGTACAGATTTATTGTGTGACTTTACCCAAGTTACAAAGTCTTTATAAGTCTGTGAAATAGGTAAAAAAATATTTAACAAAATGTCGTTGGAGGTAAACAGCAGCCATATGTCATGTAAAAATGAGGAGAAAAATGAGAGGCACTGAGTGCTATTATGGCAGTAGTTACAGGATCATTTTTTAGCTGTTTTAGCTGTCCTTAATTGTTGTGAAAGTTTTCCCTGATCAGCTTCTACCTTTTTGGATTACATCTTTATTCATTTATTTAGAGGCATTTCTTTTATGCTCATCACCATTAATTAAATAGAAACTATCTGTAGCCAAGAATCAATTTATCTAGCAGCAATTTATCCTGACTGAAGCAGAAAAAACATTAGGAGTGGAAGTTGTATTTTTAAGTACCAGATGATTTAGTTTCAGAAGTCTTGATCAAATTAAATGGAAGATCAAATTGAGTGCCAACTGATGACAAAATTACATTGAAGACACTGTACTTGCAACAACTAGTTTTCCCCATGCAAATGCTTATGAGGTGAAAGTGGATAGTTTTTCACAGCTGTAGCAGCTGTGTCCTATATTTTTGCCTCTCGTTCTTTCATCCATCTCTAAGGTACTTTACAGAAAATATTGCTTCTCCAGGAGACGTGTTGAAACTGTATGTGTTCCCCCACGCAGCAGTTCAGCCCCTTTCTCAGAAATGCCATATAAGCATTGCAGTCACACTGTCTGAATCCTTACCAYGAGGCAGGAATTTAATGAAAAGAAGCCCACCAGAATTCTCTGAGCAGGGGCAGGTGGTAGGCAACTGGCATGGTACAAAACATAAAAAGTTCAGCAGAAGCATTATGTAGTATTTCTTATGATGTACTACAAGCAGCCCTTATTCACATTCTTAGTATACATCCTTTTAAAAGCTCTTTTTTTTTTTTTTTTTTTTTTGCCATATAGCTTAACATTCCTCATTCAAAAATGTAATTGTTTTAAGTACTGTATGGAGCTCTATGCCTTTGCTAAAAGAGGCTGCAGAGGAAGCAGGCAGGAAAAAATGAAGTGCAGGCTCATAATGTGAGAAATATTAAAACCAAGGCTGCAAATGGAGCATAAAACATTTAGCTGAGAAATGCATTAATGTTCACAATATTGTTTTTCTCTTCTAGTCACACACGAGACTCCTCAGGCCAAACTCCATCCTTGATGCACTTCCATCTCCTTTGCATGGTCACATGGGATCAGGCACAGCTGGTGATTAACAGCTAGTAGGGTGAAGTCTAATCAATAAGACAAGCAATGCCAGCCTTCTGAACCAACCACTTTAAACAACTCTATCTGGTGCTATGTGAGTCCTCACTGAAGAAATGGGCCATTTTCACTTCTATGTGGGTCTACTCATAGATTTATATTTTCAAAGATGTGAGGACTGCAAGAGCTGCTGTTGGTCTCCTATGTCTTCTCACTTGTCTGCCCAAGTGAGCCAACTGGGCCGGTATTTTCTATCTGTAGTAGTGTCCTATGTGCTTGAGCTGCTGTTTACTCAGCAAAGAGTGAATGCCTTGTAAAAAGGCTTGAAATTTCTTTGCGGTGTTGGAATGTCTCTTGCTTTTAAGTGTCTCTTAGAGATCCATGACACACTATTTCATGCATGTATAACARGGAGACTAAGATCAAGCCAACCTTGATCAGAGGGCTTAAGCAGAAATGATGCTGGGCTAAGACGAACCTGGAGGTTTGCTGATGTATGGAGGACAGTGGAGTGTTTCTGGGGACCCTGCAAGACCTGTGGCCTGGGCTTGACATGGCCTAGGACCACAAGAGTATTTCACCCAAGGCTTATGATGTCTTGCTCCCCATTGTTCCCAGTCCCTCAGCTGCTTTAGCACTCGCACCAAGMAGTCAGTGGTGTGGGGTTGTCCATGTGTAGTCAAGGATGCTTCAGCTAGGAGCCACTGTTTCCTTGTGAGCATAATGCTTACCGTGTCTGGAACCCACACATTTTGTTTAATGAGTGCTCTAGTGAGAGCAATATTAGGATAAATAGAGAGCAAGGCTGAATCACTGAGGATTTGCAGCTGATGGTGTATTGATTTAAGGAAAAGAATGTTGAATTTATTGTGAGAGATGACAGCATAAAAGCAGGATGGAAGATGAATGTTAGCAAAACTAATGGGATGTGTAATAACTCAGGAAAGGAAACGACGAGAAGAGCAAGGTGATAATCCTGCAGGTACAGGGTATCTTGGTTATGTTCTCCCTCAACTTACTCTGATAGTTAATCATAGTTTGAGATGTTCTTTGGGCTATTTATTAAGAATCTAATGGTAACTGGTCATGAAAATTGTAAAGTATAAAAGGTTGCATCAAAAAATGATGCTATTTTGGTGGTGTTATTATCCTTCTGGACTTTGGACTCCAGCCTTCATGTTCCAGCTATTGATGGAATATGTGCTGCAGCCAGTTGATTTGCTTAATGGAAAACTTTTCCTTTACTGAGTTGTCCTAATGTATTGCTCAGATCCATAATCTAAATTATAATGTATAGAGCTAATTACTACAGTGTGCTGCAGAGGCCTAATTTCTCAAGGGCTAGTGACAAGGGCATAGCACCTTTCACCTGCAGACATCTGCTATTTTTTGCTACCTTTCAGTGATCTGGGTAATACAGATTTGAAAAGGTTTCAGTCCTGATCCTAGGGGAGAGATCAAATGCTCAGGGTTATTTTTGCCTTGTTTTTGTTTGTTTGTTTGATCTCCCTCATCAAAACCGTCTGCAATCACAAAAGAACGGTTACATTTCACTCTTGTACTGAGTCAGTCCTTTACTAACTAATGAGTATAGTCACTGTCGACAGGCACCTTAAATAGCCAGAGGGTTAAATCCTAGCAAAGGCATTTTTTTTCCCCAAGTTTCTTAGATTTTTGGCAATGCTTCTGAAATGCTGGCAATAGCTAGCCTATGGTTTTTCAAATTGCCCACTCTCAGCAGACATCTTGATTTAAGATGGCCAGCTGTTCATCATTACTCATGGCCCTCATTAAAGCCCAAATCTGCTGGACTCATCATTACACTCAAGTTATGGAGTGCTATGTAAATCAGAGTTAAAGTAAATGCTTAAACTTTTGTGAAAGGTCTTGGACTTTAATCTAGGGCTTTTTTTGTTATTTTTACAGCTTGAACAATATGCTGTAGTTGGATGTCTTATGATGTGATATGATTTATATAAAGCTAGCAATGTTTTATGATTTTACTGGAGAAGATTTGAGTCCAAATAATGCTTACTTTACAGTCATTATTTTTAACAGTTTTTCAATTATGGTGGCTAGAGAGATACTAGCAGAACTATTGTGTATTATACTGGCTATATTACAATTGATTATGGATTTTATGGTAACAGGTAGATCACTAAAGGTTTAACATATTGAATAATACAGATGTATTAGTACATACAGTAGGGAAAGCTATGGTTATGCCTGTAAAGCTAAAGACAACAATGATTTGGCATGCAGTTACCAAAAGAACAACCTATCTTGTTAAAGTTGCAGTAGTGAGGCACCTAGTCAGCCAGTGATCCAGTGATCTTGGACTGTTTTAGTTTCCTGGGCTCCACCAAAAAGTGTGTCTTTACTGCTTGACAGAAGTGATACCAGCAGAGTATGAATTTAAACTCACCTTGTTAGATGAAACCTGGCCTGAATTTTCTGTCTGGCCATTGTGAAGAAAAAGGTTTTATTAGACGTGTTTATTTGATGGGTATTTTGCATACAAACTTTATTTTAAAACTTCCTGACTTTGAGCACTGCAATTGTAATATCTCTGGTAATGTACCTAAATGACACTTCMATCAATCAATAAAAAATGAAAGGCCAGTGAGACATTACTCACACTGAATAAMTTAAAACAGAAGAGTAATAGAAAAAATGTAATTGTATTTTATTTGTAATATATATAGTTTTTTTCCATAAATTTTTGAATTAGGAGTGGCATCCCAAAGCACAGGCTGCAGTGCCATGCTCCCTCAGCTCTCACTGTGCTGGGTGGAGTGCCATGCTACGCTGAAGCCCATGGCAGTGCTGATCCTGGCATGCGGGTGGGAGGGAAGTGGGTCTCCAATGTCTCCTTCTGTGCAGAACTGGAGGCAGCAGCTGCAAAGGTGATGCAGCCAGGGAGTTTCCAMGTCCTTTGGAAAATGGCACGAGGCCAGATAAATACACACATATGCAGACTCATGCGCACACAACACATTTATGCATATAATGCTTTATAGTGGTGTGAGTAGCTAGGTGCTGCCTACCATGATCTAGACCATAACCTGGGTCTAAGAAACCATCCAGCTCTGGGGAATYGACTGCACCAATGAATCTAGTTCTTTAGTTACCTTGATTGTTCCTTAAAACCATCCCTTGCTTCTGAATGTATCTAGACAAAGTTTCAGGATACTGAATTTCATCATTCCTTTGCTAAATTGAAGTGCCTTCTTTTATCAAACTTCTATGTGTAGGTACGTATGTATTCAAATCACATTTTAGTCTCCTTTAATAGCCAGATAGATTGAGAATCTTTTGCTGTTCATTATAAAGCAGATTTTTCAGTCCTTTAGCCACTCTTAGGCTATTCTTTAAACAACCTCCTATTTTCCATTTCTTTTTGGTTAAATGGGTGCCTGAGCTTGATTCTTCTTTAGGACTTATCATATCAGAACATAAGACTTGGCTCTTTCCTTTCAGTGCTGACCAGCTTAAGTGACTTGTTCTGCAGTAAGCTTCAGGGGAAGAGTTCCTGGGATACCAAACTCTCTTGGACAGTGTAAAGGGCACTGGATGACTAAATTGAGATAAGGGTCATGCGTGGCAATGTTGAACTACCAAGTCCAGAAATCTATATTCTTAGAAGATATAGAATCCCATGCTTAGGGAAAAAATACTGTTCCCAAACTTCCTAGGTGATTCAGGTGGCTTGAGATTGGTGTCTGATCTCCCTTATCTTTTCTGTTTTTAATCTGTAAAGTTATCTGCTGTAATATGGGATGCTTCTCTCTTCACCTGACTTGTTGATTTTAAGTCTTGAAATAGCTTAGGTGCCAAAGACATCTCCATAAGTTTGCTGTTCAGCAATGGCTYCACATTTAAAAAAAACATTAAGAACTGTCACTTTAGGATGTTTGTATCCATGTGAGGCATTGCCATGTTGACTTTGCCTGATTGTAATTCATTAAGGTCAAATCTAAAACTTTACAGATATCTATTACATTAACAAATTTACTCTTATTAACAAAAGCTGAATTTAAAAGGAACATCTAGTTTATGCAAGCCCATATTTGTTTTCTTTGATTGCATTGTGTTCTTTTTATTCCTAACTGTGGAATAAATTAGCCATTTCATTATTTTGTTGGGATTGATGCCAGGCTACTGTGATCCCTAGTGCTAAACTGGTGGGTCCATTTACCTCTGAAAGTATTACTCTCTTTTTATATATCACCTTTTATATATATATATCACCCTATATATATATATTATCACTCTTTCACTCTTTTTTTTTCTTGTTCTGCTGAACTTCTAGAAGCTGTTAAAATCTGTTTCATTAGTTCAAGGACCTCCTCATCCATCTCTCACAGTATGTTTGCAGGTGTTTTTTTGTTTTGCTTTGTTTTGTGTTATTATTTTCTTTGAAGCATCTTATTTTTGAAATGTTGAACTGGTATTTATATTCCAACAATAACTAAAGATGATACATAAGTATTTTGTGATTTTTAGAGGATACAAATTCATTTCACTTTCCCTTCATGAAATTCAGGAGAGAAATAAAACCTCTGTCCTTTTTATATTATCATATATAACTTTGCTGGTAATATGTATGTTCTGTTACTAGGATCCATTTGTGTTCTTGCTGTGCATAAAAACCTTTCAGTGTGAGAGAGTTACTCTCATGCTTATTGATTCTTTTATCAAATTTCTAGTCTTTCTACCTCTTAATTCATATTCGCTGCTATAATGCTATCATGCACCCTCTGTGTGCATATTTATTTATTTATAAATCTTTTCTCTCTTAAAATAAGAAAAAAAAAATTCTCTCTTAAAATAAGAGTTTTCCTAGCTTCTATAGCTTTCATTCATRAGAGACGGATTGTGATTTTTGTAGATATCTACTACTTGTTTTAAAAGATTCTTAGCTATACTTTGCATTTTCTCCCTAAGCCGTTGATACTCTTGTTTTTCAGCTGAGGAAATTGGTGTAGTTACACCTGTTACAGAGAGATTTRTGCATTGACTCTCCCTTGTGTGCAATAGGATAATGACATCTGACCACCTGTATCTAAGCAATGATTTTTTTGTTTGTTTATTTGCTTCAGGAAAGCATCGTCTAGATGACGGCTAGAACAGAATGACCACGTGGAATGGTCATTCTCACACACCATACGTGGGATCATTTTGAATCAAGAATTGCTCTGTAAACAGCCACAAACTGCAGAATATTTTAGTACTCATATTCTCTAATATCTGGAGTTGATCTTTTATCAATTCCATCTGTTTTTCTCTTTGTTGCAGATAGTTATTYCAGAGGAAATATTTGTCTTGTATTCCAGAGTGCAATGGTAGTCTGTAGCAGACACCAATTAGTGTCTTAAATKAAAAGTGAATGTTAAACTGTAAAATTATTTTATTTTAGAATATTAATCTGTAAAAATCTGAAAATGCTTGCCTCAGAAGTGTCACATGTTTGGGAAGAAAGCAGTGCTCTACAGTTTTCTTTACGCCACTGGACCTTAGTGATCACCCTTTAAAAATGACTTTTTAAAAACATTCTGTTTTTCTTTCACRTAATCCAAAAACAACCTAGTCTAGATCTATGCATGTGAGTAAGTTTAATTCTTGCTGATGTATCTTTCACTGGTATTTCAGCCACAATGTCCTCACTTTCAGGTCTTATGATAAGTAAAATGTGACATTCTGGGAAATTCTTGAGATACTTTCTTCCCAAGAAGCTGCCTGAGGTACACATTATTATCACTGTATTTCTTGAGTAGGACATAGTAATATGTGCTCAGAGGAAAAAAAAAAAAAAAAAAAAAAAGTTCATCCCAAAGGGAAAAATCCAACTGATAGAGTGGTGTGAGTGAATTTATCAGCTCTCAGTATGCTTTTAGTGTTTGTCCTTGCACATTTTCTCTGTGCAAACAAGTAAGGGCAAATCCAGGAGAGTATATTTGCTGAAGTAGATGCTGATTCAGACAAGGACTTCAGCAGGTGCCTCATTCTGAGGATGTAAGTAAGCTCATTTCTATTCAAAAAAGCTTTCATGCTACTACTTAAAGATAAACATGTGCTCAAGTGGTTCATTGAAATAGAAACATAATTATTTTCCATGCATTGACTTATATGTTTTGCTTAGACTGGCACTTATCATGTCTTTAGTTCTGGACTTCCTGATTCCCAAACATAAGCCTCTGTGTCCTTTTCAACAAAGGTTTTAATACTGAGTTTCATGATACAAAAACATATTTTTCTGCATTTTCACTAGTGATCTTGAAAATGTGGTTAAAAATGCTCCATTCCTCCATACTCCTAAATTTTTAAGAAAGTACAGTGTAAAAAATTCTAAATAAACTCAGATGGATTGGCAGTTATCATTGCTATAAAAAAACTTTTTAACATRTTAAGGTTTTTACCTTTGGAAAATACTGTTTGTTTGCCTTTTTTGCTTTTGCTAGTGGAGTTTGATGCAGTGTTTGTGTGGTCTTCCTCTGGTGGATTATTTTGGGAAAAGGGAACTGTACTTACACAGTAGGGGCCCCAGTTTAATTGCTGAGGCTTGTATACAACAGGACGGCACTTCTGTTCATTGCCATGGTGGAAAAAAAAGGATGAATGGGACATTCAAAGCCACCCAAGAGGATGTGAGTGTGAAAATCCCATTAATCTCTTTTTTAGAAGGATTTCAAAGATGCTACTCTGTTTTGAGGAACAGCTTTTGTGAGAATTAATGTAATTGAATTTTGTAGTGAATTTTTTTTTTTGTGATGTGCTGTTATTTGGGGAGTAGCGTAACTGAACAGAAAATGTGTTGGAATTACTTTTGAGGAGTTCGAGTGGAGGAAAGACAGCTTTTTATGACTGGTAGGGATGTACCAAAAGTTCAAATATCCCATAGACCAACAGAAATAAGCAGAAGTAAAAACACTTTTTCTGGTGAGACATCTAGCCAGTATCTCAGGAGACTATTACCAGCATCTTTATTAATTTTTAGTCCCTAATGCTCAATGTACTTTAACACTTTGACATACCCCATGAAGTGTTACGTTAATCAAGCAACTGGCTTTGCACAATGAAAATGTGCTTGCCTAGTAGGCAGCAGTTTCATCAGGCTTGAGGTACGAAGTCTGATCTTGGGAAGCCTATGACTGGAATTGGCCAAATGCTGTGGTTGATGAGCTCCCTTCTGAGAGGCTTCTCTATCCATCAAAATGACTCAGATTGATTGGATTCTGGATTCAGTCCGTGTAGAATTTTCCATGCAGACAGGTCATCAAAAGTCACCCCACTGGCAAAAATATCCTGGGCTGCATTAGGGGTATTATGTCTTTCCAAAAGGTTCTGCTGTCAAATAATTATATAGAAGAGATTGTAGCGTGTATATAAAGCTTTATAAGATTTACGTTTCTTTAGCATAGAAAAGAGAGGAGGAAACAGAGTGCTTTTGTTCCTACATAATTCTTAAAAGCAATAAAAATATCATGTTTTTAAGAGATTTATTTTCCCTTAGGACAATTTCAGTGCTGAAGTTCATATGACATATTTGAGAGTCAATGTGTTTTTTTTTTTTTTTTTTAAAGCAATATTGTGTAGGTAGATAAAGAGTCTTTTTATAGTTTAGCACTTCGCACAAACAAAATATCTGGACACTGAAGAGAGCTTTGTGGGKTTTTTTTCTATTTTTATTTTTTTCAGCAGCATGTAATGCATATTAGGTGCAAAACTCCCATTACTGTTAGTAAGTGCTTATGCGTCTAATCCCCTGAGCACTGCATGTGCTCTAGCTTCTTTACATTTTAAAACAAGTACATTTACTTATTCTTTATCCACATGTTCATCTCTGTGCCCATTTAATCCCTGTACGTGTCTGGGATTCCTCATAGCCAAAGGCATTACCAATACCCACATGAGTGAAGAATAGCACACACGTACTTGTACATGGCTGTGGGTCCAACTAAAAGCAATCTAATGTATTTTACTCTCCAACATTTTGAGATGTGTGTGCACCCTGAACTGAAATGTATGTTTGTATCAGGTTGCTTTCCAAAGTCAGTTGTATTTTGTTGCCTCTCTGCTAATTTTGGTATCTGTCCTTGTAATATGTGGGCTGGTCTGAACATATGCTACAAAACCACAGTGACTGGATTAACACCCCCACTTTGCACAACGTGTTTATATGACAAAAATATGTAAAATTCGGGATATCTCTGCCATGGGAGAAGGGAGAGGACAACAGTCTGCAAGTGCTGCTGAGGTTCAGGAAGGATTGTGCTTTGCTTTTGCCTGCCCCAGCACTGACCTTGATTTAAACTCATCAAAGAAAGGCGGGCAGGTCAGTTAGGCTGTTACAAATGTCAGTGGCACTGCTGATGATATCTTAATGCTATTTGCCATGCGTAAACGATTGCAGGGATTAGGAGTGCCCCAAACTTGATATTTTATGGGCTGTATCTGTCATTTTGATTAGCAGCAGCACTAAGGTGATATTTCTTTTAAGATAGTAAGTCCATATATTTGTTTTTTGCATTAAGGTGTTCCCTTGTTTCTTTTGCATTAAGGTGTTCCCCCACAGAGTTTCTCAGCTAAGTTTTTCAATGACTTTTATTTTCTTGGTGAGTACAAGGGACTTCCTCCAGGAAGAATCTATGCTTTTGGGGTGGAAACCTCTTCCGTCTATGGGGAGTGATTATACCATCACTCCTGATATCTCAGTGGCTACTCCTTGAYAGTGAGAGGAAGAGAGGAGAAAGAGATAAAATGCAAAAGCAGTTTTATCAATCTTCTACCTCCACTTTCCACTCCTAAACCTCCAACAGGGGGTGAAAGACAGAGAGGTAAATGGGGCCTCTAATTTCTCCATGGGAACGACACGACTTTTCTAGCATTCAGCTGGAGATTCATGTTTCTCTGCCTAGGAGGTAAAATCTGCTCTTATTTACACCAGCACATGAGCACACATAACAAAACTGTGGACTCCTTAATGCAACAGTCAGGTGTTCTGCTCCGCATTGCGGCAGGTGATGCTTGGGCCCAGATTTCTTTTTTAAGGGTTATTTCTGCCAGGCAAGCCCTCTCTTCACTTCAGCCAACAGAGAAAAAGATACTTGAATCTATTGGGGAAAAGAATAATCTTTATTATATCTTATAATCAGGTAATGAGAGAGTCACAGATTTTCATTGAATTCAGTTATGGCAAAATTGTAATTTGGCCACAGACATTAAAAATAATTCCTCAAACATAAGTGGCTAGAAAACAGCATGTGTTACACAGTGCCTTCTCTTTTTCTCCACATAATAAAATTGTAGCTCGCTCTTTCGGTGTAGATCTTCTCTCCTGAGATTTCTGTTGTACAGCAAGATTGAAGGGAAGGCATTCGACCATTTCCTTGTGAAATGTCATCATTGCAGCAGGTTCCAACTCAAATCAAATTATTAGAATGGAGAGATAATCAGTATGTGCATCATTATTTCACAGTCTTCTGTCTGAGTYTTAAAATACCGAGTAGATTATAAATTAGTTGGGAGGGTGGGGAGACTATGTACCCGTGCCAAGTCTAGACTTCTGCAGTCCTGCTAACACAGCAGTTCACAAATTACACAATGCAGGACACAACGTTGGACGGGCCATAAACTTTAAAGGCCCTCAGTGGGATATGTTTGTTTTAGACTCTTAATTATAGCAAATTTTTTCCTGACGATACAATCAGTTTAGAAATACAGATAGTTGTCTGTGCTTGGTGTTCTGGATGACAGCACACTGTGTAGCTATTGAAAATGAGACCTAGTTGGATGCTGGAGCTGGAAAATAACAGATATTGTAGGCATCAGAGATGATCCAAATGAGAATTGATGTTTCCCAACTAAGGACTGGCTACCAGTCAGAGTTAGGGCAATAAACACAAATATCTGGAGGGGGTCCACACCAACCAGAAAGAGAAGTGTTTTTTGGGGTGGTCCAAGAAATATAATGAAATGAAATTTGGCAAAGGAAAATGTTAGCTGAATATTGAGGAGCTGAATATTGTCCTATTAGCAGGACAAAAAATCCCTGAAACAGCAGAATTCTCTTAAAGACATTAGCATTTTTTTTTTATCATTTTGCATTGAGGTAGCTGGCTGCTGGGCTATCTAGTGTGTCAGAGGGTCTTTGCCCAGATTCCAGCTTTTTCATTAAATCTAGCTAATCTAACTGTAAGGTAAAGTTTTCATTGACATCACTGAAAGTTTCCAAATATTGGTATGCTGTATTACACTTGCTCACATACAATCTTTGAACTTTGAGAATATGTTCTTAGTTTCGACACAAGACAGCATTGTGAGGAACCATCTCTATTTTGGTGGGCATGTAGTAACAGACAGGTGACTAGTCACAGAAAAACTATCTGTTAATCTGTGAATGGGAGTCTGTGGCCAGCCCATTGTTGGTCCTTCCGGACTTCATCCAATCTTGTGTGTTTAATAGAGTGTTTTTCACTGCAGTGCCAAGACTGTGTGTGCTCTTCTCTCTCCAGTTCCCAGCCTCTTCCCCACTGAGTGGTGCTTAGCTCAGAGAAATGCTCCCTGCTTCAACAGTCCTGTTCTCCAGAAGGGTCACTGCAGGTGTATGTGATGAATAGGTGCGTATGCTGAAACAATACTGACAAAGCTTGGACTGCCGGTTACTTGCTTATTTTTCATGTTTTGCTGAAGTCTTGTGACTTCTCCTTTGGATTTATGCTGCTAGGTTGGTGCTGAGTGCTCCCTGCTAAGGAAACCTTTCTGCGTCACTTGCTTGAGGGCTAGCTTCTTGACAACAGATAGCGGGTGCGAAGCTCAAAGAACGAAGCACATGCACCTTGGTAGCTTGAAGTCAAGAGTTCATCTATAAACTAAGCTGTGACACTTTTTTTTTCTTTGCATGGAACAAAAATGAGGTATGTGCACAAGGTATTTGCAACCAGCTCTCAATACATCCCAACTCCTCTGGAAAAAAAATAAAATTCTGAAGGTGCAAGCAAGAGAGCTTGAAAAAAAAGTATAAAGTGCTGAGCTGATTTTGTTCTGGARCAAGGTAAGGGAAAAGATGAAATGGTCTTAAATGAAAAAAAAAATGTAGAAATGTTGATTTTGTAAGTTGACATACAGAATTGGGGGGGGTGAATGTAAAAGAAATTTCTCCTATTTTAAAAGTGACAGTCTGATGAAGAAAGATGTAGAATTGATGTTGTCAGGCAGACAGACTTAAAATGAATTTATGAAATCTGACTGCTGTTGCTAAGAATGGGAGACATTGTAAGGCAATTGACTTATTTAGTATCATGCGGCAAATTACATAAGAGCCTAGAAATGCTCTCTGCGCTAAGTCGTATGTGCACTTGTAAACTGGCAGATGTCAAAATTGCCATCAGCTAGTGACTGTCATTGAGGGAAGGCATTTTGAATGAGGCTGTCTATGCACCAGTACTCAGAGCAACCCCCACTCACTTCTGCTGGTGATCTGGAAGTTAATGTGTGGCTGCTCTTGAACTGGGGAGCCGTCTGAAATACTCCCTGGTAGTGTGAGAAGAAAGATTTGGGCTTATCAAAAAGTTCTCTTGGGAGCAATTGCAGGACAGTGCAGAAAAATAGAGAAAATGCATGGATACTAAAATGTATTTAACTTGGTGGGGAAAAAAGGCAAAAGTAGCAGTAATGTTTGAAAGTTTAAAGACTTCAAATCTAAAATGGCAAATCAGTGTGCACAGACCAAAAAAAAAAAAAAAATGGTAGTGAGAGGGACTGATCACTGGAACAAATTACCAGCAGAGAAAGTTCTGATTTTCCATGTCTGTCTTCACAGCAAAACTGTCTGGAAGATGTATTTTAGTCAAGGACTGTTTATTGGTTTAGAGCCAATCATGGTTTAGACYGTGATTTTTTGGTAGATATAAAGATGTCCAGAGTACATTATTTTAACAGTTTTCTCCTGGCTTTAACATCTTTGAAACTGTAAATGGCTATAAACCACTGCCATTAGTGGATAAGTCTCYGCTACCTGCCTTGTTCTGCTTTATAAGGGAAGAGGTGATTATACTTAAATGTAAAATTCCAACAATTTAAATAACACACTATTGTGCAATGGGTAGCAGTGACCCCTAGCAGGAAGTTTGCTTTCAAGCATAAGAGATGAGGTTATGTTAACAATTTCTAGGTTCCAGGAACTTCCAGCTTTTAGAGCTTTGCTATGTCTTGAAGAGGTCTGAAGAATATTTTTGCAGAAATATTCTCAACATTCGGCAGTGGAGCAGTAATGATATGGTATTAATGTGATAGACTCTTACTCAATTTTTTCTCCCTTCTGTTAGCACTGCAGATAAACCAGCCAGCTTTCAGGCAATGTAATTTTAATCAGTATATAATTATAATGATGCAACAACAATTTTGGAATAGGTCACAAAACACTTTTTGAGAAGGAGAATTAACTGTTCATCCCACAGTCAAGGAGAAAGGATGTCCTTTTACACATGAACTTTTGTGTTTTGGAAAGACAGTGTAATACACAGGATGTATTTGGTATAAAATAGCATATCTCCAACAACAACAACTGCTTCTCTTTGTCCATCTATTCTTACAACACACATATTTGAAAAATAATTCGGCTTACAACAGTGTGTTTCTTGTTAAGTACAATAGTTGTTTCTGAATACCTCCAAGGGAAGAAAAAAATGGTAGGGCCTCTGGAAAACTATCTCAACTATTGCAGAACAAAATAGGGTGCTTATTTTGTGCACTCAGAAGACTTTACAAAAATTTACAAAAATCATCTGACTTCTGAAATTCAGAAAATAGAAAATTCCAGTGCTGATTTGTGACTTTGATTAGTGTTCACACAGCCTTAAAAAATCTAGTAGTACATGAAAGCACGTGCACTCACACGTCTGTCTCTTAGCCATCCTAAAGGCTTTGACAGGAATAAGTGAACTGTACAGAAAGTGGAAGCATCTGGTCGGTGGTTTCAGCTGAATGCCCTTCATTTCATTGTCTGCTTGCTTGTGTGTCATGAATTTCACGGACTGGCTCAGGTTGTTCACACTGCCTTGCAGGCAAAGGATGTTACCCCTCAGTGTAGCGTTCAAACAGATTGACTTCCCCTGAGAAACACAAGCACCATTCAAGCAGAGATGATACAAAGGAAAGCACATTCACATGGTTTTGTGAATCAAAAGAAATTGCCCCATTTGCAGTATAAATGAACATTCCAAACAAAAGTTTGTCATGAAGGGACCCAGTCAAGAGAGAGAAATGTTCTGGGGTCACATGCAATTCTCAGGTAGCTGAAAGGAAGCTGGTTGGAATTCCTCTTGCAATGCTTGCAAGAATGGAAGTGAAACCAAATATCTCTTCTGTCTAATTAGCACATTGTCTTTTGTATCTGAATGTTAAGAGAACAAAATAATAACAACTTCTATAGATATGAAGAAAAAAAAMCACTATGTGTAGATAAATTGGGACCTATTCAAAACTCAAATGTGAATAGGACTTCGTGTTTAATCTTTTTGTGTATATGCTTAGTTCTCCAATTGCACTGAATGAGAACTCTCTGAAATTCCTGCTGTTCGAAGCTTGTCTGTGATTGGTTCCTCTGTGAAAAATGAGATCAAGTGCAGAGCAAATGTAAATCCTCCCAAAATGGAAAAACTATTACAGCCCCATAGGAAATGGATTCATGACAAGTCTCTGAGGGTCTGTCTGTACTTTTGTCTCTCTTCCTAATGTTTAATAAGAGAAAATAAATGTGTCTTGGCAGAGGGAGCTGTCTAGCCCTTCTGTTTTGGTAGAGTAATAGAGGTAATGAAAAAAATTGAAAGCAGTGTAGAAAGCTCTTGGAAAGCTGTCATTAACCTTTGACAAAATGATTTGTATCCTCAGAGGGACATTTCTTAAGGTATCCTAATTGCCAGATGGAGAAGAGAAAACCAGTAAAGAATATGGGAGCTTTGAATAGAAGAAGTTGAGTGTGGGTATGCAAATAGGTTTAGCCAAGTGATTTAATAGAAGCCTGTAATTTTGACAGAGATGTAAACTCTTAAACAATTGAAGTAARGAAGCTACAAGCGTTTGTGTTTTTTGCTTGTTTGTTTTTCCTGTGTAGTCAAGCTAGGATGCCTTGTCTTTTCAGCCTATGTTACATATAAAACTTATATTTAAGGAAGAATTTATATTCTTTATATTCCATTGTCTTTTATAACACAAAACAATCCCTGTCCCTCCAAAAAGTGTTAAAAATCTCTATTGAGCAAAGAAAACTGTTTATTTGAGAGTGTTTGCACTAAGTCTGCAGTCTCAGAGACTTGAATGAGCTTTCAAAACATGTTTACATATACCGAGAAAGATTCCCGAATTTTCTGTTTCTAGTATCTTATATTAAAAGAAGTGCACAAAAAAGTATGTTTGATTTTGCTGAGTAAGCATACACATTAGGAGATGGATTTTTTTGTGGTCTGTGGGTGGAAGTAGTGACTGATAGATGAAATATCTGTCCTTGGTATACTTTAAAACTGCAGAAAAACATTGTTATGCGAACTATAGCTAGATATAATCATAAAAGCTCTTAACAATCAAGACATTCTAAAGTGCATTTTTACTGTAAGTTACATAAAATGGCCATTTTCATATATTTCATGACTTCTCCTTATTTGAAGCCTCAGTAAACTTAACTGAAAAAGTTCTGTCTGAGAGCCTCCTTGCAGAGGGAAAGGAAGCAGGAATATAAATATTCAGATAAGATTTATGTGTGGTATAAAAATTCATGTAATTTTTGCTGTGGAATGAAAACCATTTTTAATCTACAGAGAATAAGAATGTTAGAAACAAGCTCTAAAAATGGAGACAAAACAATATTTTTATTTCCATCTTTAAAACAATTTAGAAAGAAATTATTCACAGTTAAAAGTCTGTGCACTGAAAGCAGAGATTTTTTTTACTGTATAGATGAAAAATTTCCTTCAGAGTATTGTTTAGAAGGGGACCTTTGCTGCAATCTTTCTAATGGGTGTGTTATCAAGTACTTCCATGATAAAACTAGACAGACACTTTCATACTTAAAATACGTGTTTTCATTATTCTATTTCAGGCCTTAATATCAGACACATTGACTGTATCTTCAGTAGATAAATATTTGAATACACGGAGACCTTTGTCTTAAACTTTGATTTCAGTGCCTACAATTAGATGTCCTTGAGTCTTTGTGACAGATTAAGACCTACTTTCAGTAGAGAGGGTCAGGGTASGGAGCAGCTTAGGAAGGTGATATGTGGTTCATGCTTTTAGACTCTTACTACCTTTCCATTCTTCCTTCTCCCAGTCTTCAAGTGACACCAATGAGCCCCCCGCCCAGTGGGTATCATTTCCTTGCCGACTGTCAGCTAGGACATGCACCATTTCCTGGTGCATGTGCTGTSCTGGGTTCCTCAAGCTTCAATGTTTTATGACAAGTGAATTGCAGTAACAAGTGGGTCTTACAGTCTTTAATCTCTATGAGTTTGAGCAGTCACCACTGCTTATATGCAAGGATTGGAGATGAAGTTAATTTTTAATGGCATTGAACCCAGCTGTCATGGAAATTACTGAAAAGTTTTGCAAAAACTTTAAAAGTTGAGGGCAAACATACAGTTCTAGTAGAACTTTGTTCAGTAGGGCCATTTCTCTGAACAACTGTCTGGAGGGTTGTCTTGCACACTGAAAGTCTTCAACACAGAAATTAAATGCTGTTCTGAATACACCACATCACAAATTTGATAGCTTGGTTATCAGTGTTAATGAGCAGTGCATAGGTGCTCATGGCAATGAATTTGCTTTTACTTGAGAATAGATCAAATGGATTTCCTAAAGACTTAAAGTGTGGGTATAAAATACAAATTCTGCAGTTATTGCCTATTAGCTACATGCTGTCTTTTCTAAAAATTACTGCATATCACTTTTATCATAGTTTTATCTTACATATACAAATGATGGTAACATGGACTAAAACCWTGAGCATTCTTAGAAGTAACTAAAAGATAGGACATACTCTGGAAACTTGGAGAGGTGAGCAGGAGAGTGACAGACTTGGATTGCCAGTTCCCCAGCAGAAGGGAAATGTGTAGCAGATCTGCTTCCTGAAGACTAAAACCTGCCATCAGTAGAGGGATGTTCCTGCTACTGTTGGCCCAGAAACATAAGTGGTATTTTGAGACTGCAGAAGACAGAAAACGCCTTTCATTTATGGGCAGGAGTTTCAATATTCTATAATTATTTATATGTTATGCTTATAGGTATGTTTCTTTTGTTTATGCATATGTAGTGGAAGCACATATCAAGAGGAGATGACAGAAATACCCCTCCTAGCAGTCACTTGGAAAATCCTTTGACTTAATGCTTTTCTGTCTGTGTAATGTTGCCAGGGTACTGGGAAAAAAAAATGTCATACCACTGCATTTCTAGTGGTTTATATGAGTGTTCTGGCAAAGCTCATATTTTCATCAATTTTTTTTTTCACCTTCATCTTTCTGAGGACTGTAAGGAATATAAGAAAATCTATAATTGGTGCTGTCTCCATTAGCATATTTCCACAGTACACTGCATAGTCATCAGCTTAATATGCTGCCGGTCCTGTGTTCCATACATCAGCTCTTTGACTTAAAAATGACTGCTGTGGTCTTTTAAACCTTTGATAAGAGGGAGCGTAATGACTGAGCAATGCTTCTGTGATCTCTTTTTGCTTAGCTGCCCCTGCTCTATTCTGCAGTAGACAAGTTTAGACTACTTGGATTTGAAGATGACTGTATTTTTGCTGTAGTAGCTCTTTACAGACTTTGCTGTTTTCAAGAGCAATTTCAGTCTATCCTTCCCCAGATATTTTGGTCTTTTAAAAACACTTCCTTCAGTTCAGCATTTGTGTCCTCTTAGCTCTTATGTTAACCTGAGCACTTATATTAACATTCCTTTGTCCCTATTTCKCCCCTCACAGAGCTCTGTGTTCCTTAAGATATCTAATATATTCAAAAAAAAATCAAATTGAATTGAAAATTCAGCTTGATTGGATGGATTCAGGAGACACCTCGAATTTCAGTTAGGGAGTCATGTTTTATGRGCTAATTTTTTACAGGAAGAAACTCTTCTGATTCATGAAAGTAACTAAATTTGCCTGAGCAATCTTGTTTTATACACTTGATTAGCCTGTATGTGCTAACAGGAACTTTCTTTACCTCCTAGCTAGTTTGGATTAATGTTACAGAGCATTTTATAAGAATATCTAAATGTAGTAATCTGTCCATAGGTTAGAGCCTCAAATAATGTGATATGTTATGAGCCATATTGGCTCTACAGTAACTGATTCTTGATTTATTGTAACAACGGTTTATGTTTCGTGGACAGAAACAATAGCTAACTTTGGTTAGTGCTCATCTTACTTGGCATGAGACAGTTTACTTCGATATATGGTGGTATCTGTATTACAAGTTAAGCTAATGTTTGTGAATTTCTTCTTTATGTGTAAAAGCAAATGCTTTTGAAGTGTTTTGGACAGAAGACAGTCTTACTTGCTGTGTGTTGCAGAAAGAGAAAAGATTTTAGACTTGAAAATATTGAGAGAAAGCAGGGTGTTGCAGATGCCAGCTGACGTGTCCCTGGAGGGATACAACAGGTTGTGACCTGCCTGTCCCATGGGCAGGAACCAAGCCTGGGTGTGAGCTGTACTTGGGCTRTGGGGCAGCCTCAACAGGTGGAGGTTCACTATCGTACTTTATTTTCCCTGTTGAGAAGAGAAAATATTACCCTTAATTCTGCTTCAGGGAATTCTACCCTGACAGATTGGAGATCTTTTTTCTTTTYTTTTTCTTTTTTTTTTTTTTTCCCCTATGGCAAATGATATGCCTATATATATGGGCTTYTCTGCCTGCCCACTGCACATCAGTATGCTTCCACAAATCACAGGCCTGTAAGGAGGTGGAGAATCAGTAAAGATTTTGATTGCTTAGTTCAAATCTGGCTTTTTTTTTTTTTTTTTTAATCAATCAACTTCTTTTTTTCTTTTTTTTTTTTAAGAAATGTCATGAGAGTCGTTTAAAAATAACTTTTTGACTTGACTGCTACAAAGGATACCACCGTGTATATTGCTGTAACTCAAAACTCTTGCAAAATTTAGGTACATCTCTGGCATTCTGCCAGAACTCTCTGGGAAGTTGGCCCAGCAATGTTTTTAGTCATATTCTTTGAACAGTCTATACCTAATGCAATTTACAAGTCCTAAAACAAACATAAAAGAGAATGGGATGTGCTAAATAATAAACTGAATAAACGTTTTCCTCCGTTACTGAATGAAGTTCATAGTTTGCTTTATCTGAATAGTGATATAGACAGAAAAAAAGATAAAGGAGCACTTTAGCAGTGTTGCTTTGAAAACAAGAGAGTGAAAATAAACTGCTAATTCAAAAAAGAAAGATCAGCTGATGGAAAATAATTATAGCTGCTGAAATTGCCTCAGTTTTCTCTTAAGAAGGGATATTTTTAACTCTGTCCATTCCAATTCCAGCTATAACGAATGGCTTTGCCTTAACACAGGTCATCTGTGGTATATTGGTGATAACTGCAGTGTTGTTTTTGTGCTATATATGTCTTCACTGTCAACAGCAGATCTTCAATTTTGATTGGACTGAAATCAGAGGAAATTGAACTGTTAGAATTGTTTTCTTTTAACTTGCAGCATATCTAGCTTATTCTCTTTTCATAAATATTCTGTTTTGTTTGAGACAAGTTTCATATTCCGAGTCTCTGTTTTAGAACTTCAGACAACAGAATCTTATTTTACAGTGGTGGGAAACAGTGTATGACGTGCTTCTGAGCTTTGTATGTTGCTGTAGTTTCAAGGAAAATTGAAAACGTGTGTCTTCCCTAGTTAGGGCTGTATGAGCCCATTAACATTCAGCTCTGCTTTATTAGCTATTTTGGCATCATACATTGCCATTCATGTTAACACTTGTTTCAGCAAATAGGGCACTAGGTTAACATGGTATATTGCTTTTTTTCCCCCTCTTCAAAATACGTCATTAGTGACTAAGAAAAGACATATTTTAATTCAATACTCATGAAACACAAGCCAGTAAGTTATAAAACACTTATCCAAACGTGTAACACCACTGGATCTGTCATTCTAAATTTCCTCTAGCCTATATTGTTCTTGATCAAATGACAATCTGAGAAAGCCATAGAATTCTGGTCCAAATAACGCATCCTTGATGACTATTCTCTTATTTACACATTTAGTAAACAATATTAAGAAAATCCCAAGGTTATACATTAAACATTATATTTGCATTACAGTATTAAACAAGAACATAAAATTACATTTTCATTACAGAATAAAAGAAGGAAATATAAAAATAAGGTTGGCTGGAATTGCTGTGGGTGATAAAATACTATTTAGCATTGAGGGGACCAGATTAGCTCTCATAACAAACAATCTTATTTGCTATCTTTATGTGTTTTGAAAAGTAGTTCCTTTTCTAGGACAGGGAATGATTGTTGGTAAAAAGGAGCTGATGTTTAGGAAAAGATAGGTAAGTGATTTGAGCGATCCTTCGGAGAACTTATATCTAGAAACTATAAAACATACATCCAACCTCATCTCTTTTTTTTTTTTTTTTTTTTTTTTTTTTTTTTTTTTAGAGGGAGTGTTTTTTGTTTGTCTGATTGTTTGCTTTGAAAGTAATAGTATTTTAATGGACTATTTTATCTGGACTAGGAAAAGAATCTCACTGCTTATTTGATTTGTGTATTTTCCATGCGTTTTGTTAAGGATGCTGAGTTGTTTTCCATATTGCACACAGAACAGGAGCTTATTAGTTCTGTGATGATGTTCTCAGCAAAAACCTAAAAGCTCATATCACTTCCAATGTAACAGAAGGGTATGGTCCCTGAAGGACCTTCCCACAGTTCATTAACATCTGCTGGAAAGCTTTTAAAAATATTAATGGGAATTGATTTCTTCAATAAGAAGTATRATAAAGATTAAATATGGACCTTCAAAGAAATGCTTCGAACAAGCAGCAGTATGAAGAGTGAACCTCCATGAGGTATCACTTTTGAAAGTGAGCCTTGAGCTAACCATGCACTTCAATGCTTGGAAGATGACTCAGACATGTAGACTAGCAGAGCACAGGAGTAGCACATTTCTAGTAGCTAATTTTCTTATTTTCAGTTGTTTCTGTCCTTTCCAGACATTTTTAGTATTAGAATTTTCCAGCTTCTTCCTGAGTTTTCTACAGCAATAGGTTGTGTGTTGCACCTTGTTCTTGCTCTCCGGCCATAGTTTACTACATGTTTTTTCACAAGACCAGACTGACTGTGTTATATTTAGTGAAGTCATTCAGGCTTCTGGCTTTCTGACAACCTTGTTAAAGACAGTAGTTACTAATCGCTCTGCTTCTTAACAATTGCCCCTCATTCTTGAGTACTTGCAGAGATGCAACCACTTCTTGTTCAAAAAACATCACAGACCTACATGCAGTCGAAAAACATTCTCACTTGCCAGAGAAGATCCATGAATGAGCAGGTATGATGGCCTGCAGTTTTCTCAAGTGCAGGAAATTCAGTAGTGATTTTGCTTTCCGTGAAAAGAAAGAAACAAAGCAACACAATCTAGATAAGCTTTCTCCCATGAGACTTCAAGACTCCTTTATGAGATATTTCCCTCATCCTCTGCCTTGAACAGCCACGTCCTTCAGCATTGCCTCCAAATCGAAGGAGGCTCCTAAATAAATGATGAGGAACCAGCTACAAACAAGTGTCTGCACTCTTTGAGCAGTTATTGTTACTTATTTTTTTCAGAATAACAAGAAAATGTCCAGGGATCTGCTTCAATGGCAAATAAATCCTTCAATGATACTCAGTGTTTGAAAGCTTCACCCTGTCCATTTGTTAAGCTCTTGTCCATTGTGCTTGTTCTTTTGCGTTTCCCAGGTTTATAAAATTGCTTCAGAAAGATGGAGATGAGCTTAGTTCCTGTGTTGGTGTTCCTAGTGGCACCTGAGTTAGATGTCTGATTTAAACCTGCGGCATGCCTGGAGGAGTATGAATAGCTATTTTCTCATGCATAGGCACTTGTGCAATTGAAAAACACAGATCTCTGTGACTCCAGTGCAAATAAAGTTTAACATCTGCTTGAAACTTCAAGCAGCCATGGCCCAGGCAATTCCAACAACCCAAGAAAATCAGCACTGGTGGCAGGAGCTTTAAATATGTACAGTTTTGTCTGGGCTTTGAACACTTTGCTGCAGATGAACATGGACTCATCAGGCATCTGCCTTAGCAGATGAGTTACTACCTGCATTGCAATTGTTTCTGCTTGTATCTGTTCTTGTATCTGTAAATTGGCAACGTTATAAAGCTCTTCAAAGATCTCTTAGTTYATGGTCCTGTACCAGAGACAGCTCAGCTATATTTGTGTTTTCTTAAATGATATTTGTTTGTCAATCCCACTCTTAAAATTCCACTGATGGTTGTTTCCTCAGTGTTTCCCACTTAAGATGTTTGAAGTTTTGTCTTGAATTTAACATCAAGAGAAATTTGGGTTAATCAAAGCCTTTACTGCTCATTCACAATTGAAATTGGAGAATCACTTTTTTCCTTTCTTTTTCTTTTCTTGGCAATAATTATTTTTTCTTGAAAGATATTACCTATGGACTCAGTATTCTTTAAACTAGACATCTCAAGTTCAAGTGAACTTCTCCACAGAGGCCAGGCTTTCCATCTTACTTTTTGTGGCTCTCATGTAAGCTATCTTCAGATGATTTCTTGACTTTCATGTAGATCTTTATTTTCTAAACCATAGCTCTCATAGAAATGAAATCCATCCTAGTTTTGTAAACCAGAGAAGAGGCACAGCACTGAGCTGAGTTGTGTACGATTACTATTTACTTGCATAGAAAGGACTGTAAAATATGAGACAATGGCTGTACTAAAGAGTTTATTAAAAATGTGATTATTTCATAGAACAATGTTATGTATCTCAGTAGGATAAAGGAGGAGTTCTTTAAAATGCTAAAAAATATACATATATAAATATATAGCTGGTGGACAGGCCATGCCTGAATGTGGGATTCATGAAAGATTTAGCAGATGATGGAAGCATGATGTCTTGTCTGGGATGTCTCTACAGTAAGTTGAATGTCTCAGGGAGATACTCATCTGACTATCTTGGAGGCTTCTTCCRGGGCTGAAAGCACCTGTGTTTTCCCTTTGACTGTAAGTGACCATGTGTAACTCATGTGGGTGAGATTCCCATGTCACCATATCCGAAATCCTTCTCTAAACTCTCCAGAAGGACAGGCCAGATGGGTAAAACACATGGTGAGTTGCAAGTTTCTTTTGTATATCCTTCATGGTTTAACTCTTTTGTAGATTGCACAGCTCTTCAGGTACTGGGGGCTGGAACCTGACTGGATCCTTGTAGACCATTATCTTTCTTCCTTTTCAATATTTTAAGCAGCAGGGGAATGGCTAGTTGAAGGACTATATTAGCAGAGTTCTGTGCTATACTTGGACTTTTTTTTTTTTGTTCTTCATTCTACATATTATAATCATTACTCAGCTCCCAACTCTTTATGTGGGCAGCAAATAGGACAAGGTAGCATATTATACATTTCTGAAAATAGGCAGAGCAAATAGGACAAGGTAGCATATTATACATTTCTGAAAATAGTGGTAGACAAGACATACAAGGAATAGCTTGGAGTAGGCAGGCACCTTGACTCATTGTAATTGTTAACTGGTGGGAAGGAAAATTGGAGGGTATTTCCTCTGCAGAATTGGCTGAGTTTAAGAAATAYAAAAGAGTTTGAAAAAGAAACTTATAAAGCTTCTTTTTCCCTTCTCCACTTTCCTTGCTTAACTGATACAGTCTGATAAAAGTACCCTCTATTGCTTGGTATTTGAATTCACCTTAGAGAATTAAAAGAAATAAGGCAAACCTTGGTTTTAATAGACCTCTCCTTAATTCTACCACATAATGTAGACTAATAGTCCTTTAAAATAGTCACTTGGAATGTTAATGAACTTAATAACCCATTAAAGGGAAAAAAAAAAGTATTGAACTGCCTCCTAAGAAAGCTGAATTCTACTGTAGACATATAAAAATATTCAACCTCTGGAGAATTTTATTCTAAAAACTAAGGACTTGACTGGAAAGGTTTACTTTTTAAAGAAATAGGAAACATTTGGCTACGCATCCCAACCAGTATGACGAAAAGCCCAGACAGTAAACAGGAATTATCCTAAAAACAGAAACGGACAACATACTAGTCTTCAATAACTCAAAAAGGACAAGCTCTTCTTTTAAAATACATTCTTTCCTTCACTGGAGACRCTGTGAATTCATTCTGTGATGCTCCATACTACCACTGTGTAGGGTGCTCTGCCTATGATGGGGGCTGTAGCACACAATTAATAGGGTTTGTCTTAGCAGATGTGACTCATGACCTGTTTCCATCAGTGGCCTTTGCTATAATCTTCTTTCTCTYTTCCCTTAAGAACTTGTGGGTCCCTCTGTTTTCCTCAGAACCATCTTGTAGAGCCTCCAGAGCTCAAGTTTCTATTTTTGATCCTGTGAGGAGGTCGCTGGAAGCTTTGCCGATGACTTAGCTGAGGCTCATGTTTTACCTAGACAGAGATCTCTCTGTAGTTCTGCTTTGCAGCTGGAGCTGGGTGGCTTGTGTCTGCAGCGCTTGATGGGCTGATAACTCACTGAGGCTCTTCCTGGCTTAAGAATTTAAGAGCTGCTGCAGATCAATTGCTGGACTATTTGTTTTAGTAAATTGCCTTTCYGTCTTTCACATCGCCCAATATCACAGAGAAATACCACTTTATTATAAACTGACAGAAGACTGTGAAGCCAAGCATGGAAATATGTGTGTTTGTGGTTTCTTTGGATTTCCATGATAACTTTAAACTACTGTGGAGAGCGTGCAGACGGTTTCCAAGGAGAAAGTCTGTAGTGGAAAAAAATGGACAGGACATGCTTGTGACTCTGGAGATAGCTTTGTTCTACTGGTTCAATGCTCAGAGAAAGCAACTTTTTATTGCTGTATTAACCATTACCCTGGCAAATCCATATTCCTGACACACCTGGCCAATGGCATAATCAATTTCTTTTTATATTTAGTCACAAAGAATGACATGTTTACAAAAGAAAAAGAAAAAAAAAAGGGCTTATTTTCTGAAACTTTATACTTTTCCTTGGGTAAATAGTGTATTTCTAAAACAAACGAAGAAACAAAAGCTGCTTTCCTTGAGTCAAAGCAAATGTTAGATTTTAAGTTCTTATTTTTCCTTCATTGTCTCCAGGAGTACAATAGAAAGGAATGAAAGAGGGGGAGGAATCCAAATTCTTCAATCCATAAATCTATCTATCCAATTAAAAGCATACAAATATTGCAAAAACACTTTTTTTTAATATTTATTAATTTGTTTCACACTTCTCTGTGGAAATGTTTTATCCAGCTGCTCTATCTGACAGAAGACTGAGTTTTCACATCCARCTACCATACTAGGTTAAGGTATTTCTGATGCTACTATTCATTTCTGCCTCCGTATTACTCCGTGTGGACTCATTGGTTGTAGCATCCACACTGTCCTGTGACYTTGTACAGTGGAAAAGAATTGAGACAAGTTTCAGGTAGATTATCTCTGTGCTGTGGTTCACAACCAACATCCTGAAAAGATCATAGAATTGTAGAATCATAGAATTGTTAAGGTTCGAAGGGACCTTTAGAGATCATCTAGTCCAACCCTTCTGCACATGTAAGGTCACCTAGCGCATGTGGCACAGACATCCAAGTGGGATGTGAATATCTCCAGAGAAGGAGATTCTACAATCTCTCTTGGCAGCCTGTTTCAGTGCTCTTTCACCCTAACTCTCAAGATTCTTTTCCTAGCATTCCAGAGGAACTTTGGTGCTTCAATTTGCGGTATTTTTCCTCCTGCCCTATCATGGGCCACCACTGAAAAAAAGGCTGGCCCCATCCTCTTCACTCCCTCCCTTAATGTATTTATAGACGCTGATCAGTGTTCTCTAACCCTATCTTCCTCTCCCCAGGGCAAGTCTTCCTCTCTCCAGGCTTCCTCTCTGGGGTCTGAGATTCCAGAGGGCTTCTGGCACTGAAACAAAGAAGGCATTCAGCAACTCCACTTTTTCTGTGTCTTATGAAGTAATGAAGATTATTAGAAGATTAGTTATGAAGATGAAGTAATAGAGGCCAGAGCCTGAGATGCCACTGCCTCTAAAAGAGTGCACAGGGTGTGAGTAAGAGGGAAGTGACAGCAGGGCATGGAGAGACAACTCTTCTTTGCATGGCTACAGATGTGAGTAGCATTCAGCCTTTCCACAAAGCTGCGCTTGGTTCATTAGATATTTGGCCAGAAGGTCAATTAGCCAAAAATATTTGCAAGTGAAAAAGGGATGGCCGAAAATGGTTTCGTCCCYGTCTTTACAGTGTTTTAGTTTCTTTTTAGTGGTTGGTTGTGACAGAAACTTCTTTGATGTATGATTATATTGTGTTATCTTTTCATATTTTTATAAATTTCTTCCTTTTGTCTTTCTATAACACTTGTCCTTAAGTAGAGTGACAGGACTACTTTCTAGTAAGATGGGGATTTCCTCACTTCTAAAACTGGGTTATTGTCAAAGATGGCGAGATGAAGACATGTGAAGTAAGAAGTATCACCTTACTGGATGTGAACAGCAAAGGAGTGGGAGAGGGGTAGAAATACTGCCAAATTTCCATTTCCTAAGGCCGTAAATCAAATTCTGCAGTACTGCTTTTGAATAGGATTTTTTTTCCCTGTGTCTTTTAGTTTAAACCTCTTGGATATACTCCAAATAAGTTTTGAAAGGTGAGGATAGAGAACATTTTTTTTTTCTTTTAAATGAAAGCGGAGATTCTCATGCAGTTCTTGGCTCCAGTACCTGAGTCTTTAAGGAAAATGCCAATACTTCAGAAATATCAACCATCCCCAAGAGGAGAAGCTAGGGCAAGGAAGGAGGTAGCGATAGGTGCCAGTGATGAGTGACATTGATGGACAGTTTGGAGAGAGGGAGCACAGGACCTGCCAGAAGGAGCTGAATACTTAATGATGCAGTTTGAACCATAAAAATACAAAGTTTGAACTGGAAAGCAGACCATGTTCAGGTTCTTGCCATGTTCTGCTGCTTAGCTGTGCAAGGATTATAAAGCTCATACAAAAAGGGAGAAAGGAATATCATTTGTGATTTGGTAAATGTAGTCAGTGATAGTAGGAGGCTCCTGCTTGAATTTGTGGAWAATCTTGCAGACTCAAAAGCCTGTTTGAAAATTATAATGTGGGTCTGTAATCTGTCCCAGTCTGGACTCTTGCTTCAGAAAAAAAAAAAAAAAACCAAAAGCTGTTTTCACAGTAGGATTGATGGATGGAGGAGGAGAGGTACAGAGAAAACTATCACTTTTTTTTCCTTTTCTTTCTTTTTTTTTTTTTTTTTTTAAGACAGGGAAAGTAAGGATGGATGGTAGCTTTCACACAGTAATCTTTCTTTGCAGTCAAAAGAAAAATCTAGGTACTTCTTAGTTCTGTTTTCAGAGGGACCTATTTCAACATCAGTTGTCTTTGGTGAGTTATGCAATGCAAAGAGAGATGGAGATGTTCATGAGAGGAAGAATCAGCTCCTGTAAGATACAGTTGACTATTTCCTAATGTTTCTTAATGAACAAGGGAATGAGACTGGACCTTAAAATAGAATTTGGGGGAGGGTGAAGAGAATAMAGTTCTCTAAAACATAATTAACTATAAAGACACTTTTCTTTATTCATTTATATTAATCGTCAAAATTGAGAATAAAAGAAGAAAAAATATAAAGGAACTATGGTGAAGTAATTTTCCTTGCTTCCTTAACACTTACAAATTAAGCCTTGCTTAAAGAAATAGAAGAAAAGATTGACTCCAAGTAAGGGCCTTCAGGGCAATAATATAAAATTATATGGATATTTAACTGCATGGTATCATGGTGCTATAATTAAGACAAAGCACCTTACAGATATTCCACCAACTGGGATAACACATAAAGTGACTGTGCATTCCAAAATAAAATTTGCTTATGTTAAAGAAGATTAAAAATTAAAGATTTATTTTATTTTTATTTTTCAGAAAACTGAAACACTATGTAAATAGATTTACAATTTAAGGCAAGGAGATGAGGAATATGGARAAACTACTAAGAACTGCCTTTATTACAAATTATGTGACAATTTGCTTATCTACTTTTGTGAATGCAATTAGCAATATTTGTCATCAAAGGACTCCTTCCAAAGCGTTAAAATGCTTGCAGCACCCTGAGATGCCTATATGCTTTTTTCTGAATTTCTGAAATGAGGACACTGAGAGAAGGAGGTAAGATTAACGCTTGCAATGAAATGACAATTTTTGGTTTTGTAATGAACTGCACACCTTATGTGAACAAGTTCTTTTAGTGAAGTCCTATTGAGTACTATTCATTTCTGAATACAGACATGAATGGTTTTGCAGTTATGACTCCAGAGTGAGTGGTCACACCAGATCCCTTTCAGACAGATGTTTCTCACCTGGGGTGTATCTGATCCAGAAGGTGATCTTGGAGCTTTACTGTGAGTGGGTTCCCCTGCAGAGCTCAGTAAAGTACCTGCTTGAGGGACTTTGAGGCTAGAATATTTAGCAGTCCGTCAGGATGCTCCTCTTCAGCTGGCAGAGTGTTCCAATGGCTGGACTAATTCAGACACAGCTCACTGGGGACATTTCAGGTGTTACATCCCCACCAATTCATCTGCCTCTTGGCATTCGACTTTGGATATTAGTTAGCCAATAAATGATAATTTCTGAGGATTCTGGAAAGTCTTAAATGGTGGAAATATACCTTTATGGCGCTCTCATGACAAGGCCTTCCTGTATTAAAGATATATACAATTCTAGTGAATAGGATGTAAAATTTTACTTTGATGTATTTAGTTGAGACCAACACTCTTCCTTAATCATGAAGGATCTGATGTGGCTGGTACCCTGAGGTGAGAGCAATTTAGGTGTAATATTTTGCCCTTACTCATCACATAAAAACGGAAACTACTTGAATTAGCAACCTTAACTGAAAATAAACAAATAGTAAAAAAAAAAAAAGATATTGATTTTTTTCCACATCTCTGTTCTTTTGAAATGTGGATTGCCTTAGCGGGGAAGAAGAGCTGCCTTTTCTGTCCCGATTCAGTAGATTGGTCCCACAGCTGTGAAATTGTTAAATGCTGCCCCATGAGGGGGGTGCTATCTTGCCATGTAAATGAATTCAGAAATGTGACATCCAGCTGGCATGGACCAGTGGTGTTTGTGAAAGCCTGACTGATTGCCATCAGTTTGCCTGATGGATTGACTCCCGTCACTTCTGAGTCCAGAGTCATCATTGATTCTGCTCTTTTCCCTTTTCAGCATGACCTTCTCCACAGGGAGACCATGCGAGTTCTTCAGTATTTCTCTTACCCTTCAACTCATCCCTGCTTCTTTTTGTTTATTTCCTTTAAAAAAGAAACAAAGAAAGAAAAAAAAATTATTTCAATCGTTGGTCTTAATCTCTGCTAATTATAGATTGAAGATAAGGAAGACAAGTCAATGGACTGAATAGAATAGCAAAGTGTGCAAACAGCAGATCTTCAAGAAAATTGTTCAAAGTTGATGTACCTTTCTCCCCCATTGCTGGGGACAGATATGCTGTAGGGAAAATTTTTCTACTGTTCCCTGATAAATCTTGGTGAAGAGACAATAGAAGTAGAGATACAAAATCCTGTAGAGCGATTCTGAGATCAGGTCAACCCAGGGGCTGGTATTTGGTACTAGATGGTTGTTGACTGTTGATGGTTGTTGACTAAGCCCAGGAGCAACAAAAGTTACCTAGTTTACWAAGTGGACAGCATCAAAAAGATAGTCTGGAGTTTTTAGCTGTAGGAGGGTTTTCTAGGACCACTTTGTGAGAATGATGGAAGAGGTCTTCACCCTTAGCTGTCATGGGGAAGTTTGAGTGAACAGTGCCTGAATCAGCTTCAAGTAAAACAAACAGATAGCTTAGAGAGTTTTAGGCTGGGGATTCGAGTTAACCTGACTTTTACGTAAAGCAAAATAGGAAATACTTGAGTGAACTAATTTAGGAGCACATGTGAGGTTAGGATACTGTTGACCTCTGGGGTATTGACAAGGCAGGAGCAGACCCAGAGGAAACTACAGCTCTTCTCAGATTTTTCTGACAGTGCATTTACTTCTGTGCTAAAGTCCACATCTTATCTAGGGCCAAACTGGGGGTTATAAGAAGAAAAAGGAAAAGAGAAGCTGTGGAATTAAAAAAAAAAAAAAATCTAGGCTGCATTTTTGTCTAGCTCTTTTTAAAGACTCTCAAACAGGCAAATTGTAACTCAGTTTTAACAGTAACAAAAATTGCCAAATTTCAGCTTTATGTCTAGTCTTTGAGGGAGATCTGAGGGTTGACAATGTGCAACTATCATAGCTGCTGTAACGCTCCTAAGAATAATTCTTGACATATTTTTAAATGCACTGTAAC
The DNA here is from genome assembly GCF_003342845.1 of Nothoprocta perdicaria. Classification (NCBI taxonomy): domain Eukaryota; kingdom Metazoa; phylum Chordata; class Aves; order Tinamiformes; family Tinamidae; genus Nothoprocta; species Nothoprocta perdicaria. The sequence goes on from NW_020455621.1 coordinate 1,748,302, forward strand.
GTGTTGCATGTGAGGCCCTGCAGTCCCATACTCTCTGTTTTGTCACAAGCAATACAAGCAATGTGTTTTTCAAGCAATGCTCCCTGAGTAGCAGCAGAAAGGGCAGGCCTGGATGGCTGTTGGCAAAGGAAATTGATATATAGGATAGGTCTGACGAGGTGGTATGGGAGGAATTGCACAAGGAGAAAGGGAATGGGGGATATAGAAAAGAGAAAACCACATTCCCTTAAAATGTCAGATTCCTGCGCCTTAGCTTTAGAACCTTTGCAGGAGCATGTGGGATCCCTCTCCTGGGGCACAGGGAGATGCTAGCAGTGGGAATGCGGAGAGCTCCTACTGTATGGAGGGGGATACAGGGTCATGAATCATAGAATCATAGAATCATAGAATGCCGAAGGTTGGAAGGGACCTCAGAGGTCCTCTATTCAGACCCTGGTATTGGGAAGGATGGTACAACACTTCCCCCTTTCTCCCCTCTCCCYGCCAWCAAAGGCAAACAGGATGTGGGGAAGGTGACTGTTCCTGATGAGATGKTAAGGAGGTAAGGAGCAGCATAGCATTGGGGTAGGGGCTGACAGGACTCTTTAGGGACAGCTCAGGGCAGAGGCCAGCAGAAACACTGGGCCTGGCATGATTGCCAGGGCATTCTGGTCCAATGGCTTATTATTTTTCCCTTCATGTTCAGCTCATAATTGGGAGTGGAAGTGCTCAAATGTCATGAACAGACCACTGCTATCCTGAGATCTCTAACTCAACATTGCAAATTGAAGAGATATTGGATGAGCCATCTGCAGTTACAAGTGGTTTTCCACACTGAACACTTGCTGATTGGCCATTCCTGTCAATATATGCTTACACTCAGTTTGAGTYCAGTGTTAAATACAGTAGCTTGTTTACCTACCCTGAGCACATTGCTCTGAGAGGGGAGCCATGTAGCMCCGGGAAGGTGGCTGATCTCTGCAACCACCTCCTTCCAGCACATGCTAGTGTGATTTCTCATAGTGGGAACAGTAGTTTCAGGATTCGAATCCTGAGAGTGACAGTTGTGCCTTTTTTCTTTTTCTTCTTCTTCTTTTTTTTTTTTTATTTTAATAAGAGGCTAAGCTCTTTAATTACAATCACTGGAGACAAGGATGCTTAGCACAATACAGAAGTAGATTTTAATGAGAGGAGTGTTTTTAGACTTTTCTTTCATATCCACAGCATAGTTCAAGGGGAATCTCATGTACTACTCAGTAAAATGCGTTGGTAGTCTCAGCTTAACCTTCACTGGAAAACTGTAAACATCGTATTGAAAATGCAATATTCAATTCAACACAGCCAGAAATGATTGACAGTAGCTGCTTCAGAGAGACCCAGGACTAAGCTAGCATGAACAGTGCATTACCTTGTGCTCAGAAAAACTACTCCACATCATGGGGAAAGTCATTTGAAGGAGTCCGTACTGAGTCATGGACTTTGATTGCATTGCAGCTGTCTTCATAATGTACATCCTGTAGGTAAGGGACACGGCTTCTCCAGCCTTGGGGTTTCATCAGATTTCTTCAGCAGATATTCACCTCCTATCATCCCAAACTAAATACAAAGAGTCCCTCTGACAKCAAAGCTGGAAAAAACAGAGAAAATGTGTCAGAGTTTGTGTATTAGAGATGGTGAAAGACTACTCAGTTATTTATAGTTCATAGCACTTTGGGAAGGAAGAGAGAAACCCAAAATCTTATTAGAAACGTTCCAAGGAAAATAAAAATTCCCTGTTTTCTGTAAWGAAAAAATGTCCAAAATTTTTAAATGGACAATTGCTAAGAAGGGTGAGTTTATTTATTTATTTATTTATTTATTTATTTATTTATTGTTTGATTGTTTTTTGGTCCATAAGAAAAACAAAATAAAATATCAGCTAAGAATTTGATATAGCATTTCAAAGTAATGAAATCTGACAAGTAATGTGCTTTGACCCTCTGGAACTGATACTCTTTTCTCTTTCTTCACCCTCACAAAGTTGTGTGTGTGTGTGTGTGTGTGTGTGTGTGTGTGTGTGTGTGTGTGTGTATGTTTGGTTTTTTGTTTTGTGGCTGGATCCACTTCTTGAGTATGAGGAAGCTCACGAAATACGTAGCTTTGTTATAGACATAGTGAAGAGGAAGCAGTGTCTCCAGCAGGCTGAGGAGGTGGGAAAGCACAGAGAAGGCTACTTGCCTGATATCTTGTCTCTGAGGGGGAGGGAAAAGGAGCCTGTGTGCCCTGCCTGAGAGTGGGGAGAGTGGAGCTCTGCTGCCAAGCCTTGATTTGAAAAGACAGGCTGGTGGGTTTTGTAAGTGATTCTGGGCTTTAAAGCAGAGTACCTWCCTTGTGCTTATCTTGAATGAACAGTTCAGCTGAGAATGAATGACCACAGTAAGCTATAAAGCTGTGTGAGCAAACTGGCTGAGTAATATTTGCTAAATTTCCCAAACAAGTGGAGTAGAAAGTGTTAGAGCTGTATGAGGGCTGACCTGGAAATACATTAAATCCAGTAGGTAGAGATGAGAGGGAAAGCAAGAGAGAAACTTAATACCTCACTGGGGAATAATAATAATTAAAATAATAAAAAAATAAATCTAATTACCCAGACTGTTTCCGTTCCAAACATATTCATAGAGGAGACAAAGAAGTTAGGACTCCAAAAGTGCACAGCTGACATTAAAAAAAAAAAAAAACTGCTGTAGCTTAAAGGGAGAAGAGACCATAAGTATGTGTTTTGAGGCAAATTTAGCCTTCCTGCCCATGAGTGCTGATTGAGGGAGTTGCTCCTCCCGTCTGTGCTGCTGTGGGAGAGCAGCTATCCCAGGTTTTCTAGGCACTTGGGGAAGGAGGCTGACCAGTCATGCTGGCAGCGTGCCTCATGGGTGCACTCATACAAGGAAGGACATGGTTATGTGCACATAGCTTCCCTGGGGTAGAGAAAAATACTGTGAAGCCTCTGTGTGGCCTCTGAAAGTAATGCTTTTCAACATCCTACAAAGAAGTAATAGCTTCCTGGGGTCTCTGCTGGAAAAATGTCTCTAGCCATCACTGCTGGGTGATGTATCTCCTTTTCCTCTCTCTCCATCACAGAACGCTTTAGCTTTTTAGAGCAGTGATTGCACTTCATGTCAGACTGATGGAAAGCTGAGCAGTTTATCAGAAGAACTAATTCTCAAGATTTTATTCTGCCCTGTGTGAGTCGGTAAACTTGAGAGTGTGGAAATCCACGCAGCTTTTGCTTGAAGAAGAAATCCATGGCTTTGGTTGTCTATACCTATCTATATCTATCTATCAATCGATCTATCTATCTATATACCAGGGACCTTTACTATATATAATGTATGCTTTTATGAAGTGAGTATATAAACTCTGAGTGTGCAAGGGTGTCTGTATGCTTGGTGTGTGACCTGAAGACAGTCTTTTTGATAATTTTATGGTGCTCTCATCACTGGGCCCATCTGAGGTCATCAAGAATACCAAATTTATCATTTGGACAATTTTCCTCTTAGTGAAAAGTCACCTTGGTGGCTAGCAGCTGCCAAGGTCATCACAGGAGCACATACCCAAGCTTCTCTATTTTTTTTCCTGTAAAACTCTGAATGCAGAAAAATGTTTTTGTGCCACTTCAAAGCCCTCATCTGCACAGTTGAACTTTCGTATTGCTTCATGATGCTAAAGTACAGATGGCAGAAAAGTTTTTAGACTGAAAACTCATCCCACAAAGTTTGAAATGGGCCATGACTACTCAGAGTGAGGATTAGATGTGCCCTGAGATCAATCATTTTGCATATTCTATTCTATAGGATTTTGTGATAATCCTGTTAGGGTTTTGAGAAAAAACAAATCTTAAAAATTCCAGAAGTAACCTAGGATGTTGGATTGAACATAGGAATTGGCTAACGGCAGCTTTCTAATTAAACATAACCAACAGCAAAAAATAACTTCAACTGTCAATTTACGCATGTAAATTGAAGCTTTACCCACCCACCTCCTTGGTTCCTCAAATATGTGTAGATACAGTTCCTCTTTCCTTGCCCCCAGCTATGTTTGTCTGGAGATACCAGTTGTAAAGAAGCTATGGGAATCCATTTCTAATTCTGTCAGGCAGCAGGTGGAGAATTAGCATAGCAGCTTTCATTAGTGGGAGCAGGAGGTATTGTGGATCTGGATGCAAGAGCAGCCCCTATCCCACGCAAAAGGCCCCTGGGATTTATCACCGTGATAGCTTGCTCTCCCAGTTCTGCCTGGGTGGTTTTGGCCTGCCATTCCACATGATGTAAGGCAATAAAAAAGCTGGAGCCAGGCGGATGCTTTGCAGCAAGGCAGTTGCGTAGGTGCCAAGTGGTGCACATGGGTTTCGTGGATGGGTGGCATGTGCCTCTGTAAGCATCTGGCCCGAGAACATCTGAAACTGGCAGTCCCTGGACTACATGCTTGGCACAGGTAGCTGTACAGGAGGAAGATGGGATCTGTGTGTGCCTTGCACTGTGGACTATGAGCATGGGCATCATGAAGCAGGGAAGCAATAGTTTGAARTTTGGCTTTGTGCCTGACTTTGTGGTTGCAGACAATTCCTGTGATCTTTGCTCCTCTTTCCCTATCTGTAGAATAATGTGTTATTAGCTTCTCTCAAGGGGCTGATAGATAAATTCATTAATATTTGTGAAACATCGGATACTGTGGGGATGAGTGCTGTAGAAAAGCCCCTGAGGAAATTAATAATTAGGTATTCAGAGCAGGATATAGATGTTGTGCAGTAAATAAGGTGAGACTACACATTGGATGAAGAGATAAAGGATAAAAGGAAATATTAAATAGCTAATTCAATCCCAGAGCACTATCCAGCTAGTGCACTGAGTGAAGGAAGGATTGCCTGCAAACTTTCTTTGCAATTGTGTTATTAAAGATGGTATCATAATATATATACACTAGAGGACTGAATTAAGGTTGTCCGTACAGAAGTAAATGTAATTTTCCCCCCAACTTTTGATAGCTTAACTTTGTATCTACATTTTTTTCTATGTGGCTTTTCAGTTTGTAATATAGTACTTAATTCATAATATACTTTGGGATGCAAGACATTCTAGGAGGGAGAAAAGATGTTGTCTTTTAATAGTGATGAAAATTGATTTGAATAAGTACTGGGATGAAAATTACCACATTGCAAGAACGGGGACAAGGCTAATCTGACAAAGCACTAGTGCATTTAAAGAGATAAGGGGTAAATTACCTGCTAGTGATTGACTGCAACTTTAAACTTGGCACCAAAGGAGATTAATTATGATAATATGGGCCTCAAAAGTTGACACTTCCTAGTCAAAGGACTAGAGGAAAATTAGCTATGCTTCCATAACACAAAGAAATAATAGGTTGTATAGTATTTGCTGGATATAGTCCTTAATTGTAGTGCTGCCAGTCTCCCGTTCTTACTGCTATTGATAGGGCCTATATGCATACCAACTACACTGGGAAAATCTGCCCTTTCCATAGATATCACTCATTCCAGTGACAAATTTAAAAAAGCACAACTTGCTCTTGATATTGGTGAAAAAACTGAAAAAAAAAAAAAAAAACCAGATGTAGTAGATTTCCCTGATATTTGCTGGACAGTATGTTTGCTGGAGCATATTTGGCCAGCTCAGGCAGCAGTATTTGAATAAATTTGTCAAATATTGGTAGAATTTGCCTAACATTTCCTAAGTGTAGTTTGGCAGGCCCTACTTTTTCAGTTGTTTTTTAAAGCCTTCTCATTTTCTTGGTGTAGCTCCATTTTCCATATTCTTTTCAACAGGCACAGTTATGAGTTTCCTAATCCTAATGTTGTTCCCTCACTTACCTTAATTATTTTCTGTACTTACTCTCCTTCCTGACCCATCTTTAATCCTCTATATTCTTTTCTCTCTTCCCTCTAGGTTGTGTCTGCTGTCTCCTCTCATACATTTTGTATTCCTTTCTGCATTTTTTTTTCAAATTCCTGTTTCCTTTGTTAAACCACCGACTCTTAAATGTCTTGTCTTGGAAATGTGCCAGGTTTTAAATATTTGTAGACCAGTAGGAAAGGCTGATGGCTGCCACTATTCAATAGATGTGCCTAGATGAGTCATCAGTACTTTCACTGCAAACTTCAGGAAAAGAAGGACACTGAGGACTTTATGATAGGGATGATCTCCTCGCTAGTGTGCATTATGCTCCTGCCTTGACAAGTGAAGTTACCCTGGATTTCCTTGTGTTGACTTTTCCTGTTTCCTCTCCCATTCCCTCTCAGCTACTGCTGCTGTGAGGATGGATGCAAATAATTGGTAGCTCTTGCCTTGCTTGCAACAGCTGATGTGATGTGGCCAACTATATTTTAACCTTCTCCCTCAATTTCCATGCTTATTACTGTTACCCACATGTTCAGTGCTCCTTCTTCCTGCCAAGCCTCCGTGAAAGGAGCTTCTTTGTGCATCAGTGCAAGCATTCGTTGAACATTTTTTTCCCTATATTCTTTAAAGTTCCAGAAATTACTGGTGGCAAGGGGCAAATGTCCAAGTGTTTTCTATTCAACTTGAGAAATCCCTGAACAGAACCAGAAGTGCTGGTGCTTCTCTCCATAAACTTTGGAAAACAGAAATGCCTCTTTCTCATGCCAGGATGGTTTTCTTGACACCGTTTTTGTTGGTTTTTAATTGGAAAATTTAGATTCTGCAGAACTTGGTTGCAATTGTCCAGGCAAGACATATAATTGTCTAATTTGCCACATGGATCTTCAAGCTGTGCTGTTAATAGCTTGCCCTTTCTTTCTTGTCTGCGTTTTACAGGTGTTTTTCAGTTCTCCTGCCTCATGCTAACTTTTTTAGGTAATTAGCAGTTGCTTTTATTTGCCACAGAGGTGAGGAAGGAGGGCAGTGCTGGAGACATCAGCTGAGCAATGCCTTTCCATGACTCCACACAGAGCTGGGAATAGAAGCGGAGTCGTGGCTGCTCGTCAGGACTCCTTGATGTGGGACCTGTGTGCCTCCCGGGGCTTGTTTTCCCTGGGATGAGGCATTTGCATGGGTCTGCTGCTGTTCTGGGGTTTGTCCTCTGTGCTGGTGGCTAGGAATGAGGTNTTTCTGGGTTTTGGTGACTCTTTTTTTTTCTTGGAATTCTTTACTTCTGCTTGAGCTCAGTAACACTGCTGGGCACATGAGCACCCAGCCAGCCCTATCAGGGACAGCACCTTGCAGCAGACTGAGCTTTTTCCAATGGATTTTCATTCATCACTTGCTGCAATGATTCTGCCAAGTCAGTGCATTCCTGTAACTAAAAGCAAAACAAATGAGAAGGAAGGAAATAAATCCTGTGGTCTCAATCACATTACTTGCTGCCCACTGACTGATTCAAGTATTAAATGCAAAAAAAAAACAAAAAACAAAAAACAAAAAAAAACACCACTATTTCAGTTTGATTTTTGAAACTAAGGTGATTTGTGATCTTTACTCATTGATCTTATTTTTATGACCTTGTATCAAGATAGCAAAGTTTTTTGTTTTCTTTTCTTTTTCTGTTAGACAAATCCCAAACCCCTGTGTTTCCTTCCCAGTACTCTCCATATCCAACCTGCCATTGCTGTACAGCATTGACATTTTTCTCAGAGCATCTGGGAAACCAGAGGAATATTGGAATATTTTGTTTGCTTGCTTGAATGCTTTTAACTGTCAGAACTGATTGACTGCTGCCTTTGCCATTTTAGTGGTGGACTGATGTCATAAAGTCACACATTAAATTATTGTAAATTAACCCAAAGTAAATTAAAATATATATTTCTGCATTGATTTAAAAACTACTCTCCCATCGAAACAAGCTACTTCTATGTCTGATATTTTATAATGCTGAGAGAAAAGTTACAGAGCCTGAAATCAAAAATTTATTTTAGAAAGTATGATTTTTTTTTTGGTTTGGTCTCTAAAAAAGGGAAGGGCATTGTTTAATTTGTGTGTGAAATGAGAACTAGACTGTTGTTGTGGAACCTGAAATTAGCACAAAAGTATTTTAGGACAACTTTTTTKGGGGTCTGGTCTGTAGAAAACAGAAGGGTATAGTTTTGTTCATGGATGCAACTGAAAATTACATTGCTGCATATTTTTTAGGAAGGTGAATATGTAAGCACTACACACAGTGCACTATCTGTAAAACCTGCAATTATCCAAATTCTGCATATAGTTGAATTTGTTGTCTGATGATGTGATAAAAGGTCCATAACATTTTACAGAAGTGTGTATTATGCGCCTGTTATGAATTTTGCCTTTATACTGCCAATTCCTGACATCATGATGAGGTCTTTAATTCTGCTAACAGATCTATGTCTGTCTTTATGTTAAAACATTACCAGTAATAACTTATGTGAGTAGCTGTATATATAAATGTATATGTGTATTTCTTTTGTATACCTGTATACCTCTCTTTTTTTCTAATTCCTTTAGCATGTGTTTTTTTAAGACATTAACATTTTCTTTCAGTTTTGCTATCAGTCTGCTAATTAATAATTGTGAAGCATAGAAATCTGGAGGTTTTCCTGATCAGGTTTTATTTTGGATTTTTTTTACCATATAGTATACAGCACAAAGACTTGGAGACACTTCTCAGAACCAGAAAGTTTCAATTCTTAGGAAAAAAAAAAGAAAAGGAGAAAGAGAGAAAGAAAATATCAGCAAAAACCTCCACAGAAGCAAAAATGGATGTGAGGTCCCTCAGTCTGCCCTTGAAGACAAGATATTTTATTCATCAGGGGCAGGAAAGAACAAGTTCTCTGCCTGAGGGTCTTGAAGTCACGTCTTGGTCTCTTAAGAGAGTATTCTTAGACTACAAGTTTATTCTGCATCCCTCTAATTTGCAGGTAATACCTTAAAATTTGTGTTTCAGAGGAGAGCTCTTCTCTCCCAGAGTGTTTATTTCATTAAAGAGTGACCACTCATCCATCAAAATCACTGAAGGTCAAAAAAGTGACCTTATACCATGTGAAAGACTCTTGCATGGTAGAATCATGAATTGGAGCTGAGCAGCTCAGCCTTGTCAGCAAGAAGGTGCTCCTGTGTATGGTCAGATAGAGGTCTTTGGTGTCCGGGGAGCTTTTATGAGCAGAAGGGACAGACCTCATCAGGTGGTTACAGCAAGGCAGATGTTCTGAGGATCTGAGTTCTAGACTTTTAAAATCCCACTTTAACCTTGCTTATAAAGGTAAAATCCTTTTGTGGATCTGAACTCACCTGATTTTGGCAGAAAGGTCAGTTAAACAACAGAAACAGATTTAATAGAAAAGGTTTTAGTCTTAATTATCACAGGTTTGCCAGCCCATGTTAACCAGACATCTGCCAGGAGTGATTCTGTCTCAAAGCAGGGAGTGGATTAGATGATACCTTAAGGTCCCTCTCAATCCTGCTTTCTGTGAATCTATGTTTATAAAAGAGGATTAGCTGTTCTTTTCTCTGGCCTGCAAGATCATGGTTGTTTGTGTATGTTTTAATACAAAACGCAAGTTGAAGACCAAGCAAATGTGCTGAGCATTCTTGTTTGCAATCTCTCCAATTTTAGAATCAGAAAGCAAACTTGCAAAAGTATCACAACTTTGATCAGGATTGTCTGTTTCAGTATTTATTCCAGGAGACCTGTCCCACTCTGATTTATATGCTATGAAGTCATGCTAAAGTACATCCATGCTCTGGAGAAAAGCTATTGAGACCAATTAAGTACTCTGGATTAATTCTGGTACAACTGAGAGTGGACTTTGGCTCATTGACTTCTCTGAGACAGCATGAATATGAATCAGGGCAAAAATTGCTCATACAAGTGTAGTCGGTTCAGATATTTAAATGCACATGTAGTTGATCACAAAAATACTGCCTCAGAGCACTGGAAACAGGTACTTAATGTAGAATGAATTAAAAACTATCCCAGCTGCAGCCATGGTGAGGAGAAAATACTTTGTAGGTTTACTTGTTTTTCTTCCTGCAGTTTATATTCTTAACTAAATGTTACTGAGTTCATTTTTGTCATTTCTCACTCTAGTTACTTACAATTCTATGAAAGGAAACCTGTAAAAAAAAAAAAAAAAAAAAAGCTTTGGTGTGCAGATTCTCTGAGAGTAACAACAAAAGTGCAAAAAAAATTAATGGTTACCTGGCAGGAGAGTGCAGTTGAAAGGCAGACTGCTGCCAGTGGTCCGGTGCAGATTAATTAGGTTGGAGCAGTGGAGACAGTCCTGAAACTGTAATAAGGTTGCTTTTCTGTGCTTTTCAGATATCAAAGAGTAGAAATTATTTAACCTGGTCAATACTTAATTAGAAATTTTAGAAAGACTTTAGAAAATCATGTTAGTGACTTACTAGGTGGCACCCTGAGTTAGCAATGTACTAATGCTCCAGCGTGGTGTCTGGGTTGTTTTAAGTTTCCTGCTAGCCTTTAATGTGGGACAAAACCTGACTGTGACAATTTCATTTTCTAGTAAGCCATGCCAGACTGTCATGTTTCCTATTGTCTGGAAAATGCTAGATTTAGAGATTAAATTAATATTGTGAATTTTCAAAGCCTTCACTCATCCKGCAAGTGCTTATACAGCACACAGTAAAGAAAGTTGCACTGTTTTGTTTCAGCTTAAACTTGAGTATACACACAAAATGAGGGCTACATGTGACTCCTTACTCTCAAGAGAAACACTTAGGTCCATTTTTTTTTTTCTTTTGGTTTGGAAGAAGTATCTTGAAAAGTTGCGCTGATATGAGACATGTTTCTGCTTGGTTCCTCATACTGATCCATCACTTTCACATCCTATTTGTGCAGTGCAAGATTAAGTCTGTTAAGAATATCTAAAAAAATTGGAATCCATTTCTTGGAAATGAACACCTGACTTAACTTTGCATGATATAATTGTCCTCCATTTTAATTGCCTACAAATTGTAATGAAATTTTTAAAACGAGGAACCATTTTTCACCTACAATGGAATTCAAACAGCTAAATATCTTTCTAGTCATCTCTCTCCACTCAGAATCACCTTATATCTTCCCCTCCATGTACTGCTGAGATGTGTAGCCTTCTTTTGCTGTTGTTGCTTTTTTAAAACAACTCTATATTAAATTTCTGCCTGCCTGAGAGTCTATATGCTGAATTCCTTCCAAAGTTTGATTTAATGAATAGTGATGCTGTGATAGCAAATCCGTCATGGAGAGTACCCAGAATGGAAATGAGAACTTTGAAAGTTGCGGTATTAATAACTGGACACCACTATCAGAGCTGAAAGAAAGCTTTATTTTGATCCTGTAGTTACAGTGAAATTCCTTTGGGTAGTGCACTACCTCTTTTCCATAGCACTGCATTATTTTGTGAATGGACATCATCCTCTAACCACACAGGTTTTACTTCTGGTATATCATACTTGAACAGACACAGGCCAACTGATGAAATTGCAAGATTTTGCATGCCAATCATAGCGGCATAGAGGCCTCCTAAATGGTATTTCTCTGATTTACAGATTMATTTTCTAGTAAGTGCTTCCCTCTATCCTCCATTGCTACCTTAGTTGTTAATCTGTCCTAATGCAGATTGCAAACACTGGTGTGCTCCTCTCAGGACAGTTATTATTTTCTTGCTTGTTCTTTCTGGGTAACATGCAATTAACGGTGAGTAAGATGCCTTCCCATTCAAGCAAATTTTATCCACTTCCCAGGACTGTATTTTCTCTCTGTTTGTCATAAAGTTTAAATTGGAAATGCTGTGGTATTCTTGAATAAGAAAGCTAACAGGGGTCTCAGAAGTTAAGGAAGGGGAATAGGTTTATTAGGTCAYCCAGAGAGTCTCTGAGTCAATGCAAGTTAGTCCTTTCTGCCTTTTCTCGTAWTTGGTTCAACAATTTGATTTTAGCGATCTCCCAAAATATGGGACTTCCAGCACTACTGTTTGGATATTATAACACGTTAATATATCTCACATTCAAGAAGCTTTTCATGATGTTCAGTGTAAAATATTTCATAGATGAAATATACCTCACTGACAGAGAGCAACCTAAATTTTCACTTTCTTAATATCATCCCATTACTCCTCATTATATCCCTTGTACCAATCTAAATAATTCATCATCCTTCTTAATGTTTATATCCTTCAAATATTTATAGCCAGTTATCACGTCTCCCTTTAGTCAGAGCTTAGCTGAGCTGTTCATATTTAGACCTTTTAATCTTTCTTCATAAGCAAATCCCTCTAYGTAAAATTGAGGGCCTGATCCTCAAAGGTATGTAGGTGCCTGTCATTGACTTCAGTGAAATTGTGGCCTAGTTATTACAACTATTGGGTGGTAGTTTCTCTTCTCCTCTCTGAATTATTACCAACTTGTCTGCATTAGATACTGAGGAGCACAGAACTGAATGCAATACTTCAGGAGCAGCTTGGCCRCTCTTCTCTTCTTTGCTGTGTTGTTAGCAAATACATCCCCCAAACTTGTCTTGCTGGCATGCAGGCACCAGAAATTTGTATCTAGGCTAGTGTTTACTGTTAACCCTGCTTTTCCTTCTGCACCATTGTATTTAGGTTTCCTACTAGTGAGTATTTAACATCAGCTTGTAGCTTCCCGATGTACTCTCTGTTTTCAGCCTTTGGATTTTGTTGTAATATGGCTATTTATTCCCTGGGATTTACAAAATCTCTCAGTTCACCATCATGTGCATGTGTGTGTATGTGYGAGCCATATATTTCTCATATATATTTCTCATATATATGTATGTGTGTGTGTGAGTGTGCATGTGTAAAAAGATACTTACTGCCCCTCCTCTGAATATAGATGAAAATTAAGAGACGGTCCTGAACATTAATCTTTATCTCTCTGCACTGTATGGCTTTCCAACTTCATATAGGAGTATTTATCACTGCCCTTTGTTTACAGATTTTTTCAGCCAATTTATTGTCCAAGTAACTCTGTTCATATCCAAGCCAATTTGAATTAAGCATGTAAGATAAAATCCCTATATCAAACACTAGACTAAACACTAAACAGTACATCTATTGCAGTACATATTTCATTGTTCTGAGTGGTGTGTTAAGCCCTCCAGGTATGAATTTTTATTTGAATGCTTTTCCTTTGCTAGCTTGTATAGCAATGTGAAGTAGCAATTAAGACTAATGGATATGGTTTCTTGATGACTACTGCTGTGTGAAGTCTTGTTCCAGTTAGAGAAATGGAAAAAATCATCAGGTATTAGACTGAAATTKGTGGAATAAAATGTGCATTTTCACCTTCTGGAGAAGTCAGGCCCAGTTATGAGAAGCTAGACAGAGCAGCTTACTGATAATTTTCTTGTGAATTGCTTGAGAAGGACTTTTCTTTTTTTAATTAGAGAGAACAAAATAATTTCATGACCAAAAAATGAAATATTTTTTGCTTGCATAGGATTTTTAGGAGATTTTTATTAAAAGAATAAAATAGATTATTATTTTGTAACTTCTAGTTATTATTCTTTTAGCCTTTTTAATCTAATTTAAGGGGAGTTTTGAAGCAAATATTTTGTTTCAAATATTTTTGTTTCAAATTTTGAGCATTTTCAAATACTGTTTTACACATTTCTGATTGAAACTTTTTTTTTGTTAGTAGTTAAAAATAGTAACTAAAATGTTTGCTTTTCTCAAAACTTCCTTTTTTTTTTTTTTTTGTAATTAGCTTTTGTGCAGCTCTACTTTCATTTAGTATCTGTCAAGCAGAAAATGAAATCCTAAAATTTCTTGATAACGCTATTCAAGATGCCATGCTCCTGATACAGAGTGATGTTATGTCACAGTCTGTATATCACCCACAAGTCTGCCACACCAGACTTGTGGGTGTCTCTCCTCTCGTCGTCCTCCTCCTTTTTCTTTCAGTGTTTGGGTGTTGGCTTGGGATGTTTGCCTGGAAAATAACTTGATATTTCTCAAGTCTGTACAAAAATAATACAGACTAAAATATATTGCGTTGTAGAAGTACCAAATTTGAATTACTTTCCTAAGGCTGACTTAGCTCATCTATGCAACTTTACTATATGACCTTGCTTTATTGTATAGAGAGCATTTCTGTATCACGTTTTTGTATTCACCACAATGCATTTTCCTTCTTTCACTATTTCAAATTTGCCTCTTCAAAATTTCATGCTACAGATAATGTCATCTAGAGCAAAAGAATTTTACTGGAAATGCATTTTGATCTACAGAGCTTCTGTGCTTTGTTTGAGGTAATGGTTCTTATGCCATTACCTTCCTATAATTTAGAATTTCAGTTTCAGCCTTCCAAAATGTTTTTTTTATTATTATTTTATTTTGTGGCATCACATGAATTCATATTTTGTTCCCTATTTCATATACTTCAAAAAGCTACATACTTAACTCATACAACTATGCTATTATTATCTCCTACAGCCACACCTACTCTGCCATTTTTTAGGGGTCCACTTCCATATGAGGGGCTATTTTAAGTTACAATATTAAAAGAAAGCTTTTGACAATATAAAATCCATCCTCCTCTGGCAAGATCGGCTGCTTTTGTTCTCCTGACAAATCCTTTTGAGTGTAGACAAGCCAATTCTGTGTGACCTTTAGCTGAGGCCAAGTGAACAACCAGAAAGCAAAACTCMGATATCTCCATAAGAGAGTGCCCACTTATCTGGGTTGCATGCTGACTTGAACCTAGCATGGTCCTTCATACCTGGAGAAGGAGCATTTTTTTTAAAACAGTAAGCAAATGAAAGGGAAAGAAATAACACCTCCTAAAACAATGTGCTACTATTTAACATCCACATTTTTATATGGAAATTYTACATCTCTGCAAAGGTGCAGAATGGGAGAATCAGGCCTGTACTGTTTCTTCTGACAGTATGTAATGATTTCAAACAATAAAATAATTGCCAAGCTTTTTGTACTGAGAGAGTGCTCCAGAGTTACAGAAAACAAAAAGGTATCCCCCTTCCATAACTGCAAAGAGCACATAACAAATTAATTGCGCAAACAGTTTATTTCCAGACTRTATTTTGAACTCTGCAAAATGTACCACAGCTTGACAATATGTTATTATTCAAATGGTCATGTCTTTTCTATGCAGAAACAGGATATTTGATTTTTGATTTTTTTTTTTTGTTACTTCTACTGATTTGAGCTTGAAACKTACAAATTTGATAAAATAGGAATGGCAGGAAACTGATACACTTTTTTCTTTTCTAATTAGAATAAGAATGTTAGTGTCTTTGGTTATGGRAAATGGATGATGGCACCATTTATTGATTCTGTGACAAATTAAGAAGAATATTAGAATAATTCAGACTAGTCAGCTTAACCTTTTATTGAGCTGGTCTTTAGCTTCTCTGAGAAAGAAAATTCAGGCACCTATGTAACTTTGAGTCATACTATCATCAAATCTCTGGTGTGGTTCAGTTTACTTCGGCTCTCTAGAGAGAGATGTGGGTGTCATGGTAGACGACAAGTTGACCATGAGGCAGCAGTACCTTTGTGGTCGAGAAAACCAATGAGATCCTGGCTGCATCAGGAGGAGTGTTGCCAGCAGGTCAAGAGAGAGGTCCTGCCCCTCTCCTCAGCTCTGGTGAGGCCACACCTGGAGTATTGGGTGCAGTTCTGGGCTTGCTCGTGCAAGAAGATGTGGAGCTGCTGGAGATGTGGAGCTGCTGGAGAGTCCATGGCTATGAGGATGATCAGGGGCCTGGAACATCTGCCTTATGAGAAAAGGCTGAGAGAGCTGGACCTGTTCAGTCTGAAGAAGAGAAGACTGAGGGCGGACCTGATCAGTGTCTATAAATACGTCTAGAAAGGGAGTGAGGAGGAGGGGACCGGCCTCTTTTCAGTGGTGGACAGCGATAGGACCAGAGGAAATGGCCACAAGCTGAGGCACCAAAAGTTCCACAGGAACTTAAGAAAACATTTCTTAACAATGAGGGTGACAGAGCCCCAGAACAGGCTGCCCAGGGAGGTTGTGGAGTCTCCGTCTCTGGAGATCTTCCAAACCTGCTTGGACACAATCCTTTGCCACATGATCCAGATGACCCTGTGTGTGCAAGGGAGTTGGGCTAGATGGTCTGTAAAGGTCCCTTCAAACCTTAGAGATTCTATGATTCTATGACTTTTTCTATATTATTACAATACAATAAAATAATGAGATACAATAATCTCAAATCATTACTCTCTATCTGTAAAATAGGTAAACGTTGACTAAGACAAACTTTGCTTAATAACCTACATGAAAAAAAATATTTAAGGGATAAGGAAATTTTTTTCGGAGGGCGTCTTGTGGGATTTGTTTGTGGTTTGTTTCCTGTGTGTTTTTTTCCTCCAACAAAGATTTTTTAGCAGGAAGGAGAAGCCAGAAGTAAGACTAAATAAGCCTTCCAGACCAGCAATGAACTAGATTACACTGGCTGAATTTCAGATTCTCCCTCTATTTTACCCAAATATATTTGTTCTTGTTTTCTTGTAGAAAAGCCTAGTCCTACTTTGGCCTTGCAAAAATATATAAATAAATATACACATATTAAACTGATAAATTAAAAAGCTTATGTATTTCTCTACACTGGGAACTTTAGAGTTACTTAGAGTCTACACATGATGTCAGGACTAGTTAGCCCTAGCTATATAGCACAATTTGCAGTATTTCCTCACAGAAGGAGAKTTTGGCCTTAATCAAAAATAAATGGTAACCCTGTAGGGCAACACAGAAGTTTTTCTCCAATCATCATCCTTCTGATATTGTCAGAAGGTGACAGATGTGGATGGGAGGCAAGATGTGGGAAGTAGCACATCTATCCTCATCAGAAAGCTCAYGGTGTAAAGCAGATGCATGTACATGTCCTTGTGGAATGCGGAAGGGCAAAGTCTTCTTGAACTTAGCTGAAGATGGCTTTTAATAATTTTGCCTATTAGTTTGAAGTTGCTAGAAAATCTTGCCTGGAAACTATTTTCTGTGGAAGATGTAGACTCTCTTCTACAATATTCAGAGCAGACATAAAAATAGAGCTAGTCTTGTTGCCTTCTACACCTGATCAATGTTAACAAGGGCAGGGTAGATTCTCTATCAGCCCTTCATCAGAAACAGCAGAGTTTTCCATGGCTGATTTAAAGATTATGACACTAATGATGACCAGTCTGATGCCTTGGGATAAATTCTCTTTTTCATACTTCACCCTTTTAAAAACCATGGCAACCACAAACACATACAATTGAGCAAAYAAACAAACTATACCAATCTGAAAATACAGTGAAGTTATAAATAAAAACCAAGCAAGCAAACAAAAAAACTAGGAAATACCAGACTTAATTTGTTATCACAGCTTTGCTTACTCCCTGTATGCATGCTTAACATTAAGGACTACTTACATGAGCAGCTACTATGCTTTCCTACGAATTTCTGGGTCATTTTCAGGGTGCGTCTATCTAGTCAGAAAGGTCCTGCAAGGAGATTATTCCTTCATGTTTTCATTCTTTTAAAATGTCAGGTGAATTGGATAGGTAGTTGCAGAGGGRAGAAATGATGTTTTTCTGGGTCGTATATATGAATATTGCCCTATAGAAGTGGGGTTTCTTCCTTACTTGCCACAAAATTCCTATACATTGTTAAACAAGGGATTTTTAATCATTCTTTTTGGAGCCGGTAAGGAATCCTCCAATATTTCCTACATGACGGTATAGGTGTCTTAGTTTGGAGTTCTTTGAGCTCTATGCAGTGCTGGGYATGACTGAAAAAAAAAATCCTCTAATCGTGACATGAGAAGTTGGATATGAGCATTTGTGATCTTAATACCCTTGTGTCTCTATTGCCCATTTGCAGGTTGGAGAGAACAATTCTGCCTCACTTACAGGCAGTGAATGTTAACTTGTGTTCAAGCACTGTTGTGAGGAGTGCCACAGAAAAGCTTAGTGGAAAATTAATCATTCCATTTTGAGAACACAATTTGAGCCATAAGTTACAGACCACAAACTGTGAAGATACACTGGAATAATGAATGATGCTCGGGCAGTCCCCACATCAAGTGAAGCATACATCCTGCAGAAATATTGCTGGTTCCTGTCACCAAGGACAATATCCGAAAAGTTAAATGGGAAGATGAATTAGGAAGTTACATATAACCACACTTTTGCCATTTTTTTGACTTTGTAGTAGTTTTCCTTACAACCATTACTAATTTTTTTTACAGATTACTGGAGAAAAATATGCTGCATTGTTTAAATTCTTGACTTTCCCAGGGCTTCTTTAAAGCTGTAACTTGCCTAGAATAATTTGAAGTTTTCAATTTTTAGACATACAAATTGGATTCAGTCACAGACCTAGAAAAAGGAAGCATTATGGATTAGCAAAGTCTAGTTCCTGGGGTACTCCAGAGAAATCATTGCTGGTCTATCTCAGTGCTATTTCAGCTAGTGCTGAAAACCTTTTCAGGGAAAAGTTCATCTTGGTATTAAAAGACCGTTTTCAGGCTTATTGTGAATAATGGATGGGAATATAAGATTACATTTAGTTTTACTTTTTTTTTTTTTTTTTTTTTTTTTTTTAATTGCTCCCCTGCATAAGCACAGACTTACCACTCAAATTATGTGACCCGCAGAAAGAACTTTTGGAGCTGCACATGTAGCAGAGTTTAGGACCTCATATGACCAACTCACACAATTATTTTTCCACATGGTTTTGTGTATCTCTGAGCATCCTACAGTTTGATTCTGTGGATTTGTTTGAGAGAAGAAAYTAACATCAGTCACCACAGTCAGGATCTTTCAGGGCTTAATTAGCTCTCTCCCATGGTAAGAGATTTCAAATGGGCAAACTTCAGCCAGAGACAATTGACAATTGCTTCCTATGCAGTGCAGTAGCTTCTATACCTGTTCACTCTGCTGTGAAGATCTTCCAACTGTGACAGCTTATCAGCAGGTGTACCCAGCACCCCAGGCTGATTAAACACCATATGGAATATTTCAGCTACATTCAGTCAGTAGCATCCTTTCTCTTTATGGAGTATTCTTTTACTCTGCATTTGGTGTTACTCAGTTTGGTCAGTGACCTCAGGCGGCTCCACAGAACAGAGGTACCACAGGAGTGTGGTACCCAGCCAGGTGGCTCAGCACTGGTAAAGGCAAGAATGCTTATTTATTTTCCTCATTATTTTTACCCTCTGTTTTGTTTGCTTTGGGTATTATTATTATTATTGTTAAACAAAAATGGTGGAAAATGCATCTCTGTAGCAAACAGTGCTTCATAACTCTTCTAATCTTGTTTTTTTTTTTTTTTCCCTTTCCAAGTTACATTGCTGGGGAATGAAGATGTGCCAGAGGTATAATAACAAACAAATGCAGTAGTGTCTTTTGATAGGAGTTTCTAGTCACTGGAGATTCACTGCCCATAAAAGGTGCCTTGGGAGAGTGGTAATTATACAAAGCAAGTGATTCAGAACTATGTTTCTCATATGGCTTCAATTTGTATTAATTGGTATTGGAAGACAGGAAGGACTGAAGAGGGAATATTTGTCTGGATCCAGTGCAGAACCAGTGTCAATTGTAAGGGACTGTGATTTGACAAGTATTGTTACCAGAAAGACTGAGTTCTAGGACAGCAGAAACAGTTGACAGGGGAATGGGGGTCTGGAAGAAGAGCAAATTGTGCTGTGTCCAGGGAGAATTTTCCTTTTTTTTCTTTTGAAAAAAAAAAAAAAAAAAGTCCTCAAATAATCTAAAATAAGATTTCCTGAGGAAATACATCCATGAAACCTTTTGTTTGGGAGAATAAACAATATATATGTACACGGTAGGAATGATGTCGGATGGATGTTATGGTGAGATTCTGTAATAGTAGCTCACATTTTAATGAAGGGCTTGTGCAAGGCTAGTCGTTAGGACAGATCTGCATGGAGTGGCACCATATTGATCTTGGCTCTTTGGGGAGTTGGCTGAAGGGGGTGAAAGTGACATTCAGTGAATAGGGAAAAGACAGTGCAATGCAGGAATATCTCCTGCGTTTTGGATCTGTCTAGGAGCTAGATGCTAAAAAGATGGGTTTATTATTTACTCTGTTGCTTAGTGATTTGTCTTCCTAGGTAACGAGATCCACAGCTAATCCTTTTGAGCACTCCTGTCTAAATCTAATCCTTCTGAGTGCTGCTGTCTCATGACACATGCTCAGCACTGCTGTTCTGATTCATGTGGTTTGGGGTTTTGATGTCTTCCTTCTATTCCTTCCTTCTCCTGCCTGTGCACCATCAGCACAGAGTTAAATTGCTGGATGGAGGGACACATTGAACATTTCAACTATCTTTAGCTGGTTGCCTGACTTCCTAGGAGAGCAACTCCATCTAAAATACTCCATTTGTTCCTTTGGTAGTTTAACCCAGATAAAGCAACCATTGGTACTGGTAAAAGCCATTAGTACTCTTTGAAACTTTTCTGTGAAGATATGGGGAAATACATATTAAATACATTGCATTCACAGTCGTAATATAAATTTATTCTCAAAGCCACCATATCCCAGACGTACCTCCTGTATCCCTTAAGGTAGGGAGACTTGGCAGCTAATTAGTGATCTCACGTAAGCTTCAGCCCTGAAGGACATTGTTCATTCTAACGCTTGTGCCTTGCTGAATAAATAAGATGCTGCTGGATGATAAAGTGAGCAAAAGCAGGAGCAACATTTGACAAAAGTAAAAAGCTTCAGGAATGCTTAGACATCCTATTACAAAGCAATCCATCCTGCCATCATGCATTACATGCCTCTGGTAAATCCACCATTGAAATAATTTTAAAAACAACTACCAAACAAACTTCTCTCTMTATATATAAACTCTAAGTGCCTCCATGTGGCACAGTGTAGCTTTTCAGGGCTTCCGCTAAAGCAGCCCACTGGCTCTGAGCCTAACAGCTACAGTATGTTGAAAAATCATATCTGCCATGTCCTAGTAATCTATGTGATAAAAAGTCAATTGAACCTTTTCTTGAAAATGCACTCTTGAAAACATTTACTATAGTTGCACATACATTCATCATTTGTATTCCTACTTCAAAATATAAGACAGGATTAAAAATGTAACTTTTGTTTTCTCATGCGTTTTGGCCTTTCAAATCTGTCCTGGTTATTTTTCCACTGTGACAATGTTTTGACTTTTTCTTTCCTTGTATCTTTCTGTCTTTGCTTTTGCTTGCCTTGACACTGGCTAGGTTGCTTAGTGTTTGATTCTTTGTTTCTTTCTTTCTTCAGATGCTAACTAGGTGGTAATGACTGAATTAATATCCATTATTTCAGATACAAGTACACGAGGATTATAGACAAGAGTACATATGACTGAATCTCTCGCCTCTGTACCTCCACAAAATTCTTTTGTGTGACTTGTGCAGCACCTTTAGAAAGTTCATTCAAAATGTATGTCTGCTTTCGTAAATTGAGACCAAGGAACGCCTATTCCATTTTAACACCAGCCCTTAGCTACCATACCAGCTTTCTTATACTCAGTAAGAGATTCGCCTTTGCACTGGGATCCAAACTCAGTTTGAAAGAGGTAAGAAATGTGCAGCTTGGGGGAGAATGGTGCTTGTTTTGATGCAAAAACCATGTAGTGAAGGAAAAGCCAGAAYAGATTACCCACTACACTCCACTACTCACGGTCACGGGAGTCTTTGACCTACTCCAATCCATGCTTCCGATCCACCTCCACCTGRTGACCCCAAGCTCCTTGGGGATCATTATATTGATGCCAGCCTTAGCGCGGACACCTGCTCGGCAYAGCGCACTGCAGCCCAGARCTCCTGGGCTCAAGTGATCTGTCGGGCTCAGCCTTCCCAGTAGCTGGGACTACAGGCATGTGCCACCGCCAGCTTACAGGTTGCCAAGAGAGGTTGTGGAGTCTCCTTCTCTGGAGATCTTCAAAATCCGCTTGGACGCAGCCCCGTGCCACGTACTCTAGGTGACCCTGCAAGCGCAGAGGGTTGGACTGGATGACCTCTGAGGTCCCTTCCAACCTTAAGGGTTCTATGATTCTACATAACCTCACACCTGATGCAATAGAAGCATCTCTAGCTGAGCAGAGGGCAGCTTAGTTCTCAGTCTTTCCTAAGCAGAGAGTCTCCAAAGCAATGTCCAGCACAAGTCACTGCCTGAAATTGACTCCTTGTGTGATCGTTAATATGTTAATGGAAAGAGTTTTAAGCTATACCACTTGAGGCTAGACATAAACAAGTGATGCCCATAGAATAAAGATTTGGCTACTTTACCAGCTTTCTAAGATTTCTTTATTCTGTACATCTTTTTAGATGGTTAATCTCTGTATTAAATGCTATTCCTTCCCTACTACACCAACATAGAAATGGTTGCCTGTTTGGTCTTTATCAACTTTGAAAGGAGACTACCAAAATACTTTTTTAAAAATTCAACAGAATAATAAACTGGCAGTTGCAGGTAGAGGACAGGAAATTGGAATCCACAGAACTGAGAGATGTTCTAAAATACAGAAATTAGAAATAAATTATTCAAAAGCAATAGTATTTGTATGGCACTGTGACCTCTCCTCCTGCTGGGACTTCTTAGAGAAACCTGAAAATAACAAAAGGTGTGGGATGCAAAATAACAAAGGCYAGATCAAATGTTCACCAGTGAGATGAAAAACTGATCTTAGAGATTAACTTGCTCTCTGAAATCTTTCTTCTTGTAAAAATAACCAATAGCATCAGCTTAGTGGGCCTTACCCTTATTGGAACTAAATGAATTAGAGCACATCAGGGAACCACAATAACATTCCAAATGCACACATGTCAATACAAATTAACCACTAATTGCTACAAAGCACTGACTTTCTATATCAAAGGGTGTGTGGGAGTTTAGTTCCCTGCCTACTCAAGGGACCTGAGTAATGATGTCTCACTTACTTACACGTTTACCTGTATCCAATGAGATGCCTGAACAACCATTAATATATCTATACATTTTATTTATATTTATATACAAATAGTGTGAATTAATTCCTGTACTTTCTAGTGGTTCATTTATTAGCTGTCTGCTATGCCTGCTTGTGTGYTAGTATTCAAACAGCATCCCAGCTGGGACCCATGGAGTGTTGTTCTCCCTTGTAAAGCCAAGACAGGAAATAAGTAAGGGCTATGGTCTCAACATTAACTTGTTTTATGTTTACTACTTCATGTCTCTGTCTTGCAGAACAGCAATTCTTGACTTTGACTAATGAGAAAAGTACCTAATAAACTGATCTTGTCAGAAATGGAAGAGCAAAGATTTGATAAAACAAGAAGGAAGGTCGAAATCTGTGCCATGTATTAGATAAATCCCTACTGAAATTGCTAGATCTTCCTGGCTCTAAATTTTGCTTGGTTTTAGTTGTGAAATAAGACACAGAATCAAGACTTTTGAACTGCAAGGAAAAACACCTTATTAAGTGCAAACTAATCAGCACATGTTCAAATGTTTCATTTTCCTTAATTCCCCTAGTGCCTGCAAAACTCCTTTAGTCTCATTTCATGTAACATATGGGAACAGAATAAATCACTATAGAAAATACTAACTGTAACATGTTCCCTGAATGTAATGACTGCATGGGAAATCAGATGTTATTCTATTATTATATGATATTTGGAATTAGTGTTAAATTTAAGCTGGAACCAAGTCCTAGTAGGTGGATTGGGTTGCATCTTGTTTCTTTCACAGGGCAAAAATTATTCTTCTGGATCGTGATATCATTTATGGTTCAAAGTCTCTGATATATGCAAGTGAAGTTTCAAATGATGCCCATACTTGTTTTGTTACTGCTTWAAATTAGAAAGTAAAAAAAAAAAATCTCCATATCCAGGTCCCTTAACATTTTTGAATAGTTTTTAATTAAAAATATATTCAAATTATTATTTTCAGATGAATGAGTGTGCAGTGACAGACAGCTGGGGGGTTCTGCACTTGGCTGTACTCCATTAAAACTGTATGATTTGTAATTAGAAATGAGCTAATGCAAAAGCTAATCTTTTCCAAAGTCAGAGTGTGTTCAGAGAGGAAGACTGCACTTTAATTAAGAATAGGCTGGCCAGTAGCAAAGTTCAGATCTTCTACAAAGCATACAAGCAGAGAGCTCAGCAAAACACATAGTCCTAARTTTCACCAGCTTGAGCACAGCATTTTATGTGACCTTATGCAAGTTTCAAAATCAATGAGTTTTAGAGTTTAAAATTTTGAACACTTTTTCTGGCTTTGAATATGAGACTTACAATTTAGATTGTGTTAATTTTTACTCAGAATAATTATAAATGAGGTGATATTAAACCTTTTTACTAGGATTTAATACAGTCACTGGGATTCCCTGACTTACTGTTTTTTATGTGAGTTCATCTGTTTTTTTTTTCCATCAATAACTTTAGTGGACATAGAGCAACAAATAGGGCTTGTATTTGCTGTCACAAGATTATGAATTAGAACTTGTATGGCTCTCAGTATCTATGTTTCATGAAAGTAGAAGACACTCAAATCACCCTAATATCAAAGATTACAAAGAAGATAAAAGCAAGTAGCACTGATACTTCATTACAGCCTCCCGAGTATATACTTTTGTTTTTCTTCAGATAAATATCATTATAGTTACCGCTTTTGTTTGTGACATTTCTCTTACAATCCAGGTAGTTTTTGAATGTATTTGTCATAAAGCAGAAAATGTCATATTCATTGGTTATTAAARTGCTGTTATGTCTAAGGTGAAACTTGGCAATAATTCCTACACTAAAGTAAGACTGACTCACCTTTTTTTTTTCTCAACAAGACTCAATGTAAATCAGTAACTGCCTTTCTTTCCCTTCTCTCCTCTGACTTCTTATATTGAAACTAAAGCAGCTTTCTGTTGATTTTTGATGCTTATTTCTAAAAGGAGACTTTGATTCAATGGTGAACCTGTTGTTCTGAACTTCAGCAAAGGATCTCAGTATGCCATTAGTTTTGTGCTATTGGTAGAAAGAAAGGGGAAAGAAAGATATCAGACAGTCCAGAGGGAGAACAAAGATGTCAGACAGTCYAGAGCATGTTCCTTGTGGCTGGAGGTGATATGACAGTGCTCTCTCATCATTTGACATTGAATTTAAAAATATTTATCTGGAGCCGAAAACCACCATGATAAGTTTTCTCACCAGACTACAAGATTTTGGCCACTAAGATCATTATATTATTAAGGTGTCTCAGAAAGGAACACTCCTTTGTAAACAGTCCTTGTCTCTGGAAAAAGACCTTCCTCTATTACATTCTTGTAATTTTTTTGTGTGTATTGATGACAGAGCACGCATTACATCTGGGCAGAGATAATGCCAGGTGATAAATTCTTTTACTCATGACCTCATAAATCAATTGGTAGGACTGTACACTGCTTGGTGTATCAGTGTGCCATTTTAAATTTGTTACTACTGCAATGCAAACTAATTTTAGCATCTTAACGCTTATGCTCTGCTGCAGTTTGCAAAGCAACTCCAGCTTAAAAACAATACAATAAATGGCTGTATTTATTGCCCTCATACCAACAACTGACAATGAGCAAATCAAAATTGATGCCAGTATTAGTGTTGCTGCATCTTGGTACTAGCAAAAAGAACAATTGGCCTGGATGCCACCCTGTGCCACATGCTCTAGGTGTGCCTGCTTGAGCAGGAAGGTTGGACTAGATGATCTGTAGAGGTCCCTTCCAACCTTAAATATTCTGAAAATATTCTGAAATTGCACTTTTAGTATGATTTTTATCAACTTACAGAATACTATTAATGTCTACATTGATTGTCAAAGGTCCTTGCTAGGATTTAGGAGAGAGGCAGAGAATTCTAATATGTTGGTAATCCCAGTTTGCTCACTGTAAAGAAATCTGATTTGCAACAAGAGTAGCTGTAGATCAGAGTTGCAGAGGTATTAATGAGCTCATTCTGTTGAGTACTTTGAGGAAGACATCTCTAGCAATTGGTCGGCAGACTTCTGCCCTAGTTCTTCTGTAAGTATTTGGAAAGCTCCATTGAGAGAATCCAAGGAACAGGAAGAAAGCTTTTTCTRTTCAAAAGATGCTTTCTTGCTGAGCCAGCCACTGTACCTCCGCCTACTGTAAATGCCTTATGACAGAGTTGTGTATTTGCATTCTGTCCCCTGTAAGGCTCTGGACCTGTTGCACTGGTGCTTGTATGGCCAGTGTGGTGAGRAACAAGAATGGATCCTGTGCCGTGTCCAAAGTTCAGTGTGGGAGGATGGACAGAGGAGTAATAATTTGCAGGCAAGTCCATTGCAAGAAGAAATTTTGATACAGATTAGAGATAAGAACAAAGAGAATCTGAAGAAAAAGACACTAATATTTCACCTCATCTTCTTTATTCTTCCCATGATTAAGCAAAACTCATCTGTATTTTTTTCTCCTTCAAATAAACTGCTTGCGAAAGTGCTCTGTGGAACTACATCATAAGACAAGATAATCAGAGTAGGAGGGAGGAGGAGATCAAGAAAGCTAGTCAGCAGAAGAATGATAAGTTTTGGAAAGCAATGGAGCATCAATGAGATAGAGCTATAGAATTCTGCAGCCTGCAGGACCTGAAGGAGGAGATAGTCTTGTGACAAAGATTACATGAGTAAATAGACAAGTAATTTCAGTCAGATAAGCAGGGAAAGCACATAGAGAGACATGACCTTGAAGTGTGTCCATTTCGAAGAGGACAGTTGAGACAGTTGAGGCAAAATGAAATATTGCTGTCAGGCAAGACTATTCAATAAGCTCCAAGTGTCACGGCAAAAAAAAAAAAAAAAAAATACTACACAGACAGACTTGTGTAAGCAGTTGCACAGTGATTGCCATCTTTGAAACTGATATTAGCTTTCATGCATTCTTATACATTGTGGATTTCTTGCCACGTTATATTACTAAAGTGATACAGGCTTTCACCCAGCCATAGGGCACAATCTGTTATATTAACAAACTAATGATGCTACACTTCAAGCACTGGGAAGATCTCTGTGCGTACAGGGCTGCTTCCAAAAAAGATCAGGGTTGTGATATCACCTGCATGTGCACAGTTTATTGCTTGGCCCACCCTATTAAACAATAGAATTGTTTAATTGTTAATAGAAAACAAGAATTCTTCTAATTCTGGCCTTCCCATTTTCTTCTGCCAATGTCTGTCTCATTAGCAACTCTGTTTTCTTAAAACTTCCCAGATTTTGGCTGAAGAAGAGAAGCAGGAAAGCGATTAGTTTGTTGAAGTTAAAGACTGGTGGATCTCTTTTCTCTCCACATCTCCTTTTATAGGTTTCACAAGATGTGTTTCAGTGTACAAGGACTTGCTTATGAGACTGGACAAAATGCAGCTAAGACATTGCTCAGCAACACTTAAGGTAAATTAGAACTGTAAAGAGGCTATCTCAGTGCCAACAATGAGATTGCTTCATCATCTTCTATCCTGATTAATCCGTGTGCCTCAGAAATAAACAAAACCAGAAGGACAGGTCTGTGTGTTCTTCAGCATATGCAGCAGAAACTGTTCCTTTGCACTCTAAATCTGTAATATGAAAGCAAATATCTCTATTTTGCTATGTTCTGTTCATTGGATAGTTGGCCAAGTTTTTGCTGTTGGCTTTAATAAAGGCAACTTTGGGCTCTTAGAAGAGAGACTTGAGTCTGAAATGCTTTAACCTGGCTCCACAAGGTGACCTCACAAGACTCTCAAAAATAGAAATTAGTGAAACTGGTATGGTGAAAATACCAGTGAAACTGGTATGGTGGGAGAGAACTGATAAAAAAAGGAGATGATTTGTAACAGTATTGTAGTTACAATTAAACTTTTTTTTTTTTTTTTTTTTTTTTTCCGAAGCAGATCATGAAGGAAGTAGCAGGACGGTGCACAAAATACCTGAGCTAATGGTAGTGAAACCATTATGGACTGTATATGTAATGCTAAGGTAACTTAGCATTGAAGTCAAAGATGTATTCTTATCACAAGGGCCCAAAGTAGAATCTTGTGTCCCATTAGTCTCCCTTTCTTTGGCCATAGTGACAGTCTAGAAAAGTCAGTTATACTGATGAAAAAAGCATATTTTATTCCTGTATGAACTTGCCTTCACAGGCAATAAATGGGATTTATTAGAGTATCAACATGTGTTATGATATATCAATTTGATTGTAGCATTCGTGGTTATTTTTAGTCTTCAGCTTGGACTCAAATTACAAAAGGTGTTGACACATGGGAATAAACAATGCTGAGCAATTAAGGGTCATTAACCTTGACTGACTTTGCCTTTATGATAGCCATTATATTCTCAAAATTGTTGCTAAAGTTCAGGAAAGATTTCTGTTTTCCATCTCATACTTCAGATRCATGGTAACTTGAGAATCTTCCTCGCAGGAGCTTTTTCCATCTGCTAAAGAAAGGCCTTTGGGTCAGGAGAGTGGAAATTCTGAAACGACGTCTGTCTCATGGTCACTAGCACTTGCTCTACAGCAGTAACAAGAAAGCAGGGCTGAGCTTGCTGAAAAAAAGAATTGGGGAAAGGGGACCCTCAAGACCATTGATTAATCCCCAAGGAATGTGGACAAAGATGGAAAGAAACAGATTACCCACTATGTTTTGCTTTGCCTCACAAGTGTGTTTAAGCCCTGGAATGAACATAAGAGAACTTCTTAGAAATTATATTGGTTGTAGTGTTTTTTCTACAGAGTGTGGATGGAGGTTATTTATATTCCAAAGAAGAGTGTAAAGCCATATGGATCTGCCAAATTAATCCCAACTTTTTTTGTCTGTATAGTTCCCATATAGAAGAGTGCAGCTCAGAATTACCAGATTATTTTTGTGTAGGTATCTCTTTTGTGTAGGTATCTCTTTAATGGCAGCAATTTGCCATCAATGACAAATAGGAAGAGATTTGCAAGTACAGTTCTGAAATTGGCTCTTGCAGATGACACAGTCTTGTATATGAGAGTCATTGCATTTTGTGTGAATATCCTCCAAATTTTCTGTAAAGTACCTTCAAATATTGGTGTATGTTGTAAGGTCTATTGCACAGTTTCACAAAGCTCTTATGAAAACACTTTCTACTCTAATCTTCCTACTCTCTTACACAAATGATTCTGTTAACAGATGAGTACCTGGGGTTTTATCTCATAAGGCTCCCTCTACCTGTTTTTCTTTTTAAAAGAAGATCCTTCTCATTCAGTAGCCATAGCTATGTTCAACAACTTYGTTTTGCAACAAAATTCCTAATTATCTGCCTGCATTTTCCAAAGATAAGTCCCGAAAAGAGGTCAGGGTGGGCTGTAATTCTGTTACTCTTACTTCACTGTTAAAACCTTTATTCTTTTTTTGGAGAGGAATGTCAAATAACAGATACATGGAGTAATATAAGAATACAATGTTTTACTTTTTACTGGAAAGGTATCCTATATTTTATTGGGTGGATAAGCAGGTTTAAAGTAGAATTAACTACTTGTGTTGCTGTGAATCTTATTAAGTAGTCTTCATCAGTACTTATTTGAACAACATTTTTGTTGGAAAAACATAGACTCATTGAAACAGAAAGTTTCAAGGAAAATTTAAAACAATAACAAGAAAAAAACCTCCAACAATTTGGAAAGCATTCCGTGTGGCTAATAATCCTTGAAGTGCTTTGATTTTATTTTGATGTGGTGTAAGTCAATACTTAAAAGGTTTCTGTTTTGTGGGGGAAAAAAGTTCATTTATTTATTTATTTATTTATTTTTCCCCAGCTGTCTAATCTCTCAAGTTTACTGAGAGGGAAGTAGAGTTCCTCTTTATGTTATGGTCTAGTAATTGGGAATAATTTTGGTTTCTGGCTTAATCACAAACTCCTTAATCAGAAAAGGAAATTAAATAGTTCAGGCCAGCTTACCTCACTGGTGGTTCTCCAGATCTGGAGGAGACACATATGATTTAAGCAGAACTTGCAAGATGGGCTGAGAATCTTTGTAGGCTAGATGGTCATTCAGAAGCTAATCTCTTTAAGAGGACATTATCTGGACCATAAGATTGTTTCAGGTTGTTAAGATGTAACATCCTGATAATACATATCCTCACAATATGCTAAAATGCTACATATATTGAGGGGGAAACAAAGAGTATTGGCATTAGTTAAGAAAGAAATCTTGTAAAAACATCCTGTTTTCAAGACCATGGAAGGTAAATGGCTGTCCATACTGTGAAAGAAAGGAAGCAAATGTAATCACAATCACAAATCAGCAATGTTAGTAAGGCACCAACATTGTAGTTGGTCTTTCCATTTTCATCTAGATATCTCTGGAAACATCAGGCAGACACTCTAAAGTGGTTAGCCAGTGCAAGCTTGAAATCAAAGAACAACAAATAAATAAGCACTGACAAGGCTGACAATGAGATTAAACAATTTACAAGAGAAAGGAGGAATTGAAATTAATTAGAAAAAGGCTAAAAATAGCAAATAGGAGGAAATGTTTTGTCTCTACCATATTACGTAAAGAATGAACCAGGAAGGAAGTTTAGGGAATGTTGTTTTAAAGCAAGAGTAGAAAAGTTTACTGATGGCAGAAGTACAAGCTGCAGCTGTGAACATATTCTAAAGAGTGTTAGATAAGCACTTAAGGGGAAAAACACTACAGGGTACAAATGTTAGGCTTAATTGGCTACAAGCCTGCCTTCCATCCTGAAATGTCACTATGCAACCAATGTCAGCTTCTCCACTCATCTTCTCTCCAGGGGATAATAAACCCAGGTTTTGTACATGTCAAAATTGTGTTCCTTACTATTACTATTCAGAATAAATCTGCTCATGCACTTTCATTTTTTTTCTTTACTTTTTGTTTTGTTTTTATATGAAAGGCTGAATGTATTCCAAGCCCTTGTGCAGCCATTCTATTTCAGGAAAAAATGTGTCTTTATGCTAATGATGTTCTACTGTGTTTCTCAGGTAGGTCATATGCGTAGAATATGTTTTCAATTGCACAAATATCCTCCTGAACTTTATCACTTGTCTCTGTCCTTCCAAAAGCTCAATGTCAAGGGCATGCAGTTGTCCCAGATCCACAGGAAACTTATTTACATTTCCAGCATAAGACCACCCGGAATTATTCAGGTACAATACTACTACTACTACTACTACGACGACGACGACGACGACTACTACTACTACTACTAAACCAACAGTGTAACGTGACTCCTCAACTCTGCATGATGAAGCCGTCATATCAACCTTCAACCTACATGCAGTCAAGGTTTTTTATTTTAGATATTTCATTATTGATAGCCATAAAGGATAATAAAGTTGGAGTTAAGTTCATGTCTTCTTAATATGCTTTATGAGGCACTGAAAGTGAGATRCGTGTGTATTCCCTTTATGACTGATGATGAATGCTCCATGAACTCCAATTTATTAGTTTACATCCTGTCAATAGCTCTGTTACCAGCTCAGTGTCAGATACCACCTATGAAGTCTCTGATATAAATCTTATTCCTGCTCACATTGTCAAAGGAAGGAGAGGAGTGTAGATTCATAAGCTTACTCACAGCCTTCTCTGAGGGTCTGAGAAAAGCCAGAGAGAGTCTCCTTAGGCTGCATGTGAGCTTCCTTGGAAATAAGGATTTGTTTGTTTGTTTTATTTTTAGTTTTCCTCAGGAAGAGCATGGCCACCTAGCTCAGAAGTTTGGGCTGGCACCACTTTGGGCAGTGATGTCAAAAGTGATGAATAGATTTTTCATAGTGACAATATGTGCTGTAACTGCTTAGAGGAACAATTATGCTCATGGTAGATTATGATGTCTGTGAAATCATTTTTGACATGGGTAAGATTCATGTAAATAATATTTATTTTCCTGCCTTCATGGTCTTGCTGGCCTTCTGACCTTCCTGAAAGGAGGAAAAGGTGTGAGGTTTCCTTTTCTTGGAGACAAAGCAAATGGAAAGAGTAGATCCCCAGGTAATTTTCTGGTTCTTTCAGAAAAATAGGAGGCGTGACAAAAAGTGATTATTTTAAAGACTGACACTTAGATCCAAGTTCTCTGCTGGCATGTATGTCTGAAAATCAGTGCAGTCAGTCAAGCCCAGACATCTAAGCACAGCARCTTGTCCTTGAGCCCAGTTTGAAATCACATTGAAATTCTGACTGGTGTATCTTCTGCAGAGAGTTCATCATGTTAACTTACTATTATTCTCATATGAATTCCTGAAATATTTGTATTATTGATTTATTGAGCATAAAATTGTCTTTACTATAAAATGATGCCAACAATGTTTCTTAAGTCTTCTAACAGATGGACTTCAGACCTTTTCTTTACTCTGTGGCTGGTGTGGCTGCACCTCCAGGCAGCCTCAAGTATGCTCTTTGCACCAAAGCCAGAAGATGTGTGAAAGTATCCTCGTGTCTGGCCTTCTCAGATCCAACTGTCAGACTGGGGCCTCAGTGGGTAACAATTGCATCCACTTACCAACTAAATAATCTTTTTACAAAATCTTTGGCTGCTTAATGTCCCAGATACTAAAAATATATCTTTGGAAAAGCCTTTATGCACAATCTATTATTATGCAAACTATACACTGAATGCCATTGTAACAATCAGATGCTGCTTTTCATCTTCAAAGAACTTTGGAACAATCCTGAGCTTTTTCAGTACCAGTGTGGCAGGGGACCATGATCTTCAAGCAGTACTCCAGGCAGGTTTCTGCACCCCATGACACCAGGGGTTTCAGAGAGAGGCTGAGAGAGGACAATTTTTCAGGTCACTTCCTGAAGCAGTGGGAGGATTTGTCTCTGGTCACACCTGCAAAGTCATCAGAACAGAACAGCTCCCGTGGTCCAGGTGCAAAGTATCTCTCAGCCACCGAATCTTGAGCACTGGCAATGTTCCTCCTCCTGTTTCAGCAATTCTGGAGCCTGTCGGAGATTCCCAGGYGACCTGAGAGCATGATGGTTTTGAGAAGGGATCCTGGAGGGAGAGGAGGAAGGAGCTAAACCACTCCTGCCTCAAGTCTGTACTTGTCGCTTGCCATTAACCTGTGGAGATGGTTGAATGATTAAGGATTTTCCCAAATGTAACTGTGGCTGTTGTCTTTACTCTTCTCAAGTTTAGAATAAAGATTATCTCAAAGGCTCTTGAAAATACTTCATAATGCAAGTCAGATCAAATACTGTACTGTAATAATTCAAGGTTATGCTGAGCACACATAGCTGCGATACATGGCAGTGTAACTTGGCAGTGATTGCTATGAATATGACAAAATGATGCTTCAAGGTTGTTTTTTCAGTCCTTTTGGACCCTTGTCCAGCAGTTATTTAAACATAACTCCAATTACTTATTCCTGTCCTTAATCTATTACAACATTAGTTATACAACTTTTATGATTTATAAAAAAATGTGTCATCAGCTAGACATCTTAGTACGTATTGCTTCATTTACATGCATATTTTTGCATTCTTAGCCTTCCATGGCTCTGACTGATCCAAAACAATAAAAAATTTATGAACTAAAAATACTCCCTTGGCCTTTACTTACACTGTTTTTAATTCAATTTTAATTATTAATATTATAGTTGCTCTTTTCATTTTTGCATTTTAGAGTGTGTGGAGGCAAGGCTCCTGGCCTTGGTTTTCTATCTTGGTTCTAAGTGCTTATTATTTTCAGCCACACCTTTAGCTTTATTTCACTTTTTTTTTCTTTGAGCGTGATTAGAGCGGATTTTGCCGGCGTTTCTTACAGATGTTGTTTTGTTGTTACTGTCCATACTTAGGATGCAGTGATGAGAACTTGAAAGGTGGAATTTGAGAATAAGCCAGATAAAACCACGATGCCTGAGGGGACATATGTTATTATAAATTATCAAGGTACTCTATGTATTTTTRGGTTTCATAGGGTATATTTGATATTCATGGGATGTGCAAGGCAGAGATGAGCCAGAGGTTTTTAACAGTCAGTCACAGTTACCTATTCAGCAGGATTGTGAACAGGACATACCGTGATCTCCATCTACTGCACCTTACTGCCGAGTGGTCAAGGATCACATGCTGCTGATGCTTCTCTGAAGGCAAATGCCACCCAGTGAGTACAGAGWGATTTTATCCAGTGTCTTAGAAGTCTTTTGATTTTTATTTGGTTCCCTGGCATTTTGAAGTGAGCAGCCTTACATACGGAGGTAAGGAAAAAAAGAATAGAAAGCACGACAACAGATAATTATATGAAAGATAAAAAACCCTTTTTAAGACAATTTAGTCTTCAATAGTTCTTATGTACTAAAGAAAAAAAATATATTTTTAATTATTCAATCTCCATCTTAATTGTATATCCAAAGGATATTGAATTTCATCCCATGCTTCTCTTTGTCAGGGTACTGGTTGTGCTCCTAGCACATCCCTTCTGCTGGCTGGGGAAGAGATACACAGGCACATGTGCACACACTGTTAATTTTGAGTACTTCTGGTTATTTATTTTGTCAAGTTTGTGATGCAGCAAGTTGCCTCAGGGAGAGAGGAAGAATGAAAAGAGGGAACATAAAAGTCCACAAGAAGTAGTGTACAGATTTTTTTTTTAAGGCTAAAAGTTCACCTAATTTAAATTAGTTCACCTAATTTAAGCTTCAAAGTGCAGGGCAAGGAATTGCAACCAGTTTATTTTGTACTGAGTCCAACAACTCATGCCTGAATGAGGTAGATACAGACCAGAAAGTCTCACATTCATACCTCTTATATATTTTCTGACTTTTTTTTGCGGGGGACATAGGGTGAGGACAGTTCCACACTTAAGTATCTAAATGCTCTGCACATAGGCTGGAATCTGCCTTACGTGATGTTTTTCAGCCTCATGAAGTACTTTTCTCCCTTTGGCTGGTATTTTTTTTTTTTTTGACTTACCTCTGTGATTAGAAGCCAATT
The DNA here is from genome assembly GCF_003342845.1 of Nothoprocta perdicaria. NCBI lineage: Eukaryota > Metazoa > Chordata > Aves > Tinamiformes > Tinamidae > Nothoprocta > Nothoprocta perdicaria. The sequence continues at coordinate 1,783,150 of NW_020455621.1, forward strand.
ATTGAAAATAAATAAATAATAACCCTCAAAATAGTGATTTTAACAAAGACAATGGGAGACAAAAAAGAAAGATATGTCTACTTATCCTYCCCCTGGTCACTGCTTGTAGTGGTACTTTCCATGAAAAGATAGTATCATGCAGCATGTGTTTTGATAGCTGTTTAGTTTCCCTTTGACAAGATAAGGGAATTATAACTTGGATGTCTCTCTTTTGTAGTGTGCAATAAGGTAACACACAAATAAGTAAAGAGAAAAGGAAGTGTAATAAAAAGAACTAATACATACTAATAGGCTACAGATGAAGATAATTAATATTAGACACTTTATGTGCACTTTCTGCAGTATATCCTTGCARAAAGTTCTACTATGCAGGGTCTTGCTGAAGAGCTAAATAGTCTATTCAATTTATACCTTTAAAACTTTTCACTGCCTGTGGATTATAATCCATCTTCCTCCCTGGGGAAGAGGAGATGATAGTGCAGTTTGAAGTGAGAGTCATCTTCTATATGGTTTTAAATGGCATCGTGTTATATTTAAAAACTGCAAACAAASAGCAGTAAGTATTGAAAGCAATAAAAATAACCACAGAGTGTTTTTGGTCTTCTGATCTGTCCCTGTTTACTGATAGACACCATATTGAGTCCTGAGAATGGATGGGATACAAATATTCAGGTAATTTCTTGTTTCATGCTATATTCTGCTTATATTTATCGTCAATTCCTATTTAGATTACTATTTAACCGGGGAAAGCAGAGAAGACAGAAAAAAATCTCTATCTACCATACATGACATTTCTTTATTACAATKTCCTCTAAAAGTCTGCTTCTACACCAGAAAATTAACTTGCTTTTTGCCATTAGCAATCAAGATTTTATATTTACTACCATGCAGTGGCATTTTGCAATTTTACTGTTTTGTTCTGCTATGTCATTTCTATTCTAWCCTCTGTCTGTTACCTAGGTACAGCAAAAAATTCTATCTGATTGCTGCCAATTATTTTCTTTTTAGAGGCATTAAGATACACTGCTGAGCCCTCTCCAAGATTTGTACTTCTCTGAGGGCATGAAATAGCAATTTGTCTAACAGGAAATGCTCTGATTTCTTTCCAAAATATTCAGTGAATGAACTAATGAAAGTGAACACACCCTCTTAGTTGTTACTGCTTCCTATTTATTTCAGGCTACTGTAGAAGTCTTTCTGTGATCCCAGTTGGTTTGTGTGTCAACTGATGGCTGAGGCTCCCAAGAGTTTACTGGAACTAGTCCCTGTTGTCAGCTCTACTGATGACAATGGTGTGCCATAAATGTCCATATTTTTGCTTATATTTTAGCAGATCCACTCTTTTTTATTAAGAGATTGACAAACTCTGATGGTCTGTGAGAAATGATGTAATATGCAATTACTAACTCAACCAACTGGTTGTGATAGTGTTCTTAATTTTAAAATGCTTATGATGGAGACATAGATGTAGTTAAAAAAGAGAGAGAGAAATACAAGCTTTCTGCAGTGTCAACAGCCACTAAAAGTATTTTTTAAATATCTCAGCCATCTTGCCCTAGGCACAGCAGAAGGCATTGACCCATTACCAATGAGATCATGTGTACAGCATTCAAGCATTCCTGATGGGAAATGTCTTTGCTTTCCACATCCTGCTGATTCCCCGCCATTTTYGCCTTAAAAGAAAAGCAGAAAAAAAAAGAGCTCCTGATTTTATTGCTTTTATTTTTCTTTTCATTTTTTTTTTCTCTGTGCCTCAGTACTTCATTTTATTTACTATCAATCCTTTGTGTTAATCCAAGGAGCTTGGTAATGCAAATATGCAGAAGTACAAACGAGCTGGAACTCTTCTTTTGAAGGCAGATCAGGAGAGGTTTCTTGGAGGAGGTAGAGCATCACATGGAGACTGCAGGCACAGCTTCCTCCCGCAAGTCAAGTTGTGGTGGTGGCTGCCACATAGAGACAAGCTCAACTCCTCCCTGTCTCATTCAACATTATGTGTACTGCTAGGGCAATTAGCACTTAGCTAGTGAAAGTGTCCTTAATTCTCCACTCTGTGGGTCAATCCTGCTGCCATTAAAATGTTAGCTGGAAAGTGCATGGGATCCCAACATTTGATCTTACAAAATGTTGAGCATCCCCATTTGCTTCATAGTAACTCATCTCCTTGCAGGAGAGGCCCCAGAAAAAGAGGCCACTGTTGAGTGTTCACAGCTTTCTGAAGTGTCATTTAATCTTGGAATCATTCTAACTAGGCCACAAATTTTAAAATTATATAGCCTCTGTCCATTTGGTTGGATACTGACATTAGGCTTTGAGAGTCAAGGTGAATATGGTCCTAGATGCAGATGGAGGCCTATACAAGAATTTGAAAAAAAAAAAAAAAACTTCTTCGCAATTGCATGTTTCACATGTCCTTTCTTTCATCTTCAGACTCTCAGAGGCCATGAATTTGAAAAGAAAAAAAAAAGAAAAAGAAATAATAAATTTGTTTTGGTGTAGTAAATTTGAAGTAATAGCCTTACATGTATCCAGTTGTTGCATATGAGCCTTGAAGAAAATGTGGCAATTAAGAATCGGAATTTGACTGTGTGCTCACAAACATTGCACTRTTTATTTTTCCACTTAGGCAATGAGGAGTTCAAAATAACTGATACTGTTTACAGCAGTTAATTTATTTCTAAATTCTTCCATCTTAATTCATGCTACACATAAAGTCTCACTCCTTGAACAGCCCTACTTACATTGAATAGGTCAGTTGAGCAAATAAAGTACAAAATAGAGAGAAAAGGTGATCAGAAACTAGCTGAATGGGTAATAGGTAACAGCATCTGGTCCTTATTTTCTTTCTACCTGATCTTTAGATAGATAAAATATTTCCCTGAGGAGAATGAACAGGTATGTACAGTATAATCATGCTATCATCAGAGCTGTTTGGAATATATTCCCCATATGTCCTGGCTCTTCCAGATTTCCGGTGTGTGCTGCCCAGCAGTCCGACCTGCAGGAATCATGGCTATTGGGGATGTCRTGAGAGCTGTCCCCTGGGACTGCTTGCACTCCCAGACGCTGGCATGCTGCAGCACTGAGCGTTCCTGGTGGTTGACCATGGGACTGATCACAAGAGTGGCCCTGATGTCCCCACCAGCCACTACCCACCCACTGCATCTGCCTGCARTTGTACCCCTTGAGCAGAGCTGGCTGTTCACAACCAGGATCTGCTCAGAAACGAGTTTCCAGCCTGGCACAGGGATACAGACCCTGGGAGCAGGTACTGACCATGGTCCATCACTCTGCTTGTTCTGCTGGCTCCTCAGTAAAACTTCTTTTTTTTTTTCCTTGAGAAGGAAATATCTGCTAATAACCTTACAATCCAATCAAAATCAGAAGCTGTCTACAAAGCGATATAAAGAAATTCCCCAAACACTGGAAAATGTCCATCCTTAACTGTAGCTATTTCTTCTTGGTTTTATAAAAACTCCTCAAGAATTCAGTGTCTATTATTTTCTGGGAATACAGGCACTTTTTGTATGTAAAAATGGATTTCACTCTGGACACCTAGGCTATGYATTTTTAATTTTCCAATTGATTTTCACTACAATACTTTTACATAAAATTCTTGCCATCAGTGTTTTGTGATGTGACCACATGAGCTGTGCTGGCTGCATCACCTGGCAGTTTCACAAAATGCTCACCACTTGCGCAGTTAGGACATTTCCTAGTGGAAACTGGCCTGGATGCATTCTCTGTGGAGCTTTTAGAGCAAGCTGTGGTCATTTCCGATCTCTCGCTGGTGCTGAGTCAGGGACAGACAGGCAATGGTCCTGTGACTGCTGTTGACCGTGGATGCTCCCTGCCTCCCCTACAAAGCAGATTGCTCTCCTGTTGCCCCTCCAGCTGATTGCCTTGCTGCCACCTGCAAGGCCGTGGAACTGGAGCACCTGGTGTCAGCCTGACTTACAGTGCGAGGGTCCAGAGTGTTTAGGGTGCTAGGGCCTGAGCAGTGGGACATTTTGTGTGTCCTTGAGGCTGATGGRCCATGTCTGCAGTGTCAGGAGGGAGAGCTGCTGGGCTTTGTTGGGCTGCACTGTAAGACAGATTGGGCTGTGAGGAAGAAAGAAATGGGCCTAATGAAATGAATTGAACTTTCACCAGAACTCTTGCTAAGTGAGTCATGAATCAAGCACAACAGGCGCCTTGAATCTCCTTCTGCCCTACTTAGAGGCTGCCTTTAATTCTGCAGGTAAGCTGCATATCAGAGGACGGACAAGTGGGGAGGGTGGGGGGACAGCAGTGACCTTTGTTCTTTATTTAACACCTGAAACTTGAATCTCACGTATCGAAGAAGGATGTCAGTAGCAAGATTTTTGTCAGAGTTTCCAATCAGAGCAGACCAGTGCTCYAAGCTAAGAGAGTGAGGAAATCTTAGTTTCAAAATGAACTTGGCTAAATATAAAGCTGTAAAGCAGAGCTTGGGAACTACTACCACAGCGTGGCGAAATTTGGGCACTGGCCATAATATATGTACATGCATGAAAACAGATGTGTCATTCTCCTGCCACCAGTCTGTCATCCATTTGATTGGCACTTTCCTTTCAGATCTAACTTTATTTCTCTAATAGACAAGCCAAAACATTTAGTATTTTAAGGATCAGAATGGAGGCCTGAAATGAGCTTAAAATATGTTCAAAATTATSGAAAATAGGCATGTTTTATTATTTCATGTCCAAAATCAAAGTATTTCTACTCTGCTTGGCTGTAACTTCCTGGTTTTAGCTAATAAAAAAGCATGCAATGTTGCAGGGAGGGGTACATAAAAATAGAGGCAAATTATAGTCTGATATGCTAAATGCTTATCCAACTTGTGGCTCTCTTGATTTTTGCTTTAGAAGTTTTAGTTTGTTTAAATAAACTCCAAAGGGAAGCTACAAATGCTTACAAGATGTGGCTAATCAACGCAGCAATTGTCTGATCCCTAGTTAAGCGTGTTATCCATTGCACTATTGACTTCCTGTGGAGTCACAGAGGATCACCATAATTTAAGGTTGAAAGACATATATATTTCCAGCTATCTCTTAACTTCTTTGGAAAAYGTTCTTTTAAGCATGAACTCACAGAAGCATATTTTTTAATTTTTAAGAAACGTGCAAGTTTCACCAAAAAAGTGCTGTTTCGGGAGGAAGTGTTAAATGATTACTTTTCTAGTCTAAAATGAGGCCAGTCATTTTTACTGAAAGCCATGCTTGAAGTAGATGTGGATTTAATGCAAAAGAAAGATCCGCTTTTTTTTTTTTTTTTTTTTTTTTTNTTTTTTTTTTTTTTTTTTAAATTTGTGTGTGGGGGAAAGACTGAAGTAAGTGACACTAAATTCTGGTCACTTAATATTAACTAGAAAAAGTTATTTATTCCATAGTGAAACTAAAGAAACATTACAGAAAGCTAACTTTTACAGAAAAAGTTTCAGTTTCCTGTACTGATACCAGAAACCTTTGCTCCTAGCCATTCCGTAAGTGGTTGAGTTGCAGACTTTATTTATCTCACTTTTCTTTGTTCTGCTTGAAAACAACACTTTAAAAAATTCTGACTGAATATAAATAAAAGGCAGTATTTCCATGGTTCTTGCAAAAGTTTGACAAATGTTCTGCTGTAGAGTACACTAGATGCAAAAAGTTTAAGAATCCAGCACTTAATGAGGTAACCRGAGGAAAATGAAAGATAAAAGCCAATGTCACTGCATCAAGATTGTGCATTTCTGGGATTGGGAAAAAAAGTCTGTGGGCTGGTAGTTTAAAATTAATTCTTCGTTTCTTCTTGCAGAGGAAGAAAATGAGWTACTTCTATTTTATTTTAAACTTAGGACGCTGCCTGTGCTATATGTGGCAAGCACTTTTGCTGAGGCATAGGACTGAATATTCCCAAATGGTGATATGTGATTTCTTTCTCAGCTAAGCGTGATTTCTCTGCTCTGTATTTTCTTTCATTTCTATAAGAAAATATTGATGTCTTGCTTCTCAATATCTGCTTCCTCATCCTTTTGTTTTTCTCTTACATTCCCATACTTATAGACAGAAGCAAAAATCTGTAGGAATGTGTCTGGAATGTATTTTTCCAACATAGTAAAGGTATCTGACGTTGGTTTCCTTCCCCTCTTCCTAGCTTGGCAGCAATGTAACAGAACTCATGTTTTATCTTCATTTACTATAATTGTTGCCATCTTTCCTTGGGATCATTTTTCCATCCTCAAATGGCAATTGGCTTTGGTGCCAATATTTCATTGCATGTAGCCTCAGAAATCTAAAAATAGAAAAGTTTTTTAAAAGTCACGTCACTTTTTGACCTTTTCATTATTCTYTGTCTTTCTCATTTGCAAAGTTGTTGTTTCTATGATAATGGCTTCATGCTCCCCCGACTCTTCTGAGGTATTTCTAGCTTTATTTTTCCCAGCATTCTCTAGCTGATTTTCAAGGGGCCTGATTTTCCTGCTTTGGTGGGCTCTGCTTTTCTTTGTCTGTGAGAGACAGTTATATTCTCTTGGATTTCTTTCCAATTATTTACTGTTTCTTTCCTTATGGTCAACTGAATATCACTTTAAAAATTGGTGAGAGACATTAAAATTTTTGGAGTTTTGCCAAAAATAGTGATTTCCCATAGAATGAAAAGTGAGATCTGGAGCATCCTTTTCTTTCCTACCCTTGGGGAATCCATGCTGCAATGAGCAAACTAGCTATTCAAATAGATTTAGATCTGTTTACTGGAAGATGGGAGACTGAAAGGGACAAAGTAGAACACCTCTAGTATGAATGGAAAGTAATTCAATGGAAATGTGTCTGTCTCTTGATGTACAAATTTGTGTTTAAAACAATAGCAAGGACACATTTTACATCTAAGAATGGAAAGAACATGCTATTAAATAAATGAGGGAGAAGAATATTGAAGGTTTGGTGAATGAAAGAAGAGASCATTCTGTTTAAATACATCTTTTAGATTTTAAAGCTAGAGCCAAGAYTTCCTCTCATGTTCTTAAAGAGTAACCCAAATACAGGAAATAGGACCATGAGCAGAAATATTTGGAGAAATATTCAGCCTAAAATGAATAATTAAGGCAGAGTATTTAGAGATTTGTGTGCTAGGCAGAGCATTTAATATATTGTTTAATCTTKTTACAAGGCAGTTTAGAAGTATATTTATGTAGGGAAAAAAAAAAAAAAAGAAAGAGAAATATGGTGTGCCTTGACAGCAGTAACAAAATACTAGAAGAATGTGTTTTCTGATTTTGGTGAGTAATTTGGTATAAGGTAACAATAGGTGACCTAAATCAAGCTAACTCACTGAAGTCATTGGATCTAAACTGATTTGCTTGCGTTGACTCTGCATTATTGAATTTACATAAACTAGTATTTCTATACATAGTAGATATACTCTACATATATCTCCTTTATCATGAATCCTTTTAATCTTTTCCTCTTATTTAATCATGGACAGAAGAAAATAGGATCTTTCCCAGGGCAAATGTGTTTGTATAGATCTCAGAGTTTGAAATAAGAACTTTGGCCATTTGTTGCCTTGGCCTCGGGAGCAGGTTGCCCATCTGGATCGGCAAGACAAGCCTGGAACTAGCACTTGGTGTGATTCATTGCCAATTGTTTGATTTGCRATGCCCTGCCTGCCATGCAGCAGCTTCAGCACCATTATGCAAGTATGTAGAGTGCTGTGTGGGACTGGAATAGAAATTGGGTACATTTTTCTTTTCCCTCCCTCTATTCACAGATTTATTTGAGAGGCAAGAGAGAGAACAGCCATCCAAAGGTCTTGTTCTAGGCGAGGCAATTGTGATGTTAAGGCCACTGTAGTCCAATAGGGACCACGCAGTTTCCATCAGATGCTACAAGGCTCCATGACTTTGCCAGTTTGGCTTGGCAGTCTTCAGCTGATGAACCTGGTAGGCTGGCTGCTCATTTCATCCAGCTTGCAGAAAGGAAATAGAGCTTGAAACTGCTGAATTGTGATGAATTGCCTTGAACTAATATTGCAGTCTGGGTTACAATCACTGTTATGGGTTAAAATTTCCCAGGATGATGACTGAGTTACAGGTGGATGCTTTCTCTCACTTGCTTTCCTAATTCTACTACTGTAGTAGTATGATGTACTTACTGTAAGTAGTATGATGGCAAAAAAGTGTGTTCACTGCAGCCACACTTACACTCCCTGCCGTGTTACAGGCAGGCAAAAAGTGCCTTGGGTAGTTCCAGTGAGAGAACTCCCACGGAAATTATTTTGAGTTGTTGAGAGAGCCTGTAGTGTCCTTCCAGATGCAAAATAAATAGTTAATGATGTACAGTGTAGCATTTTTTTTTGTCATTCAGCTGGGTGGACTGGAAGATGGTTGCTGATATTCAATGAAGCTTGGAATAGAGACTTTGTTCASACTCAGACTATCCTTTGATTTTGCCTTGGAAAAGCCCAAGCACAGCATTTGGTTACTACAATTAAAAGAAAAAAAAAAGTTATTAAAATGAACAGGAAGCACCTTCAAGACATTACTGTAATATCATAGCCAACAAACAGGCCTAGTTTCCAGTCTTAACATTTGATGCATTCAGGATATGGCTATTAGTGCATAAACATGAAGCATGTATATTCATCTTGAATGTATACATTGCCCTATGTTGGAAAGCCAAACTAGACTAATCTGTCCCATCAGCTGAAAGCTACATTTTTTTGCTGGAAAAGATAATTTCCAGTGTGCAAGATGAAAGAGAACTGAGTGTTTGCAAAGTGGTTATGTTCTATGAATGCATGAAGATATAAGGTAGGGAAATGAACCCTTAAAGTAGCTTGCTGTTCCATTAAAAGAAAATAGTTTTGATTGGATACCCTTTAGAGAAATGAACTTATGCCTGTCTACTTCTACTTTACAAGCATCTCAAGCATCTCCTCTAAAATAGAATGTTATGCTTTTCTGCCATTAAATTGTGATCAGTATAATTATGCAGTTATGAAGCCAACAGCTTCATTAAACACCTTGTTTTAAAAACATACACAATCCACACTCTACAGTTACTAGTGAAAGAGGCATAAGACAAAATTATGGTAAGCCTGCTAAGAAATGCACTCAAGCGTATGGAACAAAACTAATGTGCAATTTAAAAATGGGCATTTTACTCCAAAAGTTCTGATTTCCTCATTGAATTCAAAGTATCAGTCTAATCTGGAGAGATGTATCGTGTTATTTATATCCTTTTGATAAACCACCAAAATAACCTTTGAAAATTAGATGGCTTGTGCCTTTAAAGCCTTCTGAGACTTTCCCTAAAAATAGTTTACAAAGCAACAGAGTCAAATTGTTGGGGAATTGCACTCAAATGCATTAGAGAATCTATTCCTGTGGCACTTAAGCTAGCCAAAGTAATAAATATAAAATGGTAATTTTTCTCCATGAGCTGTTCTTTCTGCTCCCACATGATTTCATTCCCACCCCGGAGTAATATAACATTGCCTGCTCAAACAATCTCCTGGATTCATGGAATAAGGCAGCATTTGGCTGCTACTTTGTTAAGTGTGTTCAGAAAAGTCTACAATTACAATTAATCCCCCTTTACCTGAGAACATCGCATCCTGATTTCCATACCACAAGTGTCACTTTTTTTAAGTTATAAAGACTTTTTGACCAAACAATGGTCTAAAAGTCTATATTGGCGTATGAATCAAGAAATGAAAACACTGGCAAAATAGAATATAGCTACAGTTTGGTCCTATACTATATGTATTTGGACTAGTAGTTAAATGAAAGGAGATAAAAAGCAGAGTACATATTGCAGGTTCAAGGAAGTGTTACAGTTAATTTCTCATGTCTTTTTCACCTGCTGAACTACTACTTCTCAGAAACCATTGATTGTGGGGATTTCTGTTACTTTGCTTCYCCATACTATCAAATTCTGTAGCCTCCACTCTATTTATATGTGATCAGTCTGCCCCCCGCTCCACTCTTTCTCTCCTGGCTCAAGATGGTTTGTGGCTCAAGATCTGTGTGGATGCTGACAGACTGAAGCAGTGGTCCTCCCGTGTTGACCAAATCAGCCATGAGGGCAGCTGGTGTTGTCAAAGTGGGCCYTTTGGTTTTGAGTGCCAGCTTTGATTTTTAAGACATAATTTCCAGGCTCTTGAGACATGCTTGCTGTAGTCATTCGTTAGTTATCAGCCCAAATATCTGGTGATATTTGCCAGCTTATATAAAGTTCCTCTGTTAGCTGGCTAATTGTTCTTCCAGGAGTGATCATCATCCAATCCTTTGAAGTTAGAGGAAATGCATGTAATTACCATCCTTTCATTAAGGTCCTTAATAGAGATCCTGGCAACTCAGCCATGATGACCTTTTCTCTTCTCCCTTTTCCCTTTTCCCTTTTTTCAGTTTTCGACTGGACTGCATCTTCCATGAAACTCTGTCCGCAGAAATACATCACGGGAACCCCTCGCGGGAAATACAATCCAGTCAGGAGGAGAGTAAGAATATGAAGCAGAGTACATATATTATTCCATAGAGGCAGTTCAGGCACGCATAGTGCAGTGTTGAAAATGAAACATTTTGGCCCTAGATGAAAACAAAAGTGAAATAGAGAAAAGTGCTTGGGGACAGTAATTCTGGGGTTTGATCACTTCTAGTATTGAATCAAATATCTTAGTACCTTAGCCTGGTGTGGTGTTTTCAGTAAGTATAATGCTTTTTTTCTTTTCCTTTTTTATTTTTTTTTTTTTACACTTACTGTGTGTATGCTTTGCCTGAGAATTATCTTTGCAGGGCTTCTGGCTTTGTGCAGTTCTCAGATCATAGTAAAAAATCCAAAATGTAGCAAGGCTGCCAAGTGTAGCCAGGTATTCTTCTCTGGCTTATTCTCCCTATTGTGATTTAAGTGCCTGCCTGTTTTGCACACTGGAGGATGGTCTACAAACCAGCTAGATGAACCCTGAAGTGGCACACATATCTGGACTGTAGTGCAGACAAATGAACTGAATACCTGAAGGACATGAAACCCGAGACACTCAATCCTGAGAGGAGACAGGGAATATCAGCACTGTTTCACAGTTTACACAACTTTGTTTCGTCCATCACCCAAGCTAGAGTCCTGATTCATGTTTGTTAGTAGATTCAACCATGACATCCAGTGTTGTTTATATCCTTTTTAAGTGGCTGTATGACACTAGCACCAAGTCTTCAAAAACTTACCAAGAGTAGAAAGAGCTAAGTAATGGATATACCAATTCTTGTGCCACTTCAGTTCTCGGAGCAGCATAATAGGTCAGATTGTGATTGGTGATGATTTATGATAATACATCAGACTGAAAATTTCATCAGCTCAGGAGTAGATATGGATGCATTCTCCATTCAGCCCTCTCTGTCCAAGGATGTCAGGGCTTGGCAAAAATTTAAGGGGTGTAAGCTCTTCAGCCAAACCACCTACCATTATTACCCTTAGTTTCTCTACCTGGGCAGAGAAGGATGTGTCACCTCCTTTCAGACACAGATGAGATGATTACGTAAATTTAAATAGTGTGTGATGTTTCTGTTGTCTAGACATTGTTTTAAGCCACTTTGATTCCCCTGTAAATTCTAAGGAATGAATCTTACAGATCTTCTCACTCTGCCTCAGCAGGATAAATTAACACATTTCTAAGGGTAAATGACTTCCAGTTCTTGAGCTAGTTCATTTAACAGTGGCCCAGGTGCCCCTGCATTCTTCAGTATACATTTATCCTCGGTAAAATGCAGAGCATGGGTTATTTCAGCTAGACTGTGTGCCGATTTTGGCGGGAAGAGGGGRATCTAAGGAATAATCCATGCATTGTGACTCCTTAAGGAGTGCTTCATAAGTAAGCAAGCCACCCATTACTCTCTCTGCTGCTTTCTGGAAAGAGAAAAGTCGCTTCTCTTTTCCCCCCTCAAAGAGTTAATAGAGGAAGCCCAGCAAAACAGAACAGCAAAAGGCACTTGTCACTGGGGAGCTGGCACCCCATGGGGAGCTCCTGTCAAATCCTCAGGCATCACCTCCAGATCTAAGCGGTATTTTTTCCTTTATTCTGCAGAAAACTTCCTCTCAGCCTGCTCAGAGCAGTGGCCGCATCAAAGACCTGCAGTGCTGTTTCAGTGAAGGTGTCATCTCAATGAGTATGCATCACCCTGGGGGAACACCGTGAGCCACATGGCTTAGAGAACCCTTGCTAAAGACCCCTCTCTCCTCCCTAAGGATGGTCTTCCAGGTTGTTTTCTGTTCCTGTCACATCTTATTTTCCTAGCCCAATCAGCACAGTCAAAGTGGCTGCAGATTTTATATGCCACAGCTTGTTTATCTTTTTTTTTTCCTGCCCTGAAAGATTTTTGCCCCGGGCATCAAGAGCTGTTTTTCTCTCTTTGTCTGTCAAATATGTGTGCCTGAGGGTTGCTGGGGTGATAATAGACCATTTTGAGGAGCTCTGCACGCCTTTCACCTGCCTTGTCACTGGGAGCTGCTGTTTCTCTTTGCTGCCTGAGCAAATAGGGAATAGCCAGAAGTGTCTCCTCTGTCTCTTTCGCTGTCATTCTGCATGGTGCTGTAAACTGCATTTGCAATATACATATATACATATATAGATGTGCATGATGCTGATGAATGCTACACAGCCAGCAGTAATCCATTCGTTGCCTTTTTTAATGAATGAAACAAGCCGCTCATTAGCAAGTATGGCTAAAGTTTTCCTTCATGAAATAGCATGACAGTTAAGCAGAGATGAGAAACAAAGGCCTGTCAAACCCTAAAGCATTATTTCCCTCCAAGGATGTAGTGGGCTTAATTCACTGATTTTTAATGGTGTGCATTGACCTCAAACCTGTGTGTGATTCGCCTCAAGTTGCTTCGCTTTTCTCAGATGCAGGGCTTGCAACCTGCTGCCTGCTTCCTGCAGTTCTCTGCCAGCAAAAACTGTTCCTCTCTCTTACTCCCTGCAACAAAGGTCAAACTGTGATTTAGTGTTCCCCAAGCAAGCAGACATATGGGACTGGGTTAGCCTGAAAGTCAATGTGGGTTTGGTTTCATAGGCTGCGTGAATGAAACCATGGCTCTGTTCATTCCCCAAGTGTTTCTGCATACTTGCATACTTCCGAGCCCAGCAGCCTTGAAAGGACTGCCTTGTGTCCCCTGCCAAGCCACAGGGACCCTGAAAAGGGAAGAGAGAAGTTTGTGTCTCCTTGATCATCTGTGTGCACTGTGTTTGTGAGGGCATGTGCCAATACGTGCTCACAGAAACAACGCACATGTTCAGTTGTAAAAATGATTCACCCTTCGATGGTGCTTGGAAAGCCCCTAGGCAGCTCTCTTCAGAAAAGAAATGGGGCATCAGAGAAGTGATTTTATAGATATCCTTAGCTAGGGTCCATATGGTCCTTAGTTTACAAAGAAGGCCAGACTGGTAACCACTTTGCTTTTCTGAACAATTCTGAAAAATTGGATGTATTTTTTTTTCATGTTTTTTTTAAAGCTCTGAGAACGATTTAAAAAAAAAAAAAAAAAAGACCTATTTATCTCTAAGTGACCTTTTCTAAAGAGCTACAACTGACCTGACAACTGGATGAAAGCATTCTCAAGATACGATGCCTGTTCTTAGTTGTGCCAACATAAATGCTCCAACAAAAGATATATTCTCATGGTCTGACTTTGGAAAGAGGTTAAGCCTCTACTCAGTTGTCGTTGACTACTGTAGGTGCTGACTGTCTCTGTTGGCCTGATTTTTTCTTGTCACAGTAGTGCTAAGGGGAGTTACTATGATGTCAGAATTTTTCTGGAGTGATATCCTTAGGCCTAAGGACCCTGGAGTGTGCCAATAGGGATAACTTGTGCATAAAAATGCATGTCATTTGACTTGTTAGATAAGTTAAAGGCACAGCATCTTTAGTATCCTGTTATTTCCGAGATCCCTGCGTACTTTCTGTGATGTGTGACAGTGTTTCAATACAAATGTTTTGTTGCTAGAAGAACAATGCCTGTGGGAAATACTTGTGATGCAAAGAAGTTGCTGTGTCTGATCTGGTACACTCTCTTCAAAAGAGTCATAAGTTCAAGTGATCAGATGAAAAATGCAGGTAATACCAAGTAATTAAAAAAAAAAAAAAAAAGCAACAATCCCCCCTCCCCCCAACTTCATGCTTCAAGACTTTTTATTGGCTTGCTTTACTGACTTCGATTTTAAATCTGTTTGTTTGCTGCTGGAATGACCAATACATGGAAGAGATGTCACCTGTCTTGACCAGCTTTCTTTGCATAGCCATTTCTTCTGAAGCAGCTTTTGACCAGGCATTGCTGCAAGATAGCAAGTCCATAAAGAAGGTAATAAAAATTTTGAGCTAGTCACTGGCTTCTACCTGCTAAGAAGCTAAAGAGAAAAACCTGCTCCAAAACCCTTTGCTTCCTCATTGATACCACATCAGAGTCAAAGAGTTCAGTTACAGTGGTACCTTAATGATGGTGCTTTCCTAATTAAAATGATATTGTCCCATGCACAGTGCTCAGCTTTCAAATATTTCTAAGTCATTAATATCAGTGAATAATAAAACATGTAAAGGTAGTCTATTCAGAGAGGGCAATGCCAGCATATAAGTTGCTGTGCTCTCTCATGGCTGCGTTTTCCAAATCATAGCTGTATAGGGGTATGCATCCAAATTTTTCCCTCTGATTAATGTAATTGCCTTGCTTCACTGTTGCCAGCTCTTTCATTATAATCTTTGTGATCTGCTAATAGTCAACATACAAAGGGAAACCAAGTCATTAGGAGCACCTGCACTACCTACTCTCCGCTAATAATTTGTCTTTTATCCTCTTTATACTTTCTTTCATCCAGTGTTTTATTCCAATCTTTGGTTAATGCTCACAGGGCTTAGCTTGAACCTGTTRCACCAGGTTGTAAATGAGTAGTGGATCTTCGGACTAGCAATGTAAAAATCCTCRTAGTTTTAAGGAAAACACAGCAGAATCTTGTTCTTCTTGAACACATTTGCTCCTGTGCTGTCCCCTGTTCCCAAGTTTTATTATATATTCCCTGGGCATATGTGCCATGAGAGTGCTGGTATAAATATCAGTAACTGAGGGAATGACCTTCTGAAACATAAAACAGCTGCGTGGATACAAGAATTCCCTGTTAAAAAATTGCAAGATATATRTAGGTACTTTCCTCCATGCTCTCTTCATTACAGAGTTCTCTGCCATAATATTCTCCACAAGAAATGTGACTATGCATTGGCCATCATCAGCATTATACCCTGGAAACAATGCATTCAACAACTGTAATTAAAATAAGCAGTGTTTGAGGGATGAACAGTGGATATACACAGTTTTCACATTGTCTCATTTTTACCTGTTTAAATTACCTTTGCTAGTAGCTTATTCATTTGTTTCTTTCTTAGTGGAGCTTTCATGATGATAATGAACAGAAAAATTGCAGACACATGTAACGAGTAAGATGTGTTTTTCTATGTCTTTTGGTACTTTGCAGTTGTGAAAAGGAAGGAATCAGTTTACACAAGTTATTGTAAACTTACCATTTTGATGGGTTTTTTTTCTGTCTTAGGAATTCTGAGATTTGTCCATGAGTGAGTTGTCAGCTGGTTTCCAGCTCCAAGCTCTGAAGTGTGTGCTCTGTAAAACATTTACAAAGATGCTCATACCAGTCAGACTGATCTAAATATAGGTTGTTTTTTTCACAGAGGGCAAATATTTAAGGCAGGCAATAAAATTGTAATAAGTGATAAATCTCTGAAATTGTATCTGTGGAAGAGCAGCAATACCTGTAATGGACATACCCGTATTCTGTAAATGACTATGCATACCAAATAATTTGTGTGACCAGCAGCTGCTTGTAGAGTGGTTCAGGCAATGATTTACTTTGTAAAGACCACCCAGTTTCACCTGAGTTCCTATAGGAACAGAATCAATACTCTCGTTGAAATTTAAATTAGAATGTAGCCAGATGTGCCCCTGTAGGTACCTAAATTTATCAACTCCAGCCCATTCAGATATACTCAGATTGTGTATTCTAGGGCCAAATATGACTGTTTCAGTTGCAATGTCAATTCCAATAATGCTGTTTTAGTGACTCAGCTGTCGTTTCCTCTGTCATCTTGCTGTATGGTATGAGCAGCCAGAGGGGGAAAGAAGCTGCTGCATTTCTTTCAAGCTTTCCGTTCATTCCTTCGTTAGTTTAAAACAGGTATTTTAGAGTGTAGAAAACATGATGCCTCAAGCACAATTTTTCACAGCATCTCTTTATTCTCTCTGAGTCGTGGGACAGCTCTAATGATGACTGGGGTTTATCCAGACATCCCAAACAAATAAACTGACAGTGATGATTGTCTGCAAAATCTAATGCAGAGGAGGAAAGGCCTTCGCTTTAGAAAACCTCTTTGAGCTGGGTTACTATTGCATTTTAAGTTCTCAAGCTGTTTTTCTCTACTTTTATCTCTGATGAATATGTCTAAAATCAAGCACATACATGTGGTAGGCTTATTATTTATTTATTTATGTATTTATTCTATCTGGACTGTAGTCAGATTTCTTTTTTAACATATCATCATGATATTATGAATGAACAGATATAATAAAATGACCCTCAATCTTAGTTTATCTTGCTCATAACCCCTAGAAGAAAAGCTGACAATTWAATCGGGATATTCTGGTACTTGGGGGGAAAAAAAAAAAAAGCAACAAAGGAAATAAACTGCAAGTGTTTTGGCAGCATTTAGCTAATTTTCTGGACATTGTGAGAGTCCTTTTAGGAAGAAGATACTGTTCTTACAGTTCTTATAGCTGAAAAGGCTCTGTGAGAAAGATGCATTGCCTAAGTTTAACTCGGTACTATATATATCCGATCTTTTCAGTAGGGCACTCTTGTAGAAGGGTTTTTTATATATATGAGGTAATTAGTTGCGGATCGTAGGATTAACTGCAGAGAATTGCCCTTATGTAAAAGGAAAGAAAACTTGGAATACAGAAGGTAGGGAATTGTGTCTGACAGGTCAGGTAGTTCTTCTAATCCACCTTTCTTTTGTATTTACTTGTTTCAAAAGAAATAAACAGCAAACAACAGAGTGGGTGTTCATTAGCCAATATATATTGCTGTCAAGTCAAAATTGTCCTGTTCCTGGGGAATTTGTGATGTTTCCTAGGCCAAAGTAGCCATCCATGAGAATAAAGCACCTCTGCAGCCTGTGGGAAAACTTGTACTTCTTTCAAACTGCGTTTTTGATTGCATTTGATATTAAAACAATGATTCTAAAGAAGCTAAAGAGTATTATTGCTAGCAAGGAAAAAGATAATATCCTGAGCATTGTAGTATGAAAATACTACTATAATATTAAGATATGGGAAGATTTATTTTAATTCTCTGTTTAAGAGGCCTAAGTTCAACCAGAAGTGGATGTGCAGCACTACACAACCTTACTGTCTTTTGCAGTAAGGACCTAAGTATCTTGACTTAATTCCCTCCTGGGCAAAGTGAAAACTAAATGGCACTTCATTTTTGTTCTGTATTATGTTGCCCTATTCCTTCTGCAAATGGATCCCCTCTCTCTATATTCTTTCTTTTTCTCCATAGTGTCAGGTATAAGTAGTAGCTAGTGGCAGATGAGTTTGCAATCTCAATAAAATGTTGCTCTGGAATGATGATTTCTTTTAAGTAGGTAGCACTTCATGTCTGATTTGTCGCAGTAACGTATCAGCACAGGACAGCAATCACAGTCTTCAGCATTTGTAGGAAGCTGATATGAAAAAATCATTCCCTTGCATTTTCGATACAACTGTATGAAGCTGAGCCCCGACTCAGTAGTGCTCAGGCAGAGTGCCCCGCCAGCCTTGTTGCCTTCAGAGTAACTACACAGGAGAAAAACTGAAAGATAATTTAATACGTGCTTTTAAAAACTGTCAAAGACCAAGAGAGAATAGAATGAGGATTTCCAGCAGTATCTTCCACTGCMCCATTCTCATGCATGAGGTTTATTCTTGCCCTTGCAACTTCATAGATTTATATTCTTGTATAGACCAGTATTCCAGTCAAAGCTAATTGTGCTAATCTTGCTTAAGGTCTAGTCTCTCAACAACAGAGTACATAAAATAGATTATTTTTCCATTAGGATGATGATTTTTTTTTAAGATATGCCACTTATATTTTCAATATTCTGTATGCTTATGCAGGCACTAAAAGTCTAAACTGAGAAAAGAAAATTAAAAACATGAAATTTAGAAATCTGTGGCTAAGAGACAATGTAAAAATAATCTATAATGCTTTTGCCACAGGTGAGGTCAATTTTGCCATCCCATTTGGCTTTCTTCATCTTTGCTACCTGACTATTCTCTGCCTATATCCAGCTTTGTTTTTTTGCCATTACTCCTTCTAGTTCAAAACCATTTCTTTAAATTATAAACATAATACCAGTAAGGACAAAAAGCTTGCTGTAATAGATCCATTTATCCTGGAAGTGATTACAGCCAGCATCAAGGAGAAAAAAAGTAGAAAGGAGAAGAAAAGGTATATAGTTTGTTGCCACAATACAAGGAGTGATTGTGAATGAAACTTAAATTAAAATGCTCCTCTCAGTAACATTCCAGATTAATATGATTCCTGCAATTCCCATATCCCTATATATTTTTTATCATCTTCTTGGTGGACATTTAAAACAATGCTAAGCTCCCTTGCACAGAAAATAGTCTGTGGTATGCTTTAAAAATGTATCGTGAGGTAAATGGATACCATTGCTTCCTAGCAAAGGCATTTATCTGAGTCCACCAGTTCCTCTTGCCCCGCTCAGAGGTTAAAGAATAATCTTTGTGAATCTCACATCCTTCTAGGGAATAGGACTTAAGCCTCCTATAAAATTACAGAAAAATGATCTTTTGCTTTTTTCCTTGAATTTCCTCTTCATTTTTTCTCCTGAAGCCAGATTTTTCACCTTCTCTTTTGTGAGTGCCTTCATCCTGTTTCCTGACCTTGCTAGCTTCTTTCTTCACAAATTCTGAAGAATTTCACACTTAACAGAACTCTTTTCCAACCCTCAATCTAAAGCTTACAAGTAGCAACTTTTACTTTGTTGTGCTTTGCATGAGCCAAGAAACCCACTGTGTTTTTCTGCTTCTCCATTGCTTCTTTGCCCCATGTTGGGCGCAAGAATGCAAGAATGTTGGGCRGTGCAGTGAATTTGTCAGTACTCTGCGGTCCCACCTGGCAAGGGAAAAGCTCCTCTTTGGTCAGAAATGGTGCCATAATCATGGCATACTTGTGTTCTTTGATATTGCAGTGTACACTGCATGTGTACTGTATTGCTTGTCTTTATGTGTATTCAAAAAAAAGTCACTTTCCTTACCCTTTATGAAATATTCTTCTCGGTTTTGCTTTTAATTAGCACCTGAAATGCAATTACTGAAATAATAAATCTCAAAGTATATTTGGTTTTCCAGTTAGCAGCTTTCATCTCTGTTAAGACATATGAAAGGAATAATCTTGAAGACTGCTGTTTTATGCAGACAAATATGTCACAGGGATTATTCCTGTCRTTCATATAGTATCTAAATTATTAATTTTCTTGATAAGGTTCACAGAAATTCTTTTAATAAGTCTCTATGATATTAACCTTTTGTGTAGTACAAAAATCATATTTGATATACATACATAATGACATAATTATTTTTAAATGAAGCCATTTTTTATTTATTTGGCTCTAATTTTATGTTGTTATACTTCAATTTTGGAATGTGGAAAGGGTGAAATGTGTTTGTGGCCATAATCATGGATCTAAGAAAAAATCAGCATTAAGCCCTTTATACCTTTCAAAAACTGTACCTATCTTCCTCTTCTAGATCAAAGTTCCTTCCCTTCTTGCTTTTTGTTTCACAGCAAGAAATGTGAGCATTTTCCTTTGGAAAACCAGATGTTCTACAGGCGTTTGAGTTCAGCAGTGTTGCATAGTCAGTGACCTACTACAGCGGTCTGTATGTATGTGTATGAATAGGATAATTTAATTATATATATGTAAAAGAGTGACAGCTTGTGAGATAATATGCTAATTGGATGTTAAAAATGCTCTGTGTGGACAAGATCAAACTGGATTAACTGTCTTGTCAGCAGATTGAGGTTAATCTGCCGTGGCATTAATCACATGCAACAGGTTTTGTTTTAGCTTTAGGCAAAGTGGTAACATTGCTTGACCAGCCCGGACCAGCCCAGGAAGAGTACTTCTTTTAAGTCCTTGCCATTTGGCTTAATCTTTYCCCTGTATAGTGCAATTAAAAAGTTTTTAGTCTCTGACTACTTCAGATGCTTTGTCTGGTTTCTTGAGAAGTTAGTGATCTTTAAAAATACTTTTTGAATGTACAAACAGCATCACATCCTTTGTTGTTTCCTCTCCATAGGCTGTAAAAACATTTCCATACAGCACAATAGCACAAGCAAAGCGTATGTGCAGAGGTACTGGTGGKTGATAGTACATAATACATCTACATATGCATTAGTGTGATACTCTGCCCATCACAACAAGTCTGGCTTCTCAGTTTTGTGCTAACTCCGAAAGCAGTCGCACAAGTCCCTGGGAGAGAAGACCACAGMGGGCTTTGAAAGGAAAAGCTGCCGCCACTCACTTGAGAAGTCCCTGAGCCATCAGTGAATGATGAGCGAGAGTGTATCCTGAGGCAGAATGAACATTTCTCTGCACTGTTTTCTACATCTGTTCTGCTGGCCATGACTAGAAAGAGGATAGTTGCCTAAATGGACCTTTACCTGACCCACTTTGTCCTACTATTTGGCATGGGTTCTAGTAGTATGAAAACTAGTGTCCTCAAATACCAGCTTAAGCATTTCTGCATGGTACTGTGCCGGGTAAGTAGGCCCTGAGTGAAGTGTTTGGTGTGCTGGATCAGGTCGCAGCAGGTTACATCAGGAGAAACATAATAATGAGAAGAGACCTCTCATTGCTTCTAGGGCCACCTCGTCCTTCACTGAGATGGAAGAGAAATGCAGGCTTTTTATGAAACTAGTTCTTAAAAGAAAGAATGTGTGATCTTTCTCCCATGCTGCTTGGCATCCAACATGAATCTGCTTGAGGTGCAGGTTTAGAAAGTAAATTATATATTTGAGGTTTCCTATCTTTTTTTTTTTTTTTTTTAAAAGCTTTGGGAAGTATTTGTTTCCTTTTGTTTTCTTAGGCAATTGCCAATTGAATCCATATTCTTTGCAGATGTGTGCCAACTAGCATATTCAAAGCTGTGTAACATTTAGTATCTCCACTGTTTGAGAGACTGAAAACAAGGAARGATGGATGCTTTCCAGGTTGCCTGGGGCATTCAGACACCTTTGAGGCCAGTATGATGTCCTAGTTCTTCATGTGMAGTTTCTACTGACTTCAGTCACAGAAGGCAAGGGAATACATAGCCCAGGAACTCAAACATGGGGGATGGAGGACTCTTTTTGTAGAATATTACAACACCACATATATCAATTTGTGCAAAATGATTTGCTTGTAATTACTAATATCAAGTGGATTACTACTTCCTTGTACAGTATTAGTTATTAAGATGGGAATCATTAGGCAGGCATTAGACTGCCTAGGTCTCTCTTCAGCCTGAAAGATTTAACAGATTTTTTTTTAGACAAAAGTGATATTTAGATTCCAATGTATATGCTTGTATTGTGGGAGTAGCTTGAAGTGAGGATTACAGCTAGCATTACACTTTTTATTATTGAATCTGCCTGTGTATTGCTGAGTTTTGTTTTCAGAAAATGAATTTTGAAAAAAAAAGTTCCAATATTGGAAATATTGTCTTGCTTGAGACTCAGATGTTCTTCCTAATGCCTAGATACCTGGTGAGAAAGGACTTTCATTTAAATAAAGATGAAATAAATGTGAGTCTGGAAATTTTCTGGATTACCAGAGCAGGGGGAGAAAAACAGTACTGAAGACAGCTGCAATAAGTGGTGGCCTAGAAGAGACCTTGGACCTAAGACCATGATCTTCAAATCAAAATGGCAATGTGCTGAAGTTCTTTAGGAACAAAAAGAGAAAGTATGTTTAACTTGCTTACTCTGATAATTATAGAGTAGTTATGTCCAGGATGATGAAAACTGAATTAGTTTGTATTTAAAGTTTTGGTTGTTTTGCAAAGTCTGTGACAGGATAAGGAACAAAATTGGTAAATTGTATCAGCATGCTGCTTCGAAAACAAGTGCACTACAAACCATGATACAGGCTGGGCCGGTGATCTGATTGGAAACAGATACTAGAGGGAACTAGAATCCGTAGACTGGAACTCAGGATTGATTCCTCACAGTTTTCCTCAAGACAGGGCRCCTGTTAAGTGTTGCCTTACAGATTGTATTCTTAAAGTGGACTACAGGTTAGRAATGCCTTAGGTAAATGATTACATTTCCCATGTTAGCAATTGTTCTTCTTTTGAGTCTTCTAGTCCTTTCCTTGAAAACATGAAAAAAACAAACAAAYAAAAAAAACCCACACATTTGTCTCCTGCCCTCTAACTGTTACTATTTACACAGAGTTAAAATGCCACAAATAGAACTATTCCTGCTAGTACACACAGTTGTTTACACATGCTCAACAAAGAAGAATAAGCCTGGAAGGTAAGCTAAAATTGCTTATGGAATGAACATCAAATCACTTACACTGAAGTCTAACAGTGTTAAGTGTATATAACATTAAGTACCAAGATAAGGGCATGATTACACTCCACAGGTAGAGATAATAGCGTAAGACACAGGAGATAATAATTGTCTGAAAGAAAATTCAAAAGATTGCTCTGCACTGAAAAAGTCAATGCTCTGTTCAGTGTCCTCAATTAGGTACTAATACCTTTCTTTTGCCAATAAGAATTAACTCAGAAGAAATGCAAAATATTTCTACAGATGCCTGTGAAGGAACTGAGTTAGAAAATGGGTATCTTCTGAGGAATAAGGAGTTAAGATACAGTGTGTCTGAAACAAAAGTTGTCTGAGGAGTAACAGAATAGAAATTATGTGGAGTCATTAATCTAAAGCTGTCATGAAAACACAGATAAATAATGTGTTTAGTTTGAGCTATTTTCCTAGGTTTGCTGTCTAGTTCTTCTCCTTGTTTGAGGGCATGTGGTAAGGAGTTGTGAAGGTCATGGAAACCATGATTTTGTGCAATGAAGTGGAAAACCAGAGGTCTTTTTGGGGCCCTTTTAATGTTGCTGATTGTCAGCAATGCACCTGTCAATTTTTCTTCAAGTATAGCAGGTTATAGAGAAGAAACCTATCTATCTGTCTATCTGTCTATCTATCTGTCTATCTATGACTAAACTACATATCTAAACTCTCAGGGGCTGTGAGGCTGCTGCAACAGGCTCTGCAACCCCTTGCAGAAAAGATAAAGTGAAAATTATTATTACACCTTGTATTAAGCTGTTGTTAGTATTAGATGTACAGAAATGAAGCGGTACTATATAAAAAAAGATCAAGTTACTTCATGCATAAAAGAAGATTAAACTGCTTTATAATGTTTTATGATACAAAGTTATTGCAATCACCTGAGTTGGGAAAGGGATGCCCTTGATATTATATATAATTTTGCAGAGTTGTCAGCATGGTATAAGGTTATTTCATTGCTTCGGTAACATAAAGCACCTGATAACTGCCAGATGTATAATTCATGCCTATTAAAGCAAAATTGATATCTTCACTGTGCAATTGTTGATACTGAAAAGATAACAGATACCTCTCATTTTGTCTGCTCAGGAAAGAACAATAGGAAATCTGTCATTTGAGTTTTGGAGTTGATTATATGCTATGATTTCCAATCCAATAGTTCAGTGATAGAACAGAGGTTATTTTGCRTAGGATCAAATCTCTTTGAATGAAAAGAAAAAAAAAAGGCCTATGACCATTTCTGACTCTTACCTTGAAGCAGAAATCGTCCCTCTATGAACAAGGTAACCAATCAAAACTTTGCATCAAAAATTCATATCAATGCCTTCAGTGCAATATTGTCATGATAAAAACGTCTCAAGCTTTCAAAGTTACTAGATTACTCTGATTAGCTGCATTTTCTGGAATATGAACATGGCCCACTCAAAGTTTTGTCGCTGGTGATGTTCTGTGGTATTGAGCTATCCAGAATGCTATTTTACTTTTAAAATGTAGATGACTTCCTTTAATTTTTTAAGACAACACATCTGACAGCAGTAACACTCTTTAAAGAATGTAGATCTTGTACGTTCTCACAAGACAAGGTAGAGTCGAACTTGCCTTACCTGGTAAAATATTACCCAGATTATTTTGGAATATCCTCAATGAAGAAAATTCTTCAAGCTACCCAGTTAAATTATCACTGTAGTTCTTAATATCCAGTCCAAATCTTCCTTGTTATACAATAACCTAGTGATATCCTCTGCAATCTCTATTAAAGATGGAGATCCTCTTCAAAAGGTGGACTTCGGATTTTATTTATGACATTCTGGGTTTAAATGGTTGTTCTTTTTTTACAAGGCTGAATCACATTGCTGCTTGAAACACATTTTATGGCGTTTGGCAGCCTCATTGCTTTCTTCTCTGTTCCTTTCTGGCTAGTTGGTGTCCAATTTTGTGCATGCTTTGCATTATTCTTTCTGAGTGTAATACTTTGTACTTGTATTGGTTTGAATTTCATCTTGTTGATTTCACAGCATTTCCCCAATATGTCAAAATCATTCTGAATTCTACTCCTGCCCTCCAGTATACTTGTAACCTCTCCAAGCTGCTGACCTCCCTAGATTTTACAACTGTACTCTCTATTCTATCATCACTCGGAGAAGCATAATCTTAATGTGCATAATTTCACTCTAGTTAGATCTCAGCTCAGATAGAGAGGGRAGGGAAGACACGGAGGAAAAAAAAAATGATAGCACTTTGGTGCACTTTCCAGAGACAGCATAAGACAAAGTATAAGCACACTCAAGTTCACAGGGTTATTTAGAGCTTAGCAGAATTTTCTGATCTATGCAGCATAACAAAATCATTCTAAAAAGCATCTAAAAATGGCTGAGTCTTCTGAAAGGCTGGATTTTTTTTTTCAATAACTTTCTGTATGCATCCAAAGAACGCATATTGTCAGAAAAATATTGTGGCATTTCTTCTTCCAGTTATGGCTTGAACATTTCTAAAGGCATAGAAAAAGAATAGAGGAGAAGCAAACAATTGAATGTAAAATAGGAATGTCTATGATTTTTTTTTACCTTAAACTAGAAATAAAAAAGGAAGAGAGCTTAGTTAAGCTTTCTATAAATTATGTAAGAAATACTACGCTTAAGCAATTAAAATGATTGCAACTGAATGTCACTTTTTATTTGTGGATGTCACCTCACAAATGCAGAGTATGGAAATTATCATCTACTTCACAGATTAGGAAATCAAGAAACTGAAGTTATATGTGTCAGTCACAATTTATCATGATGAAAATATCTTTAGTCTTTTCAGTAACATTAAATGACCTGGACAGAAGATGGCAATAAAATATATTCTACTAGTCATGGTGTTTGAAGTCCCTTGGTTTAACTTTAGCTTAGTTATCCATAGCCAAAGATGTCTTGTTTTTCCTGTTCTATTTTGTTTTGTTTTTGAACGCTTAGATGATGAAGGTTGGGAGCTTTTAAAGGAAATCCTTGTTTAGGGTCCTTTCAYAGAGACACCTTAAATCTGCCAGTTGAAAATGCTGAAAACGCCACTGACTACTGTAGTTATTGCAAGGAACCCAAACTCCAGGAAAAGTGACTGTGAAAAAACATTGGCATCTTTGGAAGTAAAGTTGCTATTTAGAAGTGGAACATAAGTTCCCAGTCCATAAATTCCTATAATCCCAGAAAAGAGCCTGTGTTTCAGGAAAACACGTAGGTTTCTGATGTACAACCTCTGAGCCCTAAAATCCCTAGGGGCTTGTTTCTCCTAAAAGCTTGTCCTGCACTGCAGGGGAGATTCAAAATTCTAGGCAACATTTTTCTCAAAACAGTAAGATAATTAGTAGGAAGTACAACTTGAAGAAACTACCTGTGGTACAGCAGAATGTATTGGAATATATGGAATGGTATATTAACTATTTTTTGTTGTTGTTGTAAGTACCTAGTAGAAATAAAGCAATTCTACAGAGTTGGTGAGTTCCTTCTCTGCAATTTATCATTTTGGAGAATTTTACAGCCATTTCTTTTCTTATTTTAATTGGGTGAACACAGCTAAAAAAGGATTTTGAAAAAAGTTTGCATCCATATCCCCAAATTGCATACAAGGAATGCTAGCAACATAACAAAATACCAGCCAGCAGAGATCAAGATTAATATGTCATCATGGTATAATTAGGGCAAAAGACAAACAGAAAGTCTTATTTTTCTGCTCAATCTAAACAACTCAAATCTAAACTACTAAACTGCTCAACTAAACTCAGTCTTTTTTTGGAAGTAGATTGTGCAACCAAAGCCATCTCGACTGTTGGTGTGGGGCAGGACCTTGCCTCTTTGTTAATGGTCTTTTCCTATTGCTGTTCTTTGTCACCTGCTGTCCACGAGGTGCAGACTACAGACATATTAATTTGAACTTTGCCAAGAGCCTGAATTGTAGCTTCTAGAATTCTGTTTCACTTTGATTCATTGAGTTTTGCATTGCATTAGATTTTTAATCTGTAAGATTTTTTCATACTCCAGTGTATTCTCAGCCTTTAATCTACCAGGCTTGGCTAATGCTCTTCGAAAGCTAATGATTATCTGTGGCTGTATTTATCTTCTTTCTGTATTCTAATCTCTTCATGTTTTATTTTCTCTTTCTCTCAATGACCTTTTTTCTTTGCTGAATTTATTGCATGCTTTCCTCTGGCAGCCTCCATAAATATGTGCATTACTATTATTTTCATCTAAGTGTATATGGGATTTATGCCTATATGCCTTGCCCTCCACTTAATTTAATCACAGGTTAATTAGATCATCCACTTAATTTGATCAAAACCTTTCACGAGCCAAATCACTTGCATTAAAAGGAAGCGGTACTTTTTTACCCTTTAGTTTGATCAATATTGATCATTTAAGCTGGTACTTTGGGGCAATTCAATCAYGGACTATGGATATTTTCCATTTAATTAATAACAAAGGACAACATCCCTAATAAAAGTAGAAAAGAAAAGTAGAAAATATCCACAGACATGTGAAAGAAAATAAAGCTAAGTCCATTTTTGGAGGAGGACAGTTTATTTCATTTTTGTCTCTGGTCTCAAGCAGCTTTTTTGATGGCTCTATGACCAATTCTTCTGCCACATATATATAGCAGAAATTGAGATAGCCGCATATTGGTGTCACCAATCAAATACTTAACCGTCAAAATTATGACACCAGACTTTAGTTAGCAGACTTGCGAGAGACAGGACCCACTCCAGGAAAATGCACAGAACTAACGGGAATTTCAGMGTGTTATTTCTACTTCTGAAAGCCAGTTTAATTAGGTATCAAATGTCCAGACAAAGCTGTAATAAAATCAAGCTTTGTACTTCAGCATCCCAAGTCAGAGATACACAGGTCCTTCCTTGGTTTTACTGAAGTAATTGTTTGTATTTACTGTTTGTTCTATAGTAGAGGTTCATTGGAAGTCCAAATATTTTGCATGAGTATCAAATATTTTGTATCAATCATCACTGGGTGATGATTGGTAAAGTATTAATTCTGTACAGAAGGGAGCAAGAGGTCTGTATTGTAATTTATAAACCTGTTTGCTGTAACCTGTGTAAAGGTATAGGAAAACCAGTGTTTGAGTGAAGAATTTATTTTATTTCTTCAGAGTGGTCATTTAACAATCTAAAAACAGCCACGGAAACTGAAGGAACTAAGTTCTTAATCTTGCTTTTTTTCAAGGGCTTTATCTGATAGGTGGCAACATTCACATGTCACATTGTAGATGACTTATTTTAGTAAGCATTTGTTCACATTACTACTTCCACCGTTTACAGGAAGAGTTATTTGCATTGATTCATATGATTTTATGCTGTCCAATCTGTCTCAGAAAATTGAACTCAGATATGTATTATGAGATATTTGTGAAATATCTCTGGCTGTGATAGATTTTTGGAAGCCATTGTTGCCAGGATTAGCATGAGCATTGAAATGCAAATTCTAGTTGTCCAGAACAACAGTAAGTTCATATTGTCCTCATCAGTATTTGGACCTGTAATCCCTGGATTTATTCCAATAGCTCCATAAAGACTCTTAATACGTAAATCAACAGTGCTACATATTATACCACTGCTCCTATCATACTAGTGAAATTAAAACAAAAACTATAGAAATTACTCATATGTAAGAATCTTAAATATCTGAAAGACTAGCATCAGTGGGGGCAGAGGGAGGGAAAACGGTTCACTTTATCTAACTTTATCCATCTAAGAAATAGGTATCTAATTTAATCATGGGATCTCATCTAGAGGACATGTCCTCTTAAGTGAAATTTATTCCAATTTATTTATGTGTAATTCTTTCTCTGCATTGACTTTAGAGGGAATTTGTATTTCAAGTTTAAACAAGCCATTTTTCTGAGATCAATGAAGTTAGGTGAGAGGAAATCTGTCCTTTGTCTTAGCTGTTAGTATAACCACAATGGCCTTTATTTGGGGAAAAAAAAAAAGAAAAGAAAAAAGGAGGGAGGGAAGCTTGATAGCTTAATTTTAAATTAGCATATGGGACAGTTTACAGGAACCTGGAGAATAAAATATGCATGTGACAATTTAGAATACCATGTAGATTCTCATTACTTTCCCATCATAATTGTCACAGATTAAGCACAATTTTTTCTTTCTTTCTTTTTTTCTCCAAAGAAATATGCAAATACATGATATGCTTGTCTGGAAGAGAAGCAAACATGATATCAGGTGCTAAAGATCTCTTTAATAGTCACTCTTTATTACCTTTATCTCAAAACACAAATGAATAAGTCTCATAAGTCTTGTATTAAAGTTCAAGAAATCAAAGCAAAGGAGAAAAAGAGCTTCTAATACTTGATGTCAAGTTTTAGGCATCTAGGACTAAAGTGTACTGAAGTGAGATTGCCATCCGTATATATAATTGGATTCTTTAGGCTACAAGAAATTTTGTAGCCTATGTGTTGAGTTGCTTTTCTTGCATTCTTTTCTTGAGTTTTCAATGAAAATTGAAATTTTCATGAAGAAATGAAGATCAAAGTAGAATCTCCAAATGATTCTACTATATGAAAGTAGATTTGATATATATATATCCAGTCTCCAGTGATATATCTATGGCTGATAGGAACCAAAATTATCCCCTTTGGTGGGTTATTAGGTAGCATGTATGCAATGAGTTTGGTTGTGTCAGTCCAGCACCCCCATAACTTATAGCTGCTCATACTGCAAAATCTGGTATCACAACTACTTGCAGTTGGTATTTTCCTATGTGGACTTGACAACAAGTGCAAGTACTATGTAGATTAATAGCTTGAGCTTCTAAGTAGAGAGTCAGCAGCTTTGAACTGAGATGATGCATRGGGAAGCCTGTGTTTGTGTTGGTATATGGCTAAGCAAGGATCCCAGATTTTAAAAAATTCTGCCATCACTTTGATTTAAAATGAAGACATACTTTTTTCTGTTGGAGATATGTATTCTCATATATGGAGAATATATGTGTCTTTCATGTGTTAATAGCTCTGACACAAATGGTTTGTAATTTTCTGGTTTCCATAGAAACATTAAAAATATTTGTAAATCTTTCAGTTTTAGGTAAACATGTTCCATTTTTATGACAAACCAGATGCTCAAACTGTTACCCCTCTTTTAACATTTTCAAAGTGAAAAATGATGCTGGTAAACAAGGCTGAAACAAGAAATAAATGATGGTATTTTAGCAGCACCTTTTAAACAGTTTGTCATGCATTTGTAATTATAAAGTTAACCTGTGATATCCTTATGCTATTTAAAATGCTTGTTATGTGTAGGAAAATATCTTGTGAGGAAAGCATAATTTGATGGATAAAAAACAAGTCTAAAATTTAGGAGACCTGATATCTACCCTTTTTACTATTGTAAATTGCTGATTTTGTCAGAGCAACTCTTGCTTCCTCCATGTGCCATCTCAAATTGTGGTCTAATGAGATGCTTGCTGTTTTACTAAAGTACTTAGAGATCTATTGATGAGAAATGCAATACGTAATTGCTATGTATTTAATCATCATCATCTTGCTGCCTAATGACCTTGTGCTGTTAGCACACTAGATGCTCTCGGTAAGGATACTGTCTAATTCCCTTCTAGCCAATGGGAAAATTCTTATTCACCGGAGGGCAAGATTAGACTGGCATGGGGTGCACCCTGTCTTATACCTTGGCTTTTGGCAAGAACAAAATGTAATGCTCTCTGAAGTGCTAGGAGAGGGRAGTAGGAATTATTAGTAGGAATGTTGAGGAGTCTCTCGGCAGTTGGCTCCATTGGAAAGGATAGACAATAAAGAAAATGTAACTGGTTTCCATTTTTATCAGATTGCACAACAGTTGAAGCTTTTGGAAACTTTTCTGTTTATTGCTTTCTTCACTGTGATTTAGACTTTTTTTCTTTCCCCTAGCTTAGTTTGGGAAGAAAGGCAACAGAAATGGAGGTACCCAGGAAACCTAGAGGGCATAAAAACAAAATTCTCCATCAAATCATGAAGAAATGCACRCTCGGTGATTTTCTATGGTGGCAAGAATGATCAGATAGTGGCTTTAAGCCACTTTCAATTTCTGCATGCTTCTGTGCTGAGTTGAGCAAAAATGATGTGTCCGGATTCTATGGGCACCAATAAACCTTAATGACCCTGTGCAGCCTCACCTGGGACCCTCACTAGTGCCAATGGCTCCATATGACCTGAGACCTATGCCTGCAGTCCTGGCCTGAGCTATACCATAGGTGAGCCTGGTTTCTGTCTTGTCTCTGGCTTTGTCTTCTACTGCTCTTTCCTGGGCAGACTCAGGACTCAGATCAACCACTTACTGTGTCTGGTACTGTTGATAGACCCTCTTACCTGTCTCTGTTTGCTGTATTCAAACCCTGTGGTAAAGTGTTCCATGGATGAGGGCACTGCCCAAGCTGTGTTCACCTGGCTTGCCTCCCCTTAGGGAACAGATGATCCTTGCAGCACCTCAACACACTGGCCCTCTGTGATGATTACTATGTGGCCCAAAAATAGTCATGAAAAGAACTGAGCCAGTAAAAATGAGAGAGATCATTGCTATTTTCAGATCATCTTGTCTTCTGGATGTATATTTTTCTTGATTGAGTCCCAGATTTTGATGGGAGCTTTRAGGAAAAGTAAGAGCCTCTAGTGGAGATTCATCACTTTGGTCATCTCTTTTGAGCATGGGATAAGACAGACAACAAGTAGAGGAAGCAGACAGGAGAGATGATGATCAGAACATTTTGGAGAAAAAATGGAGAAAGAAATAGGAGAACAGAAGGAAGTACAGTATTGTCTTTGTTTCCTTTCCTGTTAGCAAGCCAAATGACACTGGAAGATGTTCTGTGASTCAGAATGGGAGGGAAATCACAGAAAATCACGGAGAGGGCAATGCAGCAAGAGTATATAAGAAGTGCAAGAGATTACATAAAGAACAACTTTGAAAACAAAGTTGATTGTACATAAATGAATCAAATGTAAAATAAGCAAGTATTCTTTTAAATTTCAGAAAGAGTTGTTTCTGGATGAATGTAGCCAAGAGAAGAAATTGTTGTACCTTCAGGAATAACAGCCATTATGCTTGGACTGATATAAATCTCTTCAGTAGGGAGTATGTAAGTCTAGGAAACCTTTTTAGTTCAGTAAGCTCTCCAATAAAGCCACTTAAATGTGTTTACCTTCCTTTTGCCTTCATATTTTTTCATGTCAATCACACCTATTTGTTTTTAATGAGGGCTGTCTCCCTCCCAGCCCATTTTCTCTACTACCATATATCATGCAGCACAGACATGATGACATTGCAATCTTTTTCATTGTGCAAGTCATTAAGGGGTGCAGATAGCAATTTGAAGTTTGTAAATATTCTGACAAGTCAATTGCCCCCTGCCCATTTTATACCCATAATCTGCCAAGGTAGACCTGCCACAGCAGACAACATTATCGCTAACCCAGCATGTGCCATCATAGAATGATATCTAGGGGTATGGTAATAAAAGGCCTAAAGAAAAAGAACAACAAAAAAGCAGCTCAAAATGATGACTATAAACAACCTGCCGGTTGCAATAAAAAATGTTGCCCCTAAGAAATTAAAAATTGTACACCATGGTGATCATGGCCTATGCCTGACTACACCCATGCATGCCATAAACGCAAGATTATGACTTCTCCACAGTTGAGACAGGCTATGGAGTGCAACAGAGACTGTTTTTTTCTCAAATGGTAATGCCTCTGGTAAAAGAAATGCAAATGTGAGGTATTCCTGACAGGTTTTTTCCTCATATTGTCTTGTATATTTTCAAGTTTGCCTTGGAAGGGTTCCCCTCTAATGAAATGCTCAGAAAGACTTGCAAATTCCTCAGTACAGAGCGATATTGTGATTATGCATATTCTTAGTGCTTTGGGTAAAGAAAAAGCAGAGCAGATGCTGTTTGATGTAATCAAAACAAATTGCAATCTTAAAAGATCATAAACATACACTGTATTTTGGTATTATTCACTGATCTCATTGTTGGTAAAGTTGTGCTTTTTTTTTTTTTTTTTTTTTTAAATATTTAACCTTTAAAGTATTATGAGTAATTTAGCCTTTTCCCTGAAATTCATCCTGTTTTCATTTTCAATCAATGATTTCAGTGTTTCAGGAACACCAGCAAGCCCTTTACAACTTCTGACAGACTGAGATCTTTTGTTCCATTTTGTAAAGTRAGAAAAACAGAGTTCCAACTTTTCTGCAGGTTAAGGCAGACATCTTGCCCTCCCCACAGAGCACATTCCCTTCTGGCGGCTCTGCTGAATTGCAAAATGTGCAGATGCTACTGACAAGTAGTCACTATGTTGCCTAGATTAGAGGCATGGCCTGGAACAGTGGTCTGCTGTTTAATTATTTAATCCCTACCTATGTGAGAATTGCATGTGGGAAATCAAAGAGGGCTTCTTTTCTCCCTCCCCTTTTCTTCCTTTTTTTTTTTTTTTTTCATTTTTTTTTTGCATCCTCCTCTGCCCTACTTATATTCTGTATAGAACAGTTCAGGCTGCTAAGAACCGAGGCAATAAGGAATAACTCCTTCTTGGAGGCCACAAGAGTAGCTATGTTACTTCTGTTTTTAATGGTTGGATAGACATTCGAGTAAGATCTTCAGAGACCAGGGATGGCTCACTTGCCCTCGACCTTCATGTTCCCTCACCTTTGATGGTACAGCGCAGAAACAACTCTTTCTCTAAGTAGATCCCCAGATCCCCAATTTTTTTTTTTTTTTTTTTTTTT
Source organism: Nothoprocta perdicaria (assembly GCF_003342845.1). NCBI lineage: Eukaryota > Metazoa > Chordata > Aves > Tinamiformes > Tinamidae > Nothoprocta > Nothoprocta perdicaria. Next base: position 1,816,598 of record NW_020455621.1, read on the forward strand.
TTTTTTTTGGGGGGGGGAGGTGGCTCCCTCTGGCATTTGTCTGTGTGAGGTGCTGATGGAGAGCTTATGTCTAATTTCTTGTCAGGTAGGACAAAATCATCTAGTCCAACCCCCCTGCCCAAGCAGGGACATCTGGAGCACGAGGCACAGGGTGGCATCTATGCAGGTTTTGAAGATCTCTAGAGAAGGAGACTCCACAACCTCCCTGGGCAACCTGTTCCAGGGCTCTGTCACCCTCACAGGAAGGAAGTTGTTTCGCACATGGAGACGGAACTGCCTGTGTTTCAACTTATAGCCATTGCCCCTTGTCCTATCACTGATCACCACAGAGAAGAGTTTGGCCCTTTCCTCACTACGTTCTCCYCTCAGATATTTGTACATGTTGATGAGATCTCCTCTCRCTCCTCTCTTCTTTAGGCTAAACAGGCCCAGCTTGCTTAGTTTTTCTTCATACAATAGATGCTCCAGTCCCTTAATCATCTTTGTCACTCTCCACTGGATCCTCTCTAGAAGGTCCACTTCCCTCTTGTCCTGGGGAGCCCAGTACTCCAGGTGAGGCCTCACCAGAGCTGAGGAGAGGGGCAGGATCCCCTCCCTTGATCTGCTGGCAACAATCCTCCTGATGCAGGCCAGGATCCCATTGGCCTTCTTGGCCACAGGGGCACTGCTGCCTCATGGTTAACTTGGTGTCAACCAGGACTCCCAGGTTCCTCTCTGTGGAGCTGCTTTCCAGCAGATCAACCCCTTATCTGTACTGATGCCTGGGGTTATTCCTGCCCAGGTGCATCTTGTGGCTTTTCTCCTTTGCTCCCTTATTTAGTTTCTGGGCAACCTGAGGTGGGATGATTCACTAGGATGTTCTGTCCCTCAGCTAATCCACAGTAGGGCCAAATCAGCTTGTCATATAACTGTCTTCTGTTAAGTTGACTAGTATTTTTGATTCTGGTCCCTTTGCATAGGTGGTATTGTGTATATGCCAAAGAATATAATTCTTTATTTTCAGATGTGTGAAATAGAATTTTCAAATTTCTGATGTTCTCCATTTTTTAGGATTTATAATATTATAAATATATATAAGTATATATTTAAAAAGTTATAGTGTTAAACTCTTGAGGAAGGCCTCACCAGAAATGAATTATAAGCCTMCTTTGTGATGTGTCATTCATACAGGACAAAATCAAGCAGAAGTATTAAGTTCTTCTTCCAAAGGATCCTGAAAGTGTTTATATTTGTTACATCTTTTCATAGAGTGATGGTTTCTACATCTAGGCCAAAAATAACACATGCTTAGGAAGCAATGGGGGAGGGGAACAAGCTGYTGCTAGTATCAAGATTAAAAAACTGTCAAGGAAATATGGTTGATAGAAGTATGTAACTAGGAAATACTGGGTTTATTTACATCTAAGCTCTGCTGAAGTTTCTGTTACCCCAACGGTTAAAAAAAATCAAGACATTTCACTAATACTGTGAATAAATGTGTCAATGCTGATTATAGCTTATAATTTATTTCACCAAAACAATAGTTTTATTTATTTATATTAGAGAAGAGCAGCTCTAGTGGATTTCAGGTCTAGTTTAAGGATAGTTCAGGTCTAGTTTAAGGATAATTAATTATAGTTGGGCAAAAACTAGGCCATACTGTGTCCAGATGGGAATGACATATTTATCTCTCCAGCTACAGGTACAGTAGTTTATCGTGGTCCATCTCTCATCAGTATTGGACAGATTTCCCTGAAACTACCTTTCACTTTGGAATTGGTGTTTGAATTTATTATTCTTCTMATGTATAAAATGCAGAAGTTTGCTAATCTGCTTATTTATGGCCAAGTATAGGTTCTGTTGAATACTTTGCCAATATGATCAAATTTATTTATTTATTTATTTATTGCCCTTTTCTCTTTTATGGTGARGATTTTATTTTCCATTTTGTGTTTCAATTTCTCTGGTGCTCACACAACATCCATGCACTGTTCTGCCCGTTCTGCCCGTTCTAAAGTGCATCATATGGGACCGTTAGATGTTCTAGGGGAGTGATAAGGCTAAAACCACCAAGAACTTCATGCTTTGATTATGTTCTCAGGTTTAGCTACAGGTCTGGGAGCTCTGTGTACCTTGATTCCAAGAGAGGCAGTGAGATGACACTGTTGAAGAACTGAATATTTGAGTCTTTAACAGAATTGTACAAGCTGACATGAAACTTAGCAGGTCTCCAGTGGAAATATCCCAGAGTTTCAGCAGAAGCTTCTAAAAACTGAGATTTTCAGTTGTGTCCACTATTTGTGTTTCTGAAGTAAACTCTGTTTGCCATAAGATTCCTGATTAGCTTTAATCACGTCTACTTACTTCCAAGTTTCTACTGTGATTAATACCCACAGAAACTGAATTAGCTTATGTTAGGAACTTATAGCTTCTTCAGTAGCCGTATAGCAACTTCAGTATAAGTTGTTTCTAAAAAGAATCGTTCCTTTCCCTAAGTACTGAGAGATCTGAATATTTATAAGGGTTCTGATATCAGAATTGGCCAATACCTGTGCACTCTGATGTTGACAAATTAAAAGGAGCAGAACTACAGGATGCATGCAAGGGGGGAGGAAAAGGTACAACCCTGGAAGCAAAATTTCATGTCCACAGTTCATCCTGGACTACCATTAAGGAGGTAAGTGGTTTGACCTGTAACAGATAACCATAACTCACTGTTAAATAGCACTTCCATATATTGCATTTTTTTTTCCAGATTGACCTATAACATAGTTATTTTTTGATGGAACTATATAAGAATCTGATGAACTTRAGATTGATTTCTGAAAACCATGGGACAAAAACACTTGCAATGACACCCGGTGTCATGAATAGATTCGCTTAGCTCTGCAACACCTAATTAGTTCTCCCAAATTTAGACAGATGTGACATTTACACTTGGAGGTTCGCAGTCTAGCTCAATAGGTGAATCAGCTAGCAGAGTCACGAGTAAGTCTCTAATATGCTCTGTTCTTTCTGAAATGATGAGTCAAAGTTGCAGAAGGCCTTAGACAAAAGCCTTCTTGTTCAAGAAATGTTGTCAGAAGTGAAGTCGCAAGCATATGCATTATTAAACATACCATGAAAACTATATTTCTATTTGAAAAAAAAGAAACTTTTGGCAAATGCCTAGTATTTAATTATCAACTATTGTATACTGTAGACTTGCCTACAGACTTGCTACAGGATGTTCTGAACATTTAATTACCATCCTGGGTCTCCGAACTAATTGCCAGAGAACTGAAATGGGCTGCTATGTYTCATCTTAGCAACTATAGCCTTCATGATGTTTTCTAGCTTACTCATGGTTCTTCACACCTCAACAACGCCTTTCTTGGGCCTATAAAACCTGCTCTCTTGAACCTGCTTGATGCAGTGTATTTTAGAAATAATAACACATCTGACAATCTTTTTCTGCAGAATAATATGAAGTGAGATGAGTAGTATTCTAGTTTCTGTGTATTGGTTAGCAAATACACTTATGGATTTACAGAGTCTTAGGATGCCTTCACTGAAAGAACACATCTTTTCGGGCTTCAAATGCTGAAGTTTTCTGGGGTAAGAGTGACAGCATCAGTGTGTACCTGAGGGGAGGATGTAGGGAGAATGGGACCAAACTCAGTGGTGGCCAGTGATGGGACAAGGGATAATGGATATAAGTTGAAACACAGGAAGTTCCATCTCCACCTGAGGAGGAACTTCTTTCCTGTGAGCGTGACAGAGCCCTGGAACAGGCTGCCCAGGGAGGTTGTGGAGTCTCCTTCTCTGGAGGCCTTCAAAACCTGCCTGGATGCCACCCTGTGCCACATGCTCTAGGTGTCTAAGTGTCTAGGAGTTGGATTAGATGATCTTTAGAGGTCCATTCCAACCTTAACCTTTCTGTACTTCTGTGATCTTTCTTGTCTAAGTTTCTCTTTTCATAATTATATGAAGCCTCAAGTGACTTTGTTTTGAATTTGTTGTGCTTCACTTCCACAAGGACTAAAACTTCTCAATCTTGAATATCCTATTTTATTTACCAGCTTTTATTTTCTACCTCCTTCTGCAGCAACTGGTGCTTTGTAGGGATATAGCAATACAAGAGTTTCCATTTAAATACTCAAGCACAAGAATGCTATTTTGCAGGTAATTAAGGTACAGGATGATACTCAGTTTTGTGTTTGATCATCAAAGTATGAGTATTTTCAAATAAAAAAGTTTCTTCTTTTAAATATGTCAAATCTCAAAATTATAAAAAGAGCTAGAGAAACTGAAGAAGGGAAAAAAGATGAAATAGGTGGAGAAAATTATCTTCTCTCATAGCAAAGGAGAGCTGAATCAAATACAAGGCTGGTATTTTCAAAGATGATGTAAAAAACAGCAAAACTCCAAAGGAATTTTTTCTGACTAAACACTGATAAACATCAGCAGTAGGAGAAGTAGCTCAGATTGTATATTATCTGTCTGGGGCTGTTGGAAAGCAGAGCCAAGGTAAATTATATTCCCACCATTTGAAAGCCAAACATTGAAGAAGTTCTGTGACTTACTGCTGGTGTTSGGTATCTGTGCAACTGGTAGGCATGGGATGTTCTGGAGCCAGTAGGCAAGAAGCTTACCTGCAGGGTCGGTCCTCTGTGATGCAGAACTWGCCTGTTTAAGTACTAAAAGTAGAACAGATAAAGTTAATTTCTCTATCCCAGCCACCAACATCTATAACATCAACACACAATCCCTTTTCTCTCAAAATCTTATCTTATTTATGAAAGATGTCTGTCTGTTCTACAGTGTTTCTTCTCCTTAAACCTGCAACTTCCCAGATTTTTAAGTCATTATAAGTTTCTGCTTTCCTACTTTGCCTCAGAAGTCTGCAAGGGAAAAATATCTATTCACTTTTTTTTTTTTTTTTGTTAGTAATTTTATAGGCCTGTGTATTTGTGGGAGTTTCAAGAATATAGAATTCCTTGATAGATTAAGTAGTAATAATGAAAGAATGAAAACAATATATTTTATTTACAGGAAAGGGTACATAAAAAGTTTTAAATAACTGAGTTAAAACTCAGGAATTAGAATACTTTGAAATGGTTGATTTAGAAAATGCTGTATTAAAAATACYTTTCTAATGGGACAGAATATTTCAAGATGGTAAAAATGCTTGAGTTTGATTCCACTGYCACACTGTCAACATTTCACTTATTTATTTTTTTTAATGAAGATAAACATGTGTAGCATGAGTTTTGCTTTTCCTCCACTAAATGATAGAGAAAACATGCTTCCACYAGGTATGTGGAATTTGAAAGACTTGCATGAGTATATAAAGTATTTATATACTCATAGGGCTGTTCACTGAGAGTGATCCGGTAAACTTCTGTTGCACAGCAAATCATCCTTGCTCAAGACTAGAAAGCTGAACAGAGGCCAGCCAGGAGCAAATCTCACCATCTCACTGCAAATTTGACCTCCTCAAACTCAGGACCCCACTCTGGCTCTGTAAGGAAAGAATGGATTCATTTAGCAGCCTCATAAATGTAAGAGAATATACTGCATCTCTTAGGACCACATCTGCAACATGTTTGCGCATCAAAGATAGTAACAAGGCTTGCTTAGCCAGGACCATGGTACATGTTTCCCTCCTTGAATGTGAGCAAGTACTATTTTTTGCCCCAGGTCACTTCTTTCCTTCAGGATTTTTTTTTGTTCTGGAGTTTAAAAATTTCATGGTATGTCTTGTTTCTGACTACCAGGTGCTATCTTGTTTCTGGGTACATGAAAAACTTCGATATGACCATATGGAAACAGTCAGAATGACTATGCACATATGTTCAGGTACAGGATTGTCTCTCTGTTGCAGAAGTGGAAGTGTTACCTTGCTTGCTTATAACATCCTGGGGTAGGGGATTAACTGACTTGCCCTTGTTTATGTTGGTGCATAGCAAGTAGATACACATATATGACTCTGCACAGAGTATATCTAAGGCCAAGTATGTAACTTTGCATTTCTTGAGAGACATAGGTGATGACATAGCTTTATTGCTACTCTGACCAAATTATGTTCTTGCACAACATGCTTACTCACAGGCTGCTTTTGCAGGTGGTACATGCAATTCAGARAGCATAGAGCTGTGCTAGGGCAGTCTCAGTTCTTTTTTTTCRTAGCAAAACTTACATTTGGGTAATAGGAGCTACCAACATCTGATCAGCCAAAATAAACTGAGCCTCATCTATAAATACAATTTATTTGCTCTCATTTGTGGGAGAATACGCAAATTTTCTTTTATTTATGTTCTGGGAAACCCATCTGCCACCTTGCTGCTGATAGTCCACTTGGTAACAAGTCTCCATGTGCAATTTGTTTTCTAGAACTGACTGAACACAACAGGAAAAGGAAACAGACTTGGCCCTATAAGCTATATATTCATCTCTCACTGTTGTGTGTATACACACAAGATATGGACTGAGAAAGAGAAAGGTGAGGAAAAGGGGGRGATTCTTTGCTCCTCATACATCAATGAAGAACACTCAGGTAAATAAGGAAACAGAAACAAAAAGATCAGGAACCAAGTGAAAAAGAGGACCAGCCTCCAAACAGTTACTACAGTCTATTTGCATAAAAACCTTCATAAAATTAATAAAACCTTCATAAAGCTGTATAAATGTCCATGCTTAAGTGATGATACAGAGCATACTGAAGAGCAAAGCAGTTGTAGCTGCACTAATGAAGACACTTGGAGGCAAAGGGCGAAAAACCCTAAAAGCATAATTGTGTTTACAGTGAGTTTTAGCATGCTCTAGAGGTGTCTAGCTCCAGCAGAACTCTGAACTTCGGCTCTGTCCTTTCTATGCTGCTCCTTTAAATGAGTCAGAAGATGACCTGTGTCTGACTTATTCACTCTTTGCAGTTCTTGTGCCTCGAGCTGGATAGAAACTGTTTTCTTTTTTTTTTTTTTTTTTTTTTTTTTTTTTTTTTCTTACATTACATTTCACCAGTGATGGCAAAAATAATATTTATTCTTATCTAGCTGTTTCCATATTAGGTAGTGACAAGGGAAACAATACTTGGGAAACTGTTAATCCGAGCTGTTAATCAAGTTATTGAATTAAGGACACTGAAGGATGGTGATCATCATCATTGTTTTTAATCCTAAGAGTAGAAAAGAAGATGAAGTCAGAATATGTATGTAGGTAAGCAGAGGCTCCTGACATATCTGCAGAAGGCATCTCAGGCTGGTAAAAATTCTGCTTTTGAGATGTAAAAGAATAGCTTAATCTATAGCAACATAATGTTCTTGCTTAAATTAAGCTGAAGTAAATCCATTACTTAATCATGCAGAATTGGAACAAATTCTGTCTAGAGTTCTTATTGCATCAAATATCTGCCTTACATTAAAAGTGAGTACAGATATTCTTGGATCTACTCCATCAAATAATTTATTTTTCCTCTATCAAATGAAATGAGGGGGACCCTAATTCTATTGGGTAAAATTGAAATACATTCTGAGTTTGCAATGACTAAATGTTTTTTTTTTCTAGGATGACTTCTATTTTGTCTGACTGAGTTGAGACTTGTCCTGATTTGCTTATAGAGTCCAGTACCATAATAGTTGGATTCAGAAGCTTTTTATCTGCACTGATCAGTGAGGTTATTTATTGGACAAGAGGGAGAATTGTGAATCTRAGTGACTTCAACCACCTAATGAATATGGGTATATATGTGTGCGCACGCATGTGGGAGAGTTTGATTCCTAGAGTATATTGGAACTAGATGTAATGTCAAGACAAGGTATGTGATGAGAGAGGGAATGTATTTAGTGGAAGATCTCTATAAATGGGCAAATCAGAGAAATATTTTCATTTAATTTCCTCAAGCAGGATTTGAAAGATGAAGGTGGGATTTTTGGTTGACTGGATCTAGGGATTTGTACTTTTCAAGTACAGATGTTCAGGTTGTGGACTGGCAGGCCCTGAAAACCTGAGGAGTGATTTAAAACTGAAGCTGTCATTGAGATTTTTAGTGTTCAAATTGACTGAAAGCTGAGGAAACTGTCTTTGTTTTAAGCAGATGATAGGAAAAAGTATTTTCCTTCMCTTTTTTTCAGATCACCCCATAATTTCTCATATCATTGTTCTCCCGTTTTCCTGCAACAGGATAAGCATACTGAAAATACCTCTCATTTTYACCTGCTCAAAGACATGGGAAAAAAAACACAGGACAGCAATAAAATAAAAAAGGTAATAAATTTAGACTCAATAAAGGAAAAAAAGCTTTTTTGCCTAGTGTATAGTTGTTATCTTCTTATGGAAATCAGAGCTTTAGGAGGTCAGCCAGACAAATTATGTGGATGCATTTGGTAATGTTAGGATCATGAATAATTTTTGCAGCCATGCAAGCTAAGAGAATGACTCAAGCCTCAAGCTTCATTTCATAAAGGAAATGCCTGTGGAAGGCAAGCAGGCATATACAGCATTTCCAAATAGTATTAAGTTTATTATGGGTTATTTATCTTCCTTTGAAGATGAATTACTGTGAGGTTTGGAGGCCAAAAGAAGTACTGACCTGATCAAATGTGGCATGTCTGTCTATCTGTCAAAAGGTGAGCTGCTTTTCTTGACCCCAACTTGCAAGAATTTGTGAAAAAGGGAAGATTTCCCACATCTGGCTCAGATGCTTTTCAACCTTGATAGATCCACAGTGGCAGAAGCAGTGGAAATGCATCAAGATAAAGTTATCTTCCTTCATCCTCTSCTCCCTGTCCTTTCCTGGCTCCTCCATTCACTTTGGCAGTTGTACTTATATAGCCATGAGAAGTGGCAGGCCAGAAGGTGGTTCTGGAGAGTGAGGGAACATAGAAACCAAATGAAACCAAAAACAAAATCTCTCTTCCAGAAATCACTTATGTATTTTACAGAGCTGTTATATTAATCAGCTCCTGGTGGAAGGGGCTTTTCCACTTCTCTTTCCTTCTTTGCAATGAGTGCAATGAGTGCTCAGGCACTCATCTGACTGGACTGATAGTCTTGATAGATGAAATAGAAGGGAATGTCATTAAAATAGTTTAGCCATGCCATAAAACTGTACCCTGCAGAGGTATTTGAGGTTGGCTCCTCCCTTTCCTTCATCTAATTGTCTAATACTTTAAGGCTTGTGAAGTGATGTAAGGTACTATTAGTTTATGAATTTAGGACCTTCACACTTATCCAGAGAAGTCTGAGAGTTGTGTTGAAAAAATGGTTAAAAAAAAAAAAAAAAAAAAGTAAATGGGTAGAATAAATATGGAATAAAATAAAGTCTGTTACTTACACATCCAGTATTTCAGTCTTCAATACTGTTGCACCTCCCTCCCAGTGCATAACCTTGTATTACCTAAATATTTCAATTAGTTCTGAAGGTACCTACTTTGTTTCAAGATATGAGATGCTATCACTACCCTACAAATATTGTTCCCTTTGTTATGTACCAGTCTAGTAATTCCTGCCCATTGAACAACAACTCATTGTGAGGTCATTACCAAGCAAGTTTCTGATATCTTTTCTAATTTGTCATGTTTTTCTGAATTTAACTTGGATTTCCCTAGTTTTTTTTTTCCATAATTTTGCTTAACATCCTCACCTTGCTGCCCCTTCTTATGATGTGTATTGGTTTATTGTGACTGAATTTAAATCTGATCTCTTTTTCCTTAAGTAAAGAAGCTACTTAAAGCTACTTAAGTAGCTTCTCAATTAACCCAAACAAAGGTCAAAACATCTTCTAGGGTTTGGATCCTTAATCACATCCAAGCAACTTAAATTTAAGCTCTTCCTCTCACAAGTGTTTATTCTCACTAATACAATATTATAATCACAAATGAGGTGCAATTAATAGTTTTTCTTATACAGAAATGACATTGCAGTTTATTGCTATTTTTTTCTCAGTAGGATATTCATGACTGACAGCCCCAATGTCTTGTTACAAATGTCATTAAGATAGGATGATCTCTGTGTGCTGCCTATACATTCAGATTATATACTCKACTCAGAACTACAACACTCCCTTTGGAAATGCCGTAAACACTTGAGAGGTTATTTGGCATGCAGAGAAGTCTAGTGAGAATAACATTAAACTCTATCTTAWAGCTGGTTATTTCTCATTGCCTGTAAAACTGTGTTCATGCACTCTCCCAGAATTCTGCTAACCTTGTTTCTGTGAGGAGGCAGGCTTAACAAAGATTGGAGTGGGGAGAATAATATATATGCTTGCCAGAGTTAAAGCTTGTGTTGCCATTTGCACTTTTTGTAAACCAGCAAATGTAATGACTTCGTAGCAATGTGTGGTACTACAAATTCCTCCTCATGTAGCCTGGATTATTGCACTTTATTCATCACAGCACTTATGTGGCACAGCTTATATGTAGGTGGAATCTGAAAGATGTGACATGACATTAATGAATTCCAAATTAGTCTGAGTGTTGGGAAAATCAGAGCATGAAACCAAGGATAAGGCACATAAATAAAAAGCAGCAAAATCTCTATAGTTATTATCTCTTGATATTGCGTATGGAAGACAGATTATAGTGACCCACAAGTCTTGAAAAAGGAAAAATGTAAAGTAGGAGAAATGCTTGGAAAATATTTGCTTGATTACTTTTAAATGAAGGGAGCCATTTGCTGCACAGAAGAAACAACTCTATCTGCCACAGCTAGTACCCTGTTACCCACTGTGCCAGCTGGTAATTCCCGGGAGCCCAGAATCAATGTGCTGTATCTATCCAATAATATCACACCAGCTGCTCCAAAGGGTGGAGAGCATGATGTATTAGACAAGAAATGGTGTGTAGGTGTAAAGAAAAAAATCAACACATACACACACACATACGAAAAAAAAGAGAGATACTGAAATTCATGTGAATCCAGCTATCCTGCTTTTGTAAAGAAAATAAAACCAGAAACTTTCATACCAGCAGGCTAAAATAAGTGATAAAGAGCTTTGCTTGATGGTGTTTATTATTGGATATTATCCACAGCTATAGCACTTTCCCTCTGAACAATTCCCAAACTGCCTTGAGTTCAAGCACACTGTTCTTCTGCAAGGTGGAAGGTTTTAACCCTCCACCTTAATCATCTAGCAAACAGAGTGGTTGACTTTAGCAACATCCCATGCAAGCATCTGTGGGAATGATGAGGTTGCATTTCTGAGAAAAGAACAGGCTTTTTATATTTCTTAACTATGTCTGGTAGAGTAGTTGGATTGGCAAGCTGAAATGAAAGAAAACAATCTAGTCAGCTGATGGATACCAACCTGATCATATGTTCAGTAACTGCTCTCTGTTGCTTAATGTGCTTCCTTACAAACTTAATTCATTTTGGTCTCAGAAGGTCTTCTTATATGGATTAGATGAAAGGTAAAGAGAAAGGAGCTGCATTCTGGAAAATGGATAACTTAATTGCTGCTTCATCGCTCGTAGAGCTCTTTTGAAAACTCTAAATTAGAACCATTCCTACAAAAAAAGAAAACTGTGTGTGGGGGGAGGGAAACAGGGCAGAGGAGGATATACCATGGGTCAGCTTTCCCATTATATAATTAAAAATAGTATGCAAATGTAAATATTCCTGATGTGCTATATTCAACAACAGCAATAGCTCTTTCTTCTTCTTTTTTTTTTTTTTTTTTTTTTTTTTTTTTTTTTTTTTTCTTGGAGGAGAAGGTGTTTCTAAATGGTATACTTCTCTCATGGCACCCATAGCTTTTGAAATGCATGAGCAGCTAAATTTGACTGCATTTCGACACGAGTGACGAAAGGCTCAGCACCAGCTACAGGGAACTCAATGCAAACCAAATTTCAGGAGCAGGGCCTTGAAACATAGCCATTTCAGATCACAGTTTCTCCAAGTATCAAAACTGTTTTAGCACAAGTAGTCTTTCTTGGAAGAAAAAAATAGTTTTTTTTTTTAAAGAGGTTCAATTATCAGGAAGTATAGTGAAATTTGGCACACTGCTAAGCAATTAAAAGACATAACAAGAGATGTTAGGCAATTTCAATTACTGTATTTTTTCATAAAGGCAGTATGTTATAGCTAATTGAATGTTCAGAAGAGGTCTTCTAACTCCTTTGCTTCCTTATCATTCCATTCGAGACAGGATGTTCTGGAAAAATGCATGTTCTTAGTAGCATGTTCCAGAGGAAAACAGTTTTGGAAGAGACCAAAGAGCATGAGCGTATGTAGTTGTGTTTAGAGCACAGAGTCCTTTATCACCTCTAAAATTCAAGAAGTTATTGTATTCTGTGCTAGTTAAATCATACATTAGAGGAATGGGCACAGTCTGAGTGGAAGAGTTAGTTTCTCTACTCTTGACAGTGCAATCTTAAGAAATTTTTCTTCTCAGTGCTTTGGTTGTTTCAGAAGTAAAGGTGGTATTTAGGCATGGCAATAATCATGCTGAATATAGGTTGTTTAAAGTAGCATATAGATTATGCCTATCGAATACTCATTGGTTTTGAGGTTGTTTTTTATTTGTATGGTTTGTTTTTTTCACATTCAAGGTCCATCCTGGCCTGTGCTACGTAGCCATCTTCACTGAGGCATTACACATTCTAGCATAACCCTGGATTACAGATGTATATCACTATTTTAATGGAAGGCTATAAGCATTATAAGTGTAGACACTGCCACAGAATACAGAAGATGAGGAATAGTCACTTGCAGTTAAGATGCTGAGATTATGTTTTGTTTTGTTTTGTTTTGTTTTCCTCACTATGGTTCCTCCCTAACTGCCATTATGTTGATAGGGCTCATATAATTGTCTGGAAATTTGGTTGGCTAGATCAGAATCTTCCATTTTTCAATAAATATATAATTTCCCATTTGATTCTGATACATCTCTCTATTCAACAGAGTCTGAAGGATAGTCTTGTTCTTGATGCATGGGAATTTATAAGCATAAGTCATGACTTTTTAATGTTCATGAGTGTTATCTGAATAAATCACTGACATTAAAGATTGTAACCCCTTTTAGTCTCAAAACTGACATTTTCAGAACATAAGCTCCACTAGCTGGCTAATGCTGCACTTGTGCCAGAAGTTTATGATGTCAGTCACTTCAAAACTGTTTTCACTGTACATTGAAATCTGTAATATCTTTAAATGGAAGTAATTAGACTTATTCAGGAGTTGTCATTCTTTGCATCTTTCCTCACTGTTAACATAGATGAAAAACAGCAAAGTAGATGATTTCACAGGTTTCTCTCTTGTTAAGTTTTGATAGTTTTTTTTTTGCTCATTAGAAAGATCCTCCCTAAATGTAGTCCTGGATGTTCAGGTGATTAGATGCGAATGATCCCAAGTCCTGTCTCTAAATATCAATATGTTATCTTTACTCATCTCATGAATTACGTCTGCAAAGATTAGCTCTCTCTAATCAATTCCTGTGACTGCATTTGCTTCCTCAGTTCTCTTTGCCGCTTTATATTCTGTAATTGAGAAAGAGCTGTGATATTACTGGATGCAGTTTGTTCTCTTTATTTGGTCTAAGTCCTTCCTTATCATTTTATATTCTAAATTTGTATCTTCTCTCTGCCCCACAAATATGCATGGTACTTGCTGTAAGAAGTACCCTGTTAAATAAAGCATGCTCATTCAAAATGATAAATTAAATGAGTTAAGAGAGTCAGGCAAGTTAAATGAACAAACCTCTTTGTTATCGATTCTTGTCAAAGCTGTCTGTGAATATGATGTAGCATGACAGGAATTAAGCAGTGATTTCCGGGAGGATGGGCTGTGAGAGCAAACGAGGGATCACTCTGAGAGTCCTTGTGAGTAGCACTGATGGCTTGTGATCAGAAACGGATATATCTTGCTAGCAGAGCTTATTCTAAGGATGTGTGCACTCTCTCTCTCTCTTTCTGATATTCTGTTTTATTTTTATTAACATTGAAGATGTCTGGTGTGCTGACTTACAAAGCTGTCTATGAATACTAAGTTCCAGAATAATAGGCCTGTTGYTGTGGAACAACACTGGTTCTAAAAATCAGATGACAAAACTAAATCAAACTTGCATGTTTCACATGATTATCCTCTTGAGAGCTGAATGAGTAGCAAAGTTTTTGTTTTTCACCTCTCTCTTGTAGACAAAGCTGATGCCTGCACCAAACCTGCTGGCTTAATGATTATTATATTTTATTAATTGGATACCAATATGCCTTTACCATATTTGAAGAATATAGAAGATGTGGTCTAGAGGTTAGGATGCCAGTATGGGATACGGGATATGAAAATAGATTTCTATTTTCCTGAGGAAAAATGCTTCTTTATATCAGAACAGGCTTGTTCATGGGAAACCATAATATGCAATACCATAGTAGAATGCATAATTTAACTGTACAGTCTTCTACTGATATGTCTTTCAGTGCTAAAATCAATATTTCTCTTTTACCACTCTTTCTTGTTGTGCTGATACAGTATCAAATAGATTCTTGAAATCCATATAAAATTTTGAACACTCATTTATTTTTATTGTGTACTCATTCCAGGTTATATATTCTGTGCAGCCTAAACTCTTTTATTGGCAACATTTGATGCTTGGATGATGTAGAGAGCTCTGTGCTGAACTCCTGTTTCAGAGTACAACCTCATTTGTTGTCCCTAGTACTGCTGAATTAGTTTTTCTAAATTATTTTTTAACTTTAGTTCTCAACTAATGGTCCCATGCTTTTTGATTTTTTTGTATGTCAGAATTTATATAAATTTCAAATGCGAATAAAAAAAATCTTAAAAATATTTTTGAGAAGAAGGTTCAGAATTCTTGCTGTCCCATAGCCCTTTGAAACTCCTAGGATTCACCTTGAATTTGACTCTGGGAGGAGATACGATGGTGTCTTGGAGCATGTCTGCAGATCATAAGTGAAGGAGGGTCTGGTCAGCATGTTGCATGTACCAGTTGCTCTGCACAATGTCGGTGCTGACCTGCTGCTCTTCTGGCACAAGCTGAACCCTGTTCTAGCACCCTTTCGCAGATTTTGCTATCTGCATGGGTCCCTTGTCTCTTGCTCCCGTCATGCTTTTGTCTTGCATCAGCTTTTCTCACTGTTGGCAATGACAAAACTCAAAGCTGTTTTCAGTAATGTTCCTGCTTGGAGTAGGAACTGTATACCTCTCTAAAAGCAGAGCTTAGTATCCTTTTCTATATTTACTAGAATGGAAAAAAAATGTAGATTATGTTACAGGAGTTAATGGCAATTGGAACTGTGCTGGAAGCAATTAGAGTATGCATTTTAAAACTAAGGGTTAGACCTGTAGCAGTTAGGATAAGGAAAAAAGAACTAGACCTTTTTGATTATCCATTACTGAGATATATATCAAAGTCTGTACCCAAACTGCAAGATAGTTCATGTAAGTGTTCCCAATTGCTAGCCTCAGGTGCATCAATAGTTTCATATTTAAACTGAATCAGTCTCCGTGTTATCCTAGCAAGGCAGCCAAAGCTACCTTGYCTTCGCCACCATGCCTACCCAGAACCATCTGTCCTCTTGGCTTAGTTTTTCAGCATGGCATTAAGGTATATCTGAAGACTTGTAACATTGCACAAAACAACACATTTAGTCTAGATTTAGTCACATTTAGTCTAGTCATATTTAGTTTCTAGAGGAAACCACCACAAACTGAAGCACCAAAAGTTCCACAGGAACTTAAGGAGAAAATTCTTAACAGTAACAGTGACAGAGCACTGGAACAGTCTGCCAAGAGAGGTTGTGAGGTCTCCTTCCCTGGAGATCTTCAAAACCTGCTTGGACACAATCCACATGCTCATGCTAGGTAAGCCTGCGTTTGCAGTGGGGCTGGACTATATGATCTCTAAAGATCCCTTCCAACCTTAAGGATTCTGTGATTCTGTGGGTTCTTTGTCTGCTTCCACACAGGTGTGTATGGTGCTGGTAGACTTTATGGTCTTTCAAAGGGATCCAGAGAAAGGAAGACAAATCGAGAAACTGCCAGGTTGCTATATACTGAGTTCCTGTGTTGGAGGCCTGCAGAATGGATGGAAATGCTGTCAGGGGGAAGCAGGCTTGACACGAGATCAGCCGTGGGGCTCCAGCAGAATTTCCACATTGAGGTGAACTGTTAAAGAGGAAGTTGAGGGACTTGCAGGAATTATAGCCTAGTTGGTTCCTGAGGGATGACCTTAAACCAACCACATATTATAACTGTAAGCATCACATTAAAACCAGAAATCTCCCTCAGGACTACTTAGAATTCAAGAGGATACTGTATATTGTCTTGTCTTATGTCATGATAATTTTATGGAAAACTATCATAGCATTTAGTGAAGAATGCTCATAAGTCATATACCATAATTTTAATTAATTGAATTTTCCAGTACAGCTATACTTCTTTATAAAATTTCTCTAAGCATTATGTAATTGATTTTCAGAAGCCTCTTGAACTCTAAGGGAATCTTTTGCTTTCCTCTATATTATATATTATAGACTTTATAAATGCAGTTTCTGCTAAGTCAGGGGTTGTTGGTGCTATAGTAGTCTCAGGCTTGTTATGAAGCCAGCAAGCTAAGATTCTCCGTTTACCATGGAGCAGATCCAAAGTCAGATGTGTAGTCCATGAAAGTCTTTGCATTTATTTAAATATATGCTGGCTCAACTGGGGGCCGACTTTTTCTCCACCCTAAGGGTCATGACAGTGCTTGCAAATATCTGTGTTCTTATTTCTTGGTAAATGTATCATATGCTGACATGAGTTAGTTTGGAAAAACTCTGGGTATATGTTCAAAGGGCAAGAAGTAGCTCTGTATATAGAGAGTTACCAGATGTAGGAGGATGTTTCTGCCTAGCCATTAGACACATACTTACTGTTGGTATCAGTGCTTCCACTCTCCACTTCCTACTGTGGTGATAAGAGCACTAACATACTGTTTTTTTCATCACTGCCTTTAGAAGTTGCTTTTTCTTTGGAGATCCAAACCAGCATATTTATGATTGTTCATAGCAAATACTTTTGTCTGTGTATAGTATATAAAATGTTGACTATCTTCATTATTTTACCAGTCTTTATACTCAATAGAATTATTCAGTCATTTTCAATGACCTTATTTCACTTAAGTGGGCAAAGATATGTAGTAAAATGTTAATGTTCTATCACATGATTTGAGTTTTGGAGTTTTTCTGTTCTCCTTTGACTTCCCTGCTTGCCTTGATTTTTGTTTGTCACTTTCTATACTTCCTTCTAGAGTTTGTATAGAACATGCTAACACTACTCTATCTGATGTGCATATCCCTCACATTCCTCCAGTTTATAAAACTTAACTATAGGATTTCCTCTACCTTGAAAACCCACCTGGATGTGATCCTGTGCAATGTGGTCTAGGTGTCCCTGCCTGAGCAAGGGGGTTGGACTAGATGATCTCTGGGGAGCCCTTCCAACCTCAGCCACCCTGTGATAYTGTGATTTTGTAAACCAATAGAAGTACTAATATAGCAGTGTGCATATCAAGCAAAAGAACAGTATGCTTTAGTATCTGGACCTCACAATTCTCTCTTGTCTGAATTTATCATGGCTGCAATACTCAGCAAGTTTTTCAGAACTGAGTAATTTGTAGAGAGGAACTCTAAGCATTGTAAGTCTGGGTAATGCTCRACTTTGATGCAAAGAGGTGTGCATGCATAAGTGTCTGAGAATATTGCTTGGGGAAGTGCTGGCTGCAAGATTCCCAGCCCAGCTCATGTAGTCCCTTAGTTAGAATGGGAATCAGAACTACTTGCTTGCAGGCAGTTTGGATCCTACTTTACTGAACACTAAAGGGAGCTTAATTTAMAGGTCAGTGAAATTCATTCTTAGTGGCTGGTAGATACCACTCTGCTTATGGTGAATTTGTTACATCTCAAAAAAAGGTCAATCAAAGAAACATATCAGATATGACTGTGATAAAGCACTTTGTCCTAGTATAAACAAAAGCGATTAGTCATAAAATTTCAAAACCTTATTTTTCAAAGAAAGAAGCTGCCCACTCCCCTGTCTTTTCTGAATTAGCCGGCAACAAGAATGGAAATCAATGCAAAATTAACTTTTGCTTACAATCTCAAAAAGAATAATTTGATGATTTGTTTTTTTCTTGCCATTGACTCACTATTTTAGCCTCTTTAAAAAAAAAAAAAAAAAGTTGATACCTGGAGGAAAATATATTCTGTATATAGCAGTCTTATCAAAAAAATCAGATTGACATTAGACTGAAATAGTAATATTCACTCCCTAATATTACCATAAATTTGTAGGAAAAGTTTAGATGAGAATGTACAAGTACTTATAGTGCATCTAAGCAAGGTTTCACGTTAGAGGTTATTGGTGAAAATCAGAATCCTGATTTTGCATCAAGCATTACTCACAAGCGATCAGCTTTAGTGTGTTACTATGAAAGAAGGAAAAAAGAGACATCCAAAACGGAACAGTTCCTGCCTCAGTGCATACTGATCAGAGCAAAGAAATACTCTATTTGTTCCTTTTAAGGTCATTTACTCCCTCCATCCCTTCATTTCTCTTCACCTTCAGGGTGGCTTCAAATACTAGTGCCTGACCACTGCATGCCTTTATTTGGGAAGTATTGGTTACTTCCCACAGGTTAGAGGTGCAGCCATTGCATGTAATTATAGAAATCACATGAGAGACTATTTGAGACTTCTAGCTAGGTGATGGTTAGTGGTGACTGGGCCTTGGGGCTCAGGGCTGTCAGTAAGCCAAGCAAGCACCACGTGCTRTAGCAGCAAGGAGAGTTTTCACTTCAGTGCACACAGATTGCAGGGAGGMTTCAGCTCCTTACTTTTCCCACTTCCATCCTGATGTACACCTTGACAGGCCTTGTGAGATCCCTTGTTCTCCAGGTGTTGGGAATTTGCAACTTTTTCAGAAGTCTCCAGCAGTGGCCTAGGAAAGCCTTGAGCTCACTGTTTTCAGTGAGCTGATTCGATATGACAAATAAAGTGTACTCATGCCCTGCAGCTGCGGAACCAAAACTACTTGAAGATGGAGGGAGTACTCTAAATTAAGTTGCTTTCTCATGGCAGTAGAAAAACAGTGCCACATAAGTGTGTCTTTTGTCAACAAAGAGCTTGGGTCAATACTGACTATCAGCACAGGGGTTCTCTAAATTTGATCCATTAAGCATGAAATACAGAGCCACTCTCTGGTATGAATGAATGTTTAGATGATTTTTTTTCACTGACAGATTTTACAAAAATGAATTTATTTTTTTCTCCCTTAAGTTGAGTTGGAATAGCAATGGCAGTTGACACATTTTGCACTCAGCTGAAAGGGTTTTTTAATGCATCTTGGAGCAGTTGGGTGCAAAAGTTTGATAGTTTCTTTCCACTGAGTGCACAGGGAGAAGAAAACCAGTTCCAATTTGCTCTGTTCATTTGTTCATACTTTGGAGCATAGGGTTTCAGTACAGCCGTTTCTCATATGATAACTGAGTTTCTTCAACAGCTGCTCTGTTTACTGTTGAGATTTACCTGATATGAGAAAGATGGTGTCGCAGTCTCAGTACACAAGATCATTTGTTAGTGATATATATTTGTTCCAGGAAAAAGACCTCTCCCCACCACCACAAGCCAAAATGAGTCCTAAAGACTTAATGCTTAATGTCCTTGGATGTGGAAGATGGTTCTTATCATTAGAATCTCAGAGTGTGCAAGATGTGAGTCCATTCAGTTTTCATGTGGCATAGACTTTTTTTTTTTCTGACAAAAGGTACCATATACTTCAGGAAAGTTTATTAAAGAAAATGTGACATGATAAGAGCCTGCCTGCAGAACAGTGAGGAAAGGCTTCCATATACTTTCTTAACGTAAAATTTCCAAATTCATTCTTAGTACTATCTGTCAAATTTTATCCATACTTTCTCTGCAGGTGTGCACACTGCCACTCTGCTTCTTGGCAATTACTTTATAACATTCATAAAAAATCCTCTCAGTTGCAGCACCTCAGGTGAAGAATGGTTTCAACTGCTTTAAGGACCTGCTATTGGTCAAAATTATCTCTTTCATGTTGAAATATATTCTATTTTCAGTACCACTTCCCCAGACCAGGATATTTCTATCTAACAGTCATAGATTTTTCTGGTGCCACAAAATTAACGAGGATCATTTGAGTACATATTATTTAAGTCAGAGTGGGGGACAGAAATCTAGTGATTAGGTGATGATTCCAGTTCAGTTCAGGTTTTAAGTACACTGAAATCTTGCAATATTTCTATTTATGTGGTAGGCAGTAGTTTCATAAGCTGTTCCAACATCTTAAGATAAAACTTCCTTAAAGCGTTTGGAAGTTGAACCTAAGTCCTTCCTGGCTTTGGAAAGAGCAGATCTGAAGACTGATATTCAAAGCATTGAAGGATTATATGGTTTGGTCATATTTATTACTGACCATCTAATAGTGAAACTGACATTTCCCTTTAGAAGACATTTTACAATTGTATTTTAAAATAATAATAACAGAAAAGATTCACCTACATTTTCCCATTATAAAAACATTCTGTCTTACCTCTGGCTGTTTATCTCTCATTACTGAATTCCGTTCTTAAGCTAGGCCAAATGTCCTACAAAATCACGTGCTCAAAATATGAATATTGGAAGAACTTGGATAGAGGACTGTGCATACTTTGGGGCAGAGGCATTGTTTTTCCGTATATGACTATACTTCCATAAAAAAAAAAAAAAAAAAACTTTAAAAAAAAAAAAAAAAAAAAAAGAGAGAGATGGAATTGAAAAATTGGAATGGAGAGGTCATGGAGAAATGCCTGAGTTTAGGAATATATAAAAAGGATAGATTTGGAGGCTCTGAATTTGTGTTTCTGCTAGAAAATTCAGCAGTTCCATAGCACAAGCCCTGTAATTCAGCTGTCTGTGCTGTTGAATTGTAGCAATTTGGTAACCTCTTAGGCCTGTAGCAAAGTGGCTCTGAAGCATTGCACCAAACACTTTCTTGGGAATTTGCCCAGGGACTATTTCCAATAGGTAATGCAGGATCAGCTGTCCTCTTCTGGTCCTCTCCAGAAAGCTGGACCTCTCCAAAAATCTGACTCAAAACRTAGTGCTTATCTGTATTGCCAAAACTCATTTTAAAGCCACAGTATTGAAGCCAAAAATAGGAAAAGTGTGAGAGGGACTGGAAATATCTATGGCTAACAAGATCGTAGAGAATTGTTTTAGCTAATTGTTTTAGCTAATGCATTAAAAAAATCAAATTTCATACTTAGCATTTAATTTAGTCTATCTCACCATTAAAAGGTAGGAGGGGGTTTACACTGGGAGGAGGTTAGCCTACAGCTTCTTAATTTCACGTGTTTTCATAAAGCTGGTTAAAACAGGAATAAAAGAAAGTTAAAAATAACCAAGCAACCAAGCATGTTTATGTTTTGAGAAGCAGTCTTGGCATATGTGTGTATATTCATATACACATACTTTATCTAAAATGATGCTTTATTTTACTTTTTTTTTTTTTTGTGAAGCAGTGTATTGATAATATACCATGGTATCACAATATCAAATGAATTTTAGCACATACAAAGCTAAATTTCATGYAGAAAAGAAGATCAAATCGTTAAGTCATGCAGCTTAGTACAGACTGAAATACTTCAATATATTTAATATATGATAATTTAAATATTTTTAAAGCACACTGTGACATTTCTAGGGAAACCATTAATATTTTGAATTTTGAAAGAGGATTTTTTAAAAAAAGACATTCASTCCAGGAAAATATCAGAATTACCTCTTTAGAATTATCTATTGTGCTCCCACATACTGGCATATAGGAAATGAATGCAATAATGTAAAACAAAAAGTTTTTGAAGTTCTGAAGTGATATAAAATATTTTTTTAATCTTAAGATAATTTTGGAAGAAAAAAAAAGAATTTCAGATTTTTATGTTCAAAAYATATCAATCTGGCTTATTGAAAGAAATCCAGTTTTAACAACAAAATATATTGGGTGCTACTCTGCCTGGTCTTTACTGCTACCTTCCTTCTAAATGAAAAAATCCTTGTTCAAAAATGTAGGGTTCCAAGACATTTCAGAGAACAGACTGCAGGAATCTTTAAAATAGGGTGAACATGTGGCTTCCCTCCAGCTCAGTCTTAGAACTCTCTGGTGAACTCTGAAGTTTTGCGTGCACATCCAGGGCGTGCGTACCACCACACATATCCATACACAAGTATTCAGCTGCTGCAGACAGACAAACAGTGTAAAAATCTGTAAGACTGTGTGATTACAAGCTGACATAATAATGAGCTGGGTTTCACAAGTGGAAGCTTCAGGCTTCCACTGAATACTGAGAGGCAACCAACACCACTGTCCTTTCTACATGAGCCTTAAGACTTACAGCTTCATCACCTAACACAAAATTTCTTGGTTTAGGTTGCTTTTAACTATCGTCTCTCTAATAGGCTTCTAGAAGAAGTGCTTAACTATAATTGAACTATTTTTTGGGTGGGTTGCTATTGGGGAGTATTAACCAAGAGTAAATGTAACTGACATATTTCAGATGTCAGGGCATCCCTATGAAAATGCAACTGCAAGATTGCAAGATTTTTCTATGAATATCAATTCAGGAGCCCTTGACAAAATATGGAACCATCACTTGCAGACATCTGCTTCACAGTATACAAGAAATTTATACTGAGTTGCCCTTGTTTTCTCACAATATAACACCATCCCAGTTGGTCGTGTGTGGAGCTACCTAGCTGCCACTGCAGAGGCATTAGGGAGAAGAGAAAAAAGGAGAGACTGTCTAAAGTTCTAGTCAGGCCATTGATTTGATTATCTCAGGGGAAGCTGTATCAAGTTTCCTAAATGCAAAATGGTATTGCTACTTGCCTAATTTTTACAATTAATTTCATATTTATATTAAAAAAATGAACTATGTTACTACTTTTAGAATATTATATTAAAAGTCTATGTAAAGCATTAGGTTTTATTTGCTATCTTAGGTAAAGATATGAGCAGATATGTAGGGTGAGACAATATACATTTAACACAGGAATATACATTTAACACAGGACTGCACTTATCTTTCAAACATTTCAGATACAGTTTGTCTGGGACAGATGGACTGAGACAGGCAAAGGTGACATGATAAGGGGGAGACAAAACAAATGGAAAAGTCACAAGGAAGTTTGCTAGTGAATTTAAGAAGCTGGAAGAGAATACTAATGGTAGAAGAGAGAAATTATTTGAACAAGGTTGATGTGCTTGTGCAAAGGAATATAAAAAGCTATTATTTGGTTATATGACATAGACCTAACCTGAGATTTTAGAATCTATCTTATAATTTATGTAAGTCATGTGCACTGTTTTCTTCAGAGATTTTTGTGGCACCAGTGGCTAGACTTGAGTGGCTAGACTTGAGTAGACTAGACTTGAGTAGACACTCACTGCTTGCTTAGGTCTTAACTGTCTTTTGATGTAAGTAGTATCTTTTATTGTTCCTTAATAGGTGAGAGAATGGAAAGACAGGGGGAAATATAGGAACATATATGAGATAGGACTTTTATGGAAGCGTCAGCTAAAGCAATTTAGAGAGATTTGTGTTATTACATTTAATTTTTTCCAGATATTCTTGCAAAAGAGGGATTTACGTTAACATGGGAAGGTCAAAAGAAAAGCATGGTTTCCTGCTTTTAAAGATGGGGAGAAAAAGACCATTGTGCTAGCCTGATAGCTTTGCAATTATCAGAGTAGTTATTGATTTTACTTACAATATAGTGCCTGCAGAGCTCACAGAGGAAGGGGGAAAGGTTTTGAAAGAGGCACCACCATGACAACTATTAAAATTCTAGGAACTTGCCTGTTATTCAGAGTCCCTGACAAGCTGATGTGGAAGAGGGCCTTTATGTTAGCAATAGATTAACAATGTTTGCATTTAGTCTGGGTTTTGTGTGACTAAATGTTGACATTGACAAAAAAAAAAAAAAAAAAAAGAGAGAGGAAAAAAAGAAAAAAAAAAGCTATCACTAAAAATAGCTTTAATTAGCATCCTGGTTGGCAACATCAGCAGCAAAGGCTGAAGCATCTTATCACCCTTATTGACTGCCTTGCAAGAGGTTTATCTTATGTGAAAAAATAGGTCATGTTAGAACACGAAAAAGTAGGTGAACTAGATGTTCTGGATTTAGGATGATGAATATGGTAGGAAACCTAAATGGCTTTCAGCTGAAGTCATATGAGCTAATACAGTGCTAAACAAGATTTTACATCCTGGGAAATTAGTGGCAAGCTAGCTGTGTAAATTGTTTATTTGACTATTGAAAGCTAAATAGATGGGACATTTGTTTTCCTAGCTGTGTTGGCTATGAACTCCACACTTACTGTTAATGATTCTACAAGAGCCCCTGGCATAATCAAAAACTGCTGGTACCTCAAGGGGGCAGGTATGTGCACAACTGCATTCCTGCACCACCTTCTCTGGGGCAGACTAAAATGTAAGAATACATGGACTAAACAGAATTAATAAACAACAAAATTTACTCCACGCGTCTTTTCTTTAAACCTAATCCCCTTCTCCAAACCTTCACTCAGCACACTTTTAAAATAAAARTCTATAATAGGGTATCAGGCTATTTGGAAAACTGTTACCATGGATGTTACTGAAACTGATTAAGATTTAGATGATCTTCCATGCGTATTTTTCCCAGTGCAAAAAATGGGCCAGAATTTGGAAGCAGATGTTACTGTGAGGTCAGACAAGCATTCCACCACCTCTCCCTGACTCAGAGAAATAATGCTGAAGACCCCAAATTTCCTCCGTCTTTCCCCCATCATAGTTCTCCTTCCTCCATCATAGTTATGTATTGCTAATAAGTAGACCTTAAGCTTTACTCATTTGCTTTCCACTGCCTGCAGCTTTGCTTTCGTCGTTAATATTATTATGTTCTTTGACCATATATGTGTTGTGGTTATTGTTTTAACCCATATCCAGTTGGGACTGGGATCATCTTTGAGTTTCATTCAGAAGCAAAAAAATGTTAAATTTGCTTAGTAAAGATTGCACTGTGTTCTCTGTGAACAATCTCTGAACTTGCAAGTGTTTTCAGAAATTATTGAACACATAGCTCTTGAGTAAGTATAAAACAATGGTTGACTGCCTGTAAGACTGTTCATGACTGGGAAAAGGAGCTAAACAAGACAAAAAATACCAGAATGGATTTAATCTGAACCTCTCTAATCTCTTTGGAYTTCTAATCTCTTCAGGATTGACTGGCAGATCAGAGAAACATGGAGGGGTAGAGAGGCCAGAAAGTATGTGTGGAATTTGGTAGGGTTGGTGGAGAACCATCATTGTATTCATCTGTGCAAGCCTGACTACAGTTGCCATACCATGCTGGAATCAGAGTTGTGTTCCAGGGCAGGCTGGTCCAAATAGCTTGTTTCAACATGTTTGATTTGTTTGCTTTAATTTGCTTCTGTGCATGAAGGTGAACTTAAATGGTCTTTTTCTGAATATTATTCCCAGATCCAGAACTGGTTAGCTCTCTATAGCAGGCTAAAGTGAAAGGCTGCCTGCCACATGCATCCTGCTATGGTGGGAATAGATATTTGAGATCATTTAGATCCCATCTGCAACTTCAACACATGCTCGTTAGCACTCCAGAGGGTGTTTTATTCCTTCTGAATCATAAGTTCTGTGTAATACATAGCCTGTCTCTGAGAGATAAGAGAAAGATACCATGGATATAATACAAGTTAACTGTAGAAAATACTTTTTCCCTCCTAAGTCAGTCTGTTATGGCAGTGCTCATCTCGTTCCTCAACTCTTGTCCTCCAAGGATCTGCAATGCTATGAGAGCATGCAATGTCCTCTAACATTATTATCAGTACTTTACAGTCTTAAAAATTTAGTATTTTTGTAGGGCCTTCCATTTCCAAGCAATGCTGACGAAAACCCATGGAAACTACTTGTCCATGTGTTTGACAAGAACCAATGACTATCAGCTCTGGTAGGTGGCCAGTGGCGCAGGAAAATGTAGAAATGGGCCATCCCTTTCTGAAGAATTGAAGAATAAAAATGAAGAAGTTAGAACATAAAATCTGCTGTATTGGGCAGAAACCACATAAGGATGATATGAGATGGAGACTGCTGAGAATTTGGAACAGGCTGCCCAGRGAGGTTGTRGAGTCTCCTTCTTTGGAGATCTTTAAAACCCGCTTGGACGCAGCCCTGTGCCATGTGCTCTAGGTGACCCTGTGTGAGCAGGGRKGTTGGAYTCGATGACCTCTGAGGTCCCTTTCAACCATCAGCATTCTATGATTCTATGATAATTAGCAAGCCTCAAGTTCAGTGATTTTCCTTTATTCTTAAATGGTAATTTTCCAGAGATGCTTTCCTGCTGCCTGCAGCAGTGGATGATTGGTGATACACAATTGGTGTAGCATTCTTTTTTCTCAGATGTTATGCCTTTTTGTCTAATTGTTTAGCTCCACAGTGGATCATCAAGGAAATATAGTAACACTTTTAGGAACCTGTTTTGGAGTCACCCAGTGTAAGAGAACATTATGATGACAGCTTTGTCATCAATTTGCTTTCTATTGTTTTTCATAGTAATATCTCACGTAACAATATGTGGGCCATAGTCAGCCTTTTTCTTACCACTAATGTTCATTGAACCACATTTAWTTAAGCAAATGTATATTGACATGCATAACATAATCAGGTCAGGGACTCAAGCTGAAATTGATTGAGTACAGCTCTTCTACACTTATTTGTGAATGTTCAGATGCAGATGGATAGTGAAAAGGTTTAATTTCCATTTGTGTTGTTTGCACAATTCTTATAATGTAAGCATTAATTGAACATGCTCTGTGTTAGTGTGGAGCAATCAAGCATGTCCAGTTTTCATAAGTGGAGGTCAGAGGTCAGTTTTGAACAAGTTCCAAGCAATCTAGTTACAGAAATGTATTTACTTTTGATCAGCTGTTGTATTAAAGACTAAAAAATCACCATTAGACAAAAAGATAGCACGATTTTGGAACAGCAGATCTTGTAAGTTTCTTCTTTATATTTCTAGATTTAGGGATTAGGTGTGGGATGAAGTTCAACTTCTTTCATTCCTTGTTTTGGTTAGGTAGCTCATCATGTACATCYTTGTACTCCTGAGGTTTCAGTTCATATATTCAGTCATTAAGTGTTTTCATAAAAATCTTACTACATGGGATAAATCCAAGTGATTTTGATCTGACAACCCCATGGCAATAATAAGTCACACTGCTTTTTGATGTATGAGATATGCAGCATTTCACATTTGCTGAGTAATATTAYTTACAAACTAAGCAACATCAGTATGGGATGTTCTAAAGTCTGTATTTTGCTAATGAAATTGTTTTATCCATGCAATAATCTTTATTACTTTCCATCTCATCAACAGATGAAATTGTTCTTACACACTGCATCACTAGCAAAGGACGTGTTTCCTATCATCCTTCTTTTCATTGTGTTAATTTAAAGACTTGTAAATGCTTAAAGCATGCRTAGAAAGGTGTAAGTAGATTTGCATTTTGTCCACAACAGTAATGTATTTATTTATTTATTCATTTGGTTACTGAGGGGACAGACCATTAAGATATACATCTCATTTCTAATTTAGATACCTCATAAATTCTGCTTGGTTGATAAATTAATAGGAAGGTCTAGAGATTTCAGTCAGGGAATTTCTGCCACATAAAACATTCTGCTTTCCCTTGGGATATTTTATTGACCTAGAAAGGAAAATACAACCTACTGTTTCTGGAAATCTGCCTTAGGAATTAAGGGCCATAACTTAAAGATATTTAGCAGGGTACTGGTACAGCAGCATACTATAGTGTACAATACAGTGAACAATGATTGATTTCTTGGTTCAACTCCAAAAAATAATAGAGAAACAAACAAACAAAAAACAAAAACACACACACACACACAATTGGTTACGATTAAATAAAAAGCAAGACTTTCTAGTTTTTCTTATGAGGACAAAATGTTACAAGCAATCCCGGTTAGACAAAGTGCATGATTGCTGCTGAATCAAAGTGCTTGTTGTATTTTGGATTCTTGTGAGGAAGGCAGTAAATGCCTTGAATCGAGTTATTGGCATTGCCTCTTCACACTGAGAAATTGTTCACAAATAGTGCAAGACTCCTTAGTTTACTCTTCCTTTTTCAGTCTGCAAACTTTGGGCCTGTGTGTTTTGAGAGAGGCTGTGGCCATTTAGTGCAGAATGTCCCTCATTCTCTCAATTAGGCTCATTTTTCTTGGCTAGAAAACCTAAAACAAACAAACAAAAAAATACCTCAAACTCACTGTTCTTACCTGTGGTGAGCATACCAGACAAACTTTAAGGAAGGGTGACTCTCTCTCAAATTGACTACCCATTTCATATCAATGAGAGGGAGGTTCAAAAATAAACGTATTCCATAGCTCATTAGACAAGATACACTCTTGGAAGGTGGAAGACTCAGATAACTTCAATAAGTGGTAAGTGTTAAATCCAGATTTCCCACTAAATGGGTGTTTGCCTGAGAAAGCTCAGATTCCGTGTTTTTTTCACTCTACCTCTGAAAAATCAAGAGAAAATATTTTGTCCCAGCCTGAAGGTTTTATGCTACCAAACATGAAAAGAAGCAGATGGGGGATTTTTAAAAACCCCAGCTGTCAATTCCTATTGGTTTCAGAAGACATTCAGGCATGAAGGTGCCTTTAAAGTTCTCAAACACTTGTTACTGTCTGCATAAATATAGGTATATGCACAGCTTACGTATCGCCCTAGGGTATTTGTCTGAGAATGGAACTTGGATGTGAAATCATAGCATATTGTCTTTGTCAGGAGTATGTTAAGATAGAGACATGGTGAGAATTAAACCAGATTCAAATCAAATTCACATCAGGGCGCTTTCTAATGTTGACCATAAATATCAGTGTGTCTTGATGTACCTCATTCAAACCTGTGCTGCATTCTTTTGTTGTGTGGATATGCMGTGCAACAAGTGGAAGCAGAGAGCCCAATTCTCCTGTTGCAGGGCTTGTATTAGCTCAGAGCAGGCTCCCCGTGGTTAAAGAAATGGAGGTTAGACACTCTTAGGCAAGGCAGGGAGGAGAGTTTCAATCAGTATAGAAAGTTACTTGGGCTAACATTAGATTGCAGTGTCAGATTATTTGAAAGAGAAGCAAAAGAAAAAAAAAAAAGGAAAAAAAGGGTATCCCATGACTGAGAAGACAATACAGATTTCAAGAGAAACGATCAAATACTTTTGTTATATAGTGGTTTATAATTGGAACCCATCTGAGGACTGCAAATTGAGCTTTCTGGAGAGCTGGTCGTTACTGCATCAAACTGATATTTTTGTCTGATGCTCATTGACTAGCGATTACTTTGCAGACCTCATATTTGAAGTTGGTTTCAATGTAAACTCTGCTGAGATGCTCAGACTTCCTAGAAAAAATATTCTCAGTAAAAGAAATGTTCTCTTTAATGAAATATCTTGCTAAAGTTTTATACTGCCTGGCTCTTCTACCAGAGTGGTAGCTCCATTCAAGGCAGGTCAGGCAGACAACTGAATAATCTTACTGAATAAATATTCTTCAATAAGACATTATTTTCTAATCAAGTTCAAAAGCCTAACTAGCAACCAATGTATGGCATGTGGAAAACAGTGTCCCACTATGAAATTCTCCTTTAGAACACTCAATCTTGGYGAGTTTATTACAGTGTTGAACTGAAATCTCTGGAGTATATGACCTGGTCATATCCTATGTTTCTACAAGCTGAGAGCTGTCACAGGTGCCCTGTAGGTGGGCTCCAGTTAGGCTTTTCCATTTTGGTTGTCATTTTATCCATTCTTTACACAACCTCTAGAAATCCTCTTGATACAGATGGTATATTGGAAAGGACCAAAGTGTACATGAGCAACTGATATTCTCCATAAGATTGCTCCATTTGTTTGTGCTGAAGCAGAGAGCATGGAGGTTTGGCAGGTAGAATTGCTATTCGGGAGCAGGAGGGGTAGATTTGCCCAATGATGGCCTTTGCTCCTGTTCTGTCACAGGTCTTGCCCAGCAAATGCTGGGGGAATCTGGGGAGGTTTGACAAATCAGCATGATATTCTGTGAGTGCTGCACTGAGCTAAAGCTATCCTGAAAAATTTAGACGATGAGAYGTTATTTCTAAGCTCATGGAGAGGCATTTATTCAAAGGGGTACTTTTATGGAACAATAAATGCTTCATTTCTCCATGGACTCATCTACATTCACTTTCACAAGAACAGTAGGAAAATAGTGACACTCAGCTCTAAATGATAAGCAGACATCTGTGTAACTAAGCAGTTAAAAAACAATTTTAGTAAACAACAAACAAAAAGTACCAATAAATGGCTCTTTGATCCCTGCTTATATAGATTCTGTTTTGAGAGCTGCAAGAGCAACTAATTGGCCAAAAAGACATTCAAAGCCAATCACTCAGACGGGCGATTTATGGCAAAACTTTTAATGTAAGTGCTTTTTGCCTTTGTAAAAGTGTCTATATCCTCCTTTATGCTTTATATGTAAAATATAATCAAAAACTGTGGCTATGTGATATTAACTAAATAACAGGCCTTTCCCCTACTCTTAGTCTCTAAAACTGCCTTAAACCTTCTATGCTATGGAGTTTTTAGTGTTGTGATGGTTTTATTATCTCTAAAATGTGGATTACATAATTTTATGATTATTTCAATTGTTGTGGAGAATGTAGATGGGAGAATGCCATATATCTTAGAAGCAGTCACCAATATAGGAAGGAAGGCTGAAGGCAATGAATATGTACCATAGAAAACCAAACTGCAGCTCCTTGGAAGAGCTATACCTCCATAGGCATAAAGGTCAACACTGGCTTGGTGCAAACAAACCAGTTTGCTTTGCTTGGTCAAACAGAAATGTTTCAATTTGTGAAGGACCACATATATTATTTCACTTTTTGTATGTGAAAACTGAAGCAAAATGTTTTGTTTTGTTTGGGTTATCCTAAATCCCATCAGGACTGTAATTTTCACAGCTGTGAATTTCTTTTGGAGAGAAGCAGGGATCTTAACAAAACAAAAAAAAAATCCCAGAAAGCCGTTTCATAGATTTTTTTTTTTTTGGGGGGGGGGAGGTAGATGTTAAAAGATGTTAAATAAATGTAATGTGCATGGCTAAAGAAGGA
This sequence comes from Nothoprocta perdicaria, assembly GCF_003342845.1. Lineage (NCBI taxonomy): Eukaryota > Metazoa > Chordata > Aves > Tinamiformes > Tinamidae > Nothoprocta > Nothoprocta perdicaria. Next base: position 1,847,770 of record NW_020455621.1, read on the forward strand.
GTTTGTGGTGGGAAAGCGATTTGCCAGACAGAAACAATGAAAATGGAGGCTACAGCAACAGGGAGATGTTTCAGCAGCAACTGTTGCACCAGAGGACAGGCAGAGTGGACTGTGCCTCCAGGCTGTCTGGAAAGCGGAGACCTGTGGGTGATAAAAGTTCAGGGAGGCCCTGTGACATTGAAACATCTAGGCAGGACAAAAAGAAAGAAAATATGCTTATCTGGAAGTAATGGAAAACTTCTGACAGGTGGCTGGGTGAGGTTTTGTTTTGCTCATTGAACAGCAACAGTGATCATAAATGGCAAAAGTACAGGAGGGTCTCACGAAGGGTATTTTGTAGCCATGTGCAAGCATGAAAGGCTTTAGCTACTTGTGCCTTTTGGCATTTTCTAAAGTATAGGGAGTCCGCAGTAATGGCTGGAAGGAAAAGCTCTTGATAAGGCATACTGCAGTGCTCCCAAGTGAAATCTCCAGTCCCTGAAGTGCTCTAGGCACTGCAGGATGAAATCCTCCCTTCATTGTAATCAAAAGGCCACTTAATTTAATGGAAACAAGATTTCATCTGTTGAAACATGCAATTGTCTTGCACCTGCGTCATTCATGGCCATGTCAAGCACTGCTGAAGCAGCATGTTAGCGTTTTTATATTCCTTTTGCATTACCAAACAGATTTATTTAGAGCAGCAGCAAATTTACTTTCTCAAAAATTACAGCAGTGTACTGTCTGTAAGGATACGGATGAGGCAATACTGAAAAGTTTAATAATAAGGATTTTGAGGAAATCAGACCAGATATAATCATATTTCTCTAGGTTTGGACTACGTTTAGATGGCTTGGGGTAAGGGCAGCTGGAATCTGAGTTGTACACAGCAAGAGAACAGAGCTACTTCATTGGAAAAGAAGTTTAAATGTGTTTTTTAATTATTATTGCTTATTTTTCCATGTGAATTCTCTACTTAGAACATTAGTAGAACTAAAAACCCCTCCTTGCTCTTTGGAATAGTTGTCCTTTACAAAGGYTGGCTAGACACACTTCAGTGACACATGCACATGCGTGTAATTTCCTTTCACATGACATAGACCTTTTGAATTTGGTGTAGATATTGAAGAGCTCAGGGGATGTTAATTTCCTTTTCCTTTTTGATGTCTCAGTTAAAATCATCTTAGCATCCTGTATATGAGACCTTGGGCAGAGGGGATCTTCATGTACACATCCTTACTCCAAATTAAATTTATATGCCAAATGTGCATCAAATACTTACATTGCAAACTAAAACTTGGCATGGCGTCTGTTAAAGTCAGGTGAGAAATTCATGTTGACAGGAATGATTTGGGTGATGCAGCTGTGCAGGCAAACCACAAGAAGAGTCAATCTGCAGACCTTGCTGAAGGACAGGAAGAAAATACTAACAAATTATATTTTTACACCCTTCCTGTGTTTCATGGAATATCTAATGTCCATGAGAAGTGGAAAGGATCTTGACTTTTTGATAGCATATCTTAAAGAGCAAGGCAGTTTACTGAGCAGAAGTAAAAGTGCTTGCTTCAGGAAGATGAACTGTGACAGTTTTATCAAGTTTTTAATTTATGTTTTAAGGAGGTKTAAGTGATTTCAATCAGAGGCTTAAACTAGCTATTTATATTCTTTGGCATATCTAAGCTAATATATGTGAACTTGTCCAAAATTATTTGGCTTGGAAATTGAGATGGAAATTTCATGAGAGTGTAATGGGAGATGTTTCTAGAAGCTCATGACTTTTCAGTATTGGAAACAATATAAAGAGAAGCCTTCACTTATGTGTAGGAAAAACAAGATTTTCAAGGAGAGTAATATTCAAATAAAATACTTGAGAATAGTCAATTTTCATAAACTGTGAGGTARCAAACTGAAAACTTACCTTATGACAGCCAGTTGATCTCCCTCTTGGTATATACTGTACTGAAATACGTGAGGAGGTAAACAACCCTCTGGTCCATTTGCCAGTCTTAAGAAGTAAGGACTTTGCTCTCAGTGACAAGAATTCTTGTTCTTTGTAACTCTAATGGAAACTATTGTATAAATGCCAAGATAAAATACATAGACTAAACCTTTAACCACAAATTAAAATACTGGGATGAGTGTGTATAAATTTAGAATATAAATCTGATCTCATGCTGGGATGTTTCGGGAAGTGGTACTGCTAAGGATGTAATTTAAGGTATTGTTTTAGTGGTGTTTACCAGTCTACTGTGATGCATCAAAGCTAATTAGAAGCTGAGCAAAATATAGACCTTAAGTTAGATGTGGCAGATTAAGGACAGGGAACATGAACTCTGTGTACAGAATTGCTCAAGATTGCTGAGCGTATCCTCAATAGATACATGGTGCTTGTGCATAGCACTTCCATAAGCACAGTAATTGCCCTAAAATGTGCTGTGAGAAAATTGCTCAAGAAAGGGGAAAGTAGAGAAAAACTAGGGCCTAACAGAAGCTATGGAATTACAAAGGTTGAGGTGAGAGACAGTTACCACTTCCAGGATGGTTGGTATGTACGGAATCTACTTCACGATTCCCTTGGCAACACAATTTGTCCTCCTAGTATATACTAATAAGAGTAAGCAAATAGTGGAGCAGAATTGAGACAGCACATCCAAACTTTGTTGGTTTCCCTGCAAAAGTGGTAATCTGAAGGTGCTGTGCAGCTGATGAGTGAATGGAGGGTGGAGCGGAGTGAAGATACCGTGGCCAAACTCTGTTATACTCCCTACAGAGGTGGCAACCTGGTCATACCATGCAACTATAGTACAATAAGATGTCTGGTGCTCAGCCAACAACGGTGGCAGTTCAGTCCCTTCCAATAGACTTTGCTCAAACTTCTCATCTTTCTAATATCGTTATAATATCAATACACATCCCCATCCCAAATTTACCTGCCTCCAAGGAATGACAACTCCTCACTGARCATGCTGTCCAGATTTTCAATTGACTGAAGAGACCTTTTAAAMCAACCAATAATGAAAGTGTGTATGACTAGAGTCATTCAAGCCCCACCTAAATGTAAAACAAAATATAAAGGGTTGAGGAGGGAAATTGTAGAAAGAAAGAAGGGAGAGGGAAGACTCCATCGTGAACTCAGGATCAATCAACAAGCTGGACCCCTTTCCATCCTTCGGGTGAGGATACTGCCTGAGGAGACTCCYAGAGATTGAGAGCCCTCTCCTATCTTTTTAAGTGAGTGATGACTGCACATTTGTACACTAGGCACTAAAAGAACCCCACACTGTAGTAGAGAATTTCCTGTACTGACATCTAAAACCTGCTTTTGTAAATGTTGCATTTGAATAAATCATGCTATTCATAAACTTGACTACTTGTTTTGAAGGTGATTGGACCTGCAGTCTACAGACTTGAATCTGGTACTGCCAGTCAGATATATAGTTACCACAGTATCCCTATTGGTATCCCTATTAAGAGACGAGTCCAGCTGCTCCCAGCCCCTCTAACARTTGAGGGTCAACTGGGAGGCAGGGGGATTCATCTCTTACCAAATTTGCTCTTCCTCTTCCCCACACTTCAAACCGCAAGAGGTACATAGAAACAGTAAAATGTAAGAAAAATTACGTGTCCAGATGAACTCTTTTTCTATGTATATTGTCTCTTTACCCCTGCAGAGATTGTATGAACAGTGGGARGAGAATAATATGGGCAAAACACTACTGAGTCTCTGGAATTGTTTTGTACTTAATCTTACATTAGCACAGTGGTAGAGCATACCCTGAGAATAAAAGAAAAAATGTGTTTGCACTGGATGAAACTTGTTATGTCTAAAGTAGCATTACTAGGTATCATGACTCATGTTACTTTAAAAGGAGAAATGAGAACTTCATCAGATATGATCAGATATTTATAAGGTGATTGTGGTTTTTTTTTCCTAAAAATCTATGTGATGTTCTTAAAGTGCAAAAGCTTGATATAGAGAATGCAGTTCACTCTTTAGGTTAAGAAAAAAAAAAAAAAGTAAGAACATACTCAGACACTAGAATGTTTAAAAACATATAATGAATGAGAAAATAAAAGAAAAAAAAAGTAAATCCTGAGATCTTAGAACTAAGTTTTTAAACTTTTTTCCTGCTTGATTTTCTCATTACACTTACTGACTTGAGAGTAGAATTCTCCTGGCATTATTTCTGTCTTTTTAAAACTCTGTACTATGAGGATGAAGGCAGCAGCAGAATAAAACTCTTGCTGTAATTGTACTGATGAAGCTCAAGGAGGTCACAGAGGGAATGAGTTTCACAGCTCATGTTTGAACCTAGTTACTTTTCGCCTGAAGGTCAGGCTGTCTCTTAAATTTGCAAGAATATTTTTCTGCAACATCTGAGATCCTCAAAATTGGTCAGCTTCCCATAACCTCCTGCTATTTTAGAACATCCTTAGTTGCAGCAGAAGTCTTGAAATGGCCAGCCCAACAAAGTGTAGTGGGATGAACAAGGTTAGAAGCTCAAGGCATTAGGAAAGTTGCTATCAACCAATCTGTCCTGTTGTTCTACACCAAGCAAGCACTGCCTGTGGCCTGATTTTTTATCACTTAAAAAAATCCTAGCCCCATTGATTTTGGTATGGATTTAGATCTGATTATAACCCTTGTAAATGATATCCAAATCTGCCTAATGTGAATAATATCCAATTAAATCTGATTATTTAATCTGATGATTTAATCTTAATTGTAATCTTAATCTTGAAAAAGATGGCATTAAGACAAGGCAAAGTTTCTCACAGGAGGCTATTAGGAAAATTAAGGATTAGAGGGTGAGATATGGGTGATTACAGTTCAGGATAGAGGCAGAAAACACATCAGGAATAAACAATTACTTTTTTAAAACAGTGCAAGATAAGAGGAAGGATACCCTGTATGCTCATCTAGGACTGGGCTCAGCTTCTTGGGTTTGCCTTGCACAAAATTATAGTATCCAGGCATTGGGTCTTTTTCATCCAGACTTTGCTACACAGAAGTGGTGGCTTAATATTCCCTTTATCAGGAAGCTGTTTCAAGGTGAACATGTATTTTGGCTTCCTTTTTTAAAATAACTCTAATCCAGCAAAGCATACATTTAATTGCAGACTTGTGAAGAGTTCAAAGAGCTGCAGAAAGATTGTTTCTATGACAAACAACCAGGAATACACATCAATKTGTTTCTGGTTCTATAGCAAGAATATTGGCATTTGATGGGATCTTATTTAGAATATTCCATAGGCACAATTAGGGTAGCTCACACCTTACTGCTTTTCTGACACAGGACACGTTTTTTAACAAAGCTGAAAAAACACTGAAGTGAACATTGTATTTTCATTTACGCAAGTGACTGCAGTAGCTCTAACATGAAACATCTCAGATTCCTCTCCCTTATGTGTTTCCAAAGTGGTGTTCAGCCCAATTATTATCACACAAAGTTGGAAGTCTATGCATATCACATAATGACATTTTGTTTTGTCATAATCTTCAGATTGAATTAGTATAATTGACTYATTTGCTATGATTCTGTAATACTTACTTGCAATGTGTTGCAACAAATACATACAAGACTTTGTTTTTCTTTGAGAGCAAAGGATTGCTCATGTCTTTAATTATATGTCTATGCTCTATAAAAAATGCTTAACTGAAGGACACTTTACAAAAATTTATCCTTTCAAATTCCTTTAATTTGAATTTAAACTAGAATCTGTTCTATGTATTTAATGTTACTGAATTGTGTTATTAATTTCAGTAATTAGCAATGGTATCCATACTGCTTTTTCTTTTACAAAGCATTTTTTTCATTTTTTAAATTTTTGGAGTCATGGCAAATGCATTTTCTTCCCTTTTGATTCCTCTTTCAGAGTGCATCCTGTAACCGCCTGACAAGACCCTATTTATCATTTGTGGCAACAAATGTGAGGAGACAGCCTTTAGTACATGTGGATAGGCTCATTTACACATAAGCTGTCCTGGATTCTGTGAGAACAGAATTGCCTTTCTTTGTACCTTCATGTATTTATGCACTGGCAACCAACAAAAATAATTGCTGCAAGTAACAGAGAACTAACTCTCTCTAAAGTTTTTAGTTACTTTTTGTGGCGAAGATTTTTTCAATATATAAATTCCTTAATTAAAAAAAAATGTAAAGAACAAATAAGATCCTGCAGACAGGATTTTATTAATGGGTGAAGGAAATACTATACTGATATGAAGCTGTAACTGTGTGTTTAATTCAAGGGAATTACATTGCCTCTCTGCTATGGCAATGAGAAGCTGCTCTCTGGTGTCTGCAAATCAGTGAATAATATTTCCAGTGCAAAAGCACTGAAGATGCACCAGTAGTGAACAGTAAAGAGAAAAAGGTAGCTTCTGAATCAGTAAAAGATTTGGGTTTTTTTACATGTTGTTCTATAACACTGCTTACCATTACTTGGAATGAAATGCTGAAGTGCTTTTGGCCTTTGGTACTGACAGAAACTTAATTCCTACTAGCCCACTGCTTTATTTGAAATACAGTTTATCTGATACACAGGACTGGACAAAACATAGCCTGTTTACAAGGAATCCCCTTTCTATCCATGTGCCAAAAAATAAGGATATCTAAGATATTGGAGAGCAGAGAACAATTGTTACGCTAGAAAAACGCTAAGAGTTTTGATCCTTACCAACATATTTTTGTTTGTTGTAAGTGAAAATACAATGTYGATAAGTGTCATTTATTGGTATTCTTATCATTTATGCTTTTCAGCATAGGAGGGGATTTTAACTGTCCAAACTTTTAATTTGGTATTATTTTAAATTTAATATCAGACTATTTAAAATTGCATTTCTTCTGCTTTGCGTAGTGCATTACAACTGTCTTTCTATTCAAACTCTTTCTATTYAAATTCTGTAGGATGCTACGGTGCACCTATTGATTTTGTTGAAAAGATTTTTCAAGTATATCTTTTTCAAGTATATCTGCTTCTTTCAGGTGAACTCTGCAATACACATACCCAATTAATATTCACTATAACTGTGGAGGGATGTGGAAAAAAAAAGTCTGAAGAACAGTACAAGCACATGTCCACCCCAAAAATAATAACTTCTTGCAAAAGAAGCTATTAAGAATCTTATTTACTAAGGATCTGGCAAGAGAAAAGCAGAGAGAGAGATTTTCTAAGGGTTGGATTTGGAATTGAAGTTTCCATATCTGCCATCACAAGATCACTCTTTCATACAGAACAAAGACAGTTAAACCTCCAGGACCTTCATTTCCTCTAGAAATCTTTCATGTAATATATATGAAGGCTACGAAAGTAGTCTTTTGTTTCTGTGATTATGCAATGCTTAAGTCGAAGTCTGTTGCCTTGGTATAGATTTTTCTTCTATTTAATAGACTYGGCTTCTGGCATGGTAGAACAAAGGTGCACACGTGTACTCTGCTGCCAGTTTTTGTTACTGCTTTAGTTTAAAAACAGAATTGTGAGAATGTATCATTGTGTTTTCAAAGGTAAAAAAGATCAGTGGAGGTCTTTTGAGAGTTTGAGTCTTTTTTGTTTTTTAATGAAAACCTGTACATTGTTTTCCCTGTATAACTGACACCTTTACACATTCTTGCATTTAAACTGATGTTCCGTGTTTTGTATTTGAAGTAGATCACAGGATGTTTGGTGCCAGAGATCTTCTCTTTCTGCTATATTTCATAAGGCTACTTCCATGCTTACAGTATTCCCTAAATAGTAAATAAGTCAGATAAAGAGCTTTGCAAGCCCTTCAAATAAATATAAGGCATGTGAGATTTCACTCCTATGAATATGACAGCACCTCCTGCAGAGGTGATAGAATGCAAAAAAAAAAAATTATAGTGAACATATAGGCCTTCAAAGAATATTTAAATGATTATTTTGGATATTTTTCTTCCCTTTGCCTCTAAACCTTCATTTGTCATCACTGCAGAAGCTGAACACTGTGACCACAAGTGAACTTAGAAAAACTCAACAAGGCAAGGCAGTACCATGGTGCCTGGTTTTAAAATTAGAGGCTAGGRTTCAGTCACAAATTGAAAGATGGATTCTGGTGATTTTTTTTATTTGTTTGTTTGTTTGCTTTCTCTGAAAGTTGCCAAGTGCCTTGAGATACTGAGATGCTGTGAGATGCTGAGATACTTTTAATCTGAACTGGACCTTTAATGAGGTACTCTAGGGTGTGCAGGGACATTGTGTTGGAATTCAAGATTCCTCAAGCTCCAGCTGAGCCTTTTTTCTCCCAGCGAAGGATGGTGCTGCTGCTGGCACAAGGGAAGAAGAAGCTGCTACTGCCTGCTTGTGAACAGTAGCACTTGAGGCCCTGATCAAGATCAAGGATCTGTCACGCCGCACGTGGCATAGCAGGAGTTGGCCACGCAGCTAATGTGAACCTGAGTTAACAAGGGAAGAAGAGTGGGAGGTGTGGAGAAGGGGAGCGACAGCCAAAGATTGCACAGTAAGTCACTGATAGATGTAAATGCACATTCCACACTAGCAGAAGCTGTTTTCCTGCTCTGCTGTACCTGTGAATAATTGACCAGCTGAGTAAGAAGATGTGTTTAAACAATTGCCAGCTTACCCTGATCTTCAGTACACAACTTGTCAAGTACGCTCCAGCTGTGTGAGCTGAATATTGCGTCCCACGTTGTGCAGATTTTCTCTATCAGTAGCATATAATAGGTGTTGCATGTATTAATTTTTTTTTCTCTTTAAATTAACCTGAATAAGAAAGGATAACTCTAACGGTTGGTTATATAAGGTTATGCCTAGTTGTTGTTCTATTTTCTACTACAATGCAGTCTACTATTGTGTCTTTTTTGTTTCTTGAGCAGTGAAGAAAGGTGGACATATTTTAAATTAGTTAGCTCTATTAAAGAGAAACCTTACTTTGCTGGAGAAAAAATTATTAAAAGAGAATCCGGCTTTTCCCTTCAAACAGATCTTATTCCCTGCACATGCCTCTGCCCTAGAGATCTCCTGGGCTCAGTCAGGTGGTCAGCCCAACATTACTCAACAGTAGCAGAGGAGTCAGCAGCATCCTTCAAAAAGATTGATGGGTGAAGAAAAGGAAAGCTAACAGTGGTGGAGAACATGTTGGGAACAATGACACCTATGAAGGTGTTTGGTAACCACATGTGATGGCTTGGACTTCCCTTTGTATGAAGACTACCTTGCTGTGCAAGAGCCCTGAGATCACTGGTGACTCAGTGCAAGGTGCAAAGGTGAAAGTCAAACACACTAAATGAGCAAATACGAAAGCATAGTTAAAGGTGAAGGGGTGGGAGGATTGTGGAAGAACTATGCTTTATCTTGGCCATGTGGTGCTGCCACCTTCCTGTGATTGGGCAGTCATGGGATCTGATCAGCTTGATCCTCTGATCTGATCCTCTCTTGTTTCATGGGGCTGGATTTGTTGGGTGCAACTGCCCATGCTGCTGGAGGAAGGAAACGGGAATCTGTAAACTGGCAGAGAGTGGAGTGGGATTGAGGCAAATGACCTTGGCATGAGTGCACTTGAGTTGTCCTTTTTCATCGAGAAGTGTATTCTTTTAAATCCTAAAATGTTTTGTCATACATTAAAAATTATTCTCCTTTGAAATTGATAAATGTACGTAGCTCTATTGCATGTAGCTCTTTATCACTTCTTAGTTTATGCCATATAATGTTGAAAATCACTTTGGAGTGACAGGGATTTGGAAATATTGATTCCTGCTTCTCCTTCCACCTCACCTTTCTCCTTAGAACTCTGTAGGGCTTATCATATTTGAAGTGGCCCCTTTTTCTAATGCAGAATCTGCAACAGGATTGCAAAGATGACTGTGAATCACAAAACAGAGAGTTACACTGTGTTTACTCTGAACTTATTGGTCATTTTCTACCTATGTCATTTCTTCTATGAAAAATATAAATAAAAAATATAATGAAATATATATGAAAAATAAATGAAAAAGAACTACATTTCCAAAAGGTTTTATTTTTTCCTTCCCTATCAGGAAAATTAGAATTAAATATTCTGGATTTGGTCATTGTATTTTTGACAAAAGAAAAATATCCTAATTTCTGGAACGAAACCAAAATATTTGGCTTTGATTCCCTGAGAATTTTATCAAGATCTTGAAGTTGCATTTTGGTTACTGTATCACTTATGTTCTTCTTGCACAGTTCAGTTGTGTGATATGTTGACAGGACAGGTGATATCAAAACAAATGGTAGATTAGCCAAGAAACATAGTAACAGGTAGTAATTTACCCCAGGGATAATGATGGAGAAAGGAGGCAGATATGATTTAAGGCTGAAAAGATTTGAAAACAGACATAGTTTAGATTCAATAAACAGCAGTGCATCTCTATAAGAACACTGACACAATTTGATCATGTAAACCTTGCAGTGTGAAAATTTTTATTACTTCAGAAATTTCATGAAACCTAAAAATCATGGAGTAGCTGGAATTGGAAAGGACACTTCTAAGTTTCTGATCTGAAGGAGTGTCCTCTAGAGCAAGCTTCTCAGGGCTGTGTCCAGCTGGGTTTTGAATATCTCTGATCATGGGGACTGGAATTTCAAGCATTTTGATTTTTACCTGTTGCCTCTTATCCTTTTTCTAGGCACCACTAAGAAGAGTTTGACCCTGATTTTATTTCTCTCCTCTTCCATATCTTTTTTTTTTTTTTTTTTTTTTTCAGAAGTTAGGTAACAAAATGTTGGCATTTCCTACGGGAAGAATGTTAGTTTTCATTTAGCTGTTAAAAATGAGACCAAGGATATGAAGACAGAGAAAAGAGAGGATGAAGGCAGAATTGTCTAGGCATGAACTAGTTTTCATAAAAGAATATCTATCAAACTTTTTTTTAGGTATTGCATGGCACATACAGGACCACATAACATCAAAATCCTTCTTATTCAGTAACATTTCTTCCTCTTTTCTACTAAGACTAATAGGTCAGAGCTAAAGACATGAATGCTTTTATTGTGCATATCTGAGTAGTATTGTAAAGGAGCTTCAGGTTTTTAAAATTATTTATAAGTTAATGTAGACAAAATTGTCTCTGTCCTTAAATCAAATARTTAAATACCTCCTGGAGAGAGAAGCAAAGATGCAGTGGTCTTACCTTGAATTCAGATGCAGTCTCTGGTTTTCATGGGTGTGCTCTGCAGTTGTGTAGGGCCTAGACGGCAGGATTATTTGAATGTTGATACCAAATGTTTAAATAAGTTAATATCTGGGACACCTTTTTCTTCTGTCTTGTCCTCTCCAAAGGAGATATACCTCTATCTAGAGTAGAGATGGATGCAATTAAAGGAGGATTTAAGTACAGGTTGGCTGCAGAAGACCTTGACGGGGATGAAACTGATGGCTATTGCTCTGATTTTCTTCAGTGAGGTATATTGGCTACTATTTAGCTGATTGTCAGTGTCAGAACTTTTTGGTCATTTGCTGGGTGCGATAGGAAAAAGAATGGGACACTGTCATACTTTCAGATGTTTTCTCCAAAATTAAGGCATAATTTTGCATTCTTTTTTGCTTAAGAAATACAGCCTCTGTCTCTCCAACACTGTTTAGCTACAATGGACACTGCGTGTACCCACAAAGCAGGTATCAGATACAAGCGTAATCTGTGGCATCTGTTTCAGTGCATTAGCTGGACCCCTAGTCAAGGACCTGAGTGAGGCCCTGCTCTGGCTCAGGAAGCAGCAGGTTCCACGTAGCAAAGCTCTCCTGCCTGCAGTTAGTCTGTGTTGCAGTTGTGTTTCAGTTAGCTAACTGCAACTCTGCAAGGGAAGTGACATAGGAAGCACTTGAACAGGATGTGGATCTCCGTGTTGTATTCCACGTGTACTTTTACTGTCCAACACATCCTCCATTCCTGGATTTTAATAATAAATAAATTTGTCCCTTTATATATAGCAATTAATCATCTTTTGTATGAACAATATGGTCACAAATATGTATTAATCATCTTTTGTATGAACAGTCCTTTCCTCATAAAGAACTGTATTCAGTGCTGCTGTTGAGTGTCCTGAAGAAGGAAGCTCAATTAAGATAGACCTCTTATCCCGTAGAAATTGTCACTTGACAAGACTGTGAAAGTAAGTTTGAATATCTGGTAACTCCAGCAACTCTATCATTCTTATTACATGGATTTGTAGGAGAGGTCATTTTGATCTTTAAATGATTTTGGCTTCTCTCTCTTCACAAGAGCAAGGGGAAAGAAGAGAAAGAATGGTGAAAGAGACTCTCCCACACTACAGAGGTGACAAAAGAGTAGCTGAGATGAAGAACATTGCCTTTCAAAAAGATTTATGCAGCTTACTACCATTTGTCCTTTTAAAAATCTCAGTTTTTTGAATGCATGCTAAGGAAAAATGAATTATGGGCAGAGGAAARCAGAGGCTCAACTAAAAACAGTAGCTCATTTGAAATTGGCATTTTTCCATGTGCTATGGTATTTGTAATAATCCATRCTGATTAAAGAAATGTGAATAATATTGCTGGATATTATGCTAATGTTGTAAAGTGCATGCAGTGGTAATTAAAGAATTACATACATGTAAATGATCTTAAAGGTGTGTTCAAATTAAGCCAGAAGTCTTCAGCMGAATGATGTTATGCTGGACTGCTGCCAGTCCTAAGAGCTGCAAGTCTAACAAAAGACAAGAGTTTACAAAGGAATTTAATCTTCTTTTGCTTATTAGTTACCTTCCTAAAAGCATACTGGACCTCCGTGGTTGGTAACCACAGGAACATGCTGATTTTCACCTAAATACAACATTTATGCTCAATGTGGTAGTATTTCGTCTTCTTTTTTTTTTTTTTTTTTAGTTAGGTGAATACATGTTTTAGAAGTACATAGATATACAAAATATAATGCATATACTTAGCCAGCAAGTGTATATATATACATATGTATGTATTTAGGCCGAATCACTTTTAGTCAGATTGTAATTTGAAAGTAATCTACAAGACTGATGAATGCTGCATTTACTATTTACGTTATTATGATCGTGCGCTTATGTGTACTTTGTGTCAAGCTGCAATTAAAAAGCAAAAACTGAATGTTGTTATTTGCTTTAGTTAAATTAGAACACCTTATATAGCTGCTTACTTAGGGAAAGCATTCATTTATTTAAATGGATTTTGAAGCTAATTGATTAATTAAACAAAATAAGTATTATCTGTGATTAACAAATTGTGCTAATAGTTTCTGATCATCATGTCTGTCATGATTTTAGAACTAGCAGCTCTCAGCCTATAATATCTCTTTTACATTCATGATTTGGAAGCAGGTAGTGAGATACACAGGTTATTGTGGCAGCTAAAAATTTCTTACCTATGAGTGAATAAGTCACTAAATTTAAGAAGCTAAACAAAAAGAAATACAAAAAATATAGTCCCTGTAGAAGAGTATGCAACTTTTTAACTGTTTCCGAATATTGTCAGATTTGGGACAAAAACTCCAACTCATGAGTTAGCTGGTTTAGTCATTTACTTTCAGCCTTTCACATTAACTATAAGAGATATTGATGTCTAATACAAATAATTTCATAATTAAAATAATAATAATTATTATTAATTCAAGTAATAATTATTGTAATATAGGTATTGATGTGAGTTGTCAGTATTTACATTTAAAATTTATACAGGTTTACTAATAAATGTGTACTGAATTTGAATTAGAATTATGATTTAAACATATACCTCCACTCTGGAATCCACTTTAAACGTACAGAGTTATGCAAAAGGATAGGAAGACTCACCCACCCACCAATAGCTGTATATCCAGACACATACAAAAGAACCATCTCCATCTTGTACATTGGATAACGTCGGACCATGAGGTCCACCTCAAGTGAAATTATATTAACAACCAAGCCCTGCTTCCAAAGCATGTTAGAATCACCAGTGGACTAATACAGCAAAAATATTATTAAATGATGCTAAATCCACTTGAGAAAGAATGTCAGTATGGCACAGAGGTGCAGAACTAGTCTGCTGATTCATACTGACAGCTGGGTCAGGAAGGCCACCTCATTAACTCAGGAGTATGAAAGACCAAGCTTTTCTTTGAGGCAAAAGAGAAAGAGAGAGAGAGAGAAAAGGGACAGGAAAGATCCTGCAGGCAGAAGCCGTAAGATCAGCCGGTTCAGGAGGGAGCTTGAGGACTAGAGCTTACGTACTGTACATTCTTGCTTGCAGGCTTTGCTTTCCCTGGAAATGGGAAAAAAAAGTCATCTCCAAACTCGGTTGGAGGGACAGGTGTATAGGAGGGTGAGCCATCCCAGTTYGAGACCCTGTCTAGTGGCTCTGCTATCATCTGCTGTGCTGTCCAGGACCAGCAATCTCTCCTGGGCTCAAGTGTGCTCATGAGTGCTAGCAAAAGCACAGGGCAGCTCAGGACTGCACGCACACGGGCTTTAGCATTATCATCGGTGGTGACACTGCCTTCCTACAGGTGGAAGTCCCCAGTGGCAAAGTAGTACTTTTATGAGTTATACTTGCTGGTTCTGTTAAGTGATCACACAGCATTGGCCATCTTCCTGCTTTTCCAGAGAAGGTATTTTTAGGATGCGTCAAATAYAGATGTGGAATGACAACACAAACAAATTCTATCTCTCTCCCTCCTAAAGACACAAGTATACTTTATTTTGTTTTGGATTTTTTGTTTTGTTTTGATTTTTAGGGTTACAAGTCAATTTTGAGAAAAGTGAAAAAGATTTCCCTTTTGAAACAGACAACTTAGTTTCTAAAATTTCTGTGATTTTTCCACAAAGTGTTYCATAGAAAAGGGGGGCTTCTAGGGCTTCTCTCTTCCAGGCCAGAAAATCATAAATCCAGTCTTTTAACTGCTCTATTCTGAGGACACACAGTCATCTGAAGAACAGACAGTCCTGATGTGTACTCTACCAGTTGATGGGAGGTAGAGAGATGTCACAAATTCATGTGTCTCTTTGCTCATTAAATGTTTTCTTGTAACAATAAAGACAATTATCCTTATTTTAATTTTCTTTAAAATAGGAGGTGGTTTTGTTCATATTACTTTTCCAAATGGTCCATTCCCTGAAGGAATTCTCAAGATTCTGAGCTAAACTGCTGCTTAGGAAATGTTTAATGGCTTTTAACTCAAAACTATATGTCTGAGGCAAGAGCAGAGAGGCACAATAAAGCACTTTGAAAGGATCTCATAATTTCCTGCATTTGAGCCTTGGACTTCAATTGTTTTGGCTTTGAGGGTGACTGGATCTCAAAAATTGCAGGTCTGGGTACTGCTTCATGAGATGCCTCCATATATCTGAGGTAGAAAGGAGCATTCTCTCATGTGTACAAAGCTATGCCCTGGATATACAGCAGAGTGAAGATGTTGAGAAGCAGGCTTTGAGTGCATTTGACTTTTACACTCTGAATCATTGTTGCTCAGAGACAGGATAAATGTATGGATAGTGTAAAGCCATATATCACAACTCATAGAATACATGTCTCAAAGATATGTGCTGTATTTCTATAACTTACTTAGGAGAATATGAACTCCAGAATTGTTTTTAGGACCTCTTTTTGTTGTTGTTTTCTGTAAAGAAAAATGGGATAGAGTTCTGAARAGTGTGTTGAGCAGTAAGAATTTCCACAGAAGACTATTCCCTACTGTGGACCCAGAGTTGCAGCTATACAGGCAACAGAAGAATGAGATAAGACTATTGACTATTTTGTTTCCAGACTTCAGCTCTTAGCCAAATCCTATGGCTTTTGGAGCTGTCTGGGAAGATTATCAAGGGCCAAACTATTGATGGATAGTGTATGATGCACTGCAAGGGAGAGTACTTGACGTCCTTTTCTCACATTAATGATCCTGCAAGATAATTCTGTCCACAGAAGCAATAGGACACCTGTCTTCCMAGAAAGGAAAATTTCCTTTTAATTTACTGGATCATAAAAAATCTCAGAATCAGTCAGTATCTGTGCTTACTAGCTATGGTACCAAGGTATTGCAAGGTTGYGGTGTGACGACACAGGAGCTAAAACTGAGTGAACAAAGGAAGGCCTAATAGAAGACCAACAATCAAAAAACAACTTGAGAGACTGTGCTAGAGCTCTAGGAGATTGGTTATTCATGTAAGCCTTGGTCACCAAAAACTTAAGCATATATTTTTTTTTCTAATCACTGTTTATGCAAGGAGAATAGCTTCAACTTGCAAGCTGAACTCACAACCTGGCACAGTTTGCGGGGCAAGACCTGTGTTTTATGTTATTTTAGAAAACAATAACATGATTTAAATTCACACTGATGCACAGCCACATATTGTGTACTGTATTATTCATTCTCTTTGGCATGGAAAATGGCTGCTAAAAAGTTCTGAAATGTCTGCTAAGTCTTCGAGATATTTTTATTAAATTTCTGTTCTTCTTTTACATCACTGTTTTGATTTTAATGTGCTAAATGAAGTTGAATGTAGTCTAACCTAGAGATCATTTATTACGCATTCGTGAAGTAAAATAAATGCAAAATAGCAAATGATGATATATGAATAAAATATTAAAATAAATGAGATTTGGCTTAGGTCCTCCATAATGTGCATTAATGTCACCAAATATCCAAAATCTATTATTTACAGTCATGCATATTCTGCTTTATATTTAACACTTTCATCTCAGAAGCCTGGAAAAGACCCTATGGACTTTTTCCATAAAAACTGAGTAGATGAAGCACTTGTTAGATCAAATACATGCACCAAACTGTGCATGAATAAATGATACAGTATATACCACTTCCCATGTGGATAGAAGAGCAAATGAGAGTTTCTGTAGGGGGCAAAGCCTGCTAAGATGAGCTTGCATGAGGTTCCCTGCCTGAATAGAGTGTTTTGAATGCAGGTACATAGGACAGTATGAGCAGAAAGAGTAAAATAAGCTAATAACAGAAAAAAAAAATCCAAGGTTTGCATGAATGATGATGTACCCCCATACACATCTCTCTAATCTTCACAGAAGCTCCCCTGGAATCATCAAATTTTCCCTTTTTCCGTCACCATGATTAGAGGTGAAGCTTAAATTAGCAAAAGAAACTTGCATGTGAACTCCTGGCACCACTTCCCCGAATTACATCTTTTGTCTGGTAGGGGTTTTGCCAACATTGCTGAACAGATATGGRACACAATTTGTTTTCACACTTCTTCCTGGAAGCAAATCATCRTCACGGGGACTTGGCCTTGAACGATAATTTTTTGTTATCCCAGCAGTCTGGGCAAAAATAAGGCATTCATGCCAAATGTCTTAGGCTTCAAAGCAGTTGCTGTCCTAAAATATAAGCCTTTGTTTTTTTCTCATAAACTCTCTTCCAAGAAAATGGACTATTATTTCTCAGTTAGAAATAGCATTCAAAATTGTAATGATTTACATATCTGCCAGGCCCTTCATAAGGAAGGACTGTTTGTAACCTGTTATATCAATTGATTTACAGGACATCACTGCAGTTTAGAACAGGATTTGATTGAACCTTGGGTAAGTATTGGTTGATTTGACATGGTGAGTTGGGGCCTTCTGGGCCATTTGGATGTAGACCCTCTTCCATTCCTTTCCTCCAACATACAGCCATGTAACTTAACCTATCATTTGTCCACCACTTACACTCATCTCTGGTTGCAGTGTCACTTATGTCACTTGCTTAAGAGCAACAGTGTGAGTGTTTTTTTGCCAAAGGGAACAGAGTACTAGATATATATGAAAATGCAAGGTGAACATGCATGAGAATTATGTAGTAGCTTGCACTGTTAAGCAGTTAAGACTTAAAGGTTGACCTTCTCTTCTTGTGGGCAGTCTCACTTGATTATCAGTTTTTGAAATGCCGTAAAGAAGACCTGTGCCCCCATGACCTGTCAAATCAGGGGAATATAGACTGGGTTAGGTGGTTATCCTCTGCACAGAGCAGGGATTGCTCGCTATTGCTTTRAAAAAGAGTGAGACTAACAAAAAAGCAGAGGTTCATTACTCTGCAGAGCAGATAGATTCTATCTAAGAAATCAGTTTAAGTTAAGAAAGTTTCTTACAGATATCTTTACTGTCATTGCTGTCATCATTAATATCACTGGATTGAACTGCCAGCTGCTTAAGGTAAGTGTAGGTGGGAGACAAACAATGCACCTGCCGCAAAGCACATTAGTTAATAAAGTTTTTGTTACAACTTGATTCATTGTCTAGTTTGGAGTCAACAGGAGTTATTAAACATGTCAGAGAGCGAAAAGATTGCTATGACAACAAAGTATGAATAATTCATCTGAAGGAGAAAGGGGACATACAATAATAGAACAATTGGTAAAATTCCTCTTAAAGGATTTGTGTGCATCAAAAGCAATAATAAAAAAGGAAAGTTTCAATATATGCTGTCTTGCTAACTGTAGGTTTAAAAATATCTGTTATCACTGCTAGCTTGGAGAATACTAGTGAGACTGCAAAATCAGCAGCATCTTCTATGTGATATATCATGAGGAGGGACACAAACAGCTCATCAGGAAATATCTCTGCACATTGAGAATATATATACATTTCGGGGGAGCTGGGTGCTCAGAACTTTGTTAAGGCTGTAAATTTTTCTTTTCTATCATAAATACTGAGCCACAAAAGTTAGAGACCTGATCCAAAATATCTGTAGAATATTGTAAAATAATGTTCTTTATGCAGTCATTTTCTCTGAGGAATTTATAGTCTTTTGCAGAATAATTTAAGGAAAGTTTCAGAAGAGTTCTAGAAGAATTTAAAGAAAGAAAGAAAAAAATAATGCAAGAATGAAAGTAGGCTTATTGTCTCCATTGCTTTAGTGTATAAATGCCAAAATCCTATCAAGAAGGCTTTAGCTGTGCATTTTGTCCCATTAAGAAATTCAACAAGAACATACAGCATGTGCATTTTTAATGAAACATGCTAAATCTTACCGAACAGATAAAAGAAAAAAAAAATGTTTCACCTTTTCTTTCAAATAAAGATTTCCTTTCCACAAAGGAAATAATGACTAATTCTCCCCAAATCCTAGCTGAGTTTACAAAACTAAATATCATGAAGGCAACAGTTGAAGATTTTCCATCTTGCTYGGCTGATATGAAAGGTCACTGCAGACCTAAAGGAGAAGATATTTTAGAGCCTGGTCACTACAGCAGTTCAGGCTTTAGTCTCTCTTCTGTCATGGCAGGGAGGTCTGGGCCTGTTGTTAGCATGTATTCACAATRCAGGATGTCATGGAAAGACACCACCTACATAATGCCCAGAGTATTTTCAAGAGTGTTGCTTATGCATGTAAAATTCATAAATAAACACAGAGTTACTCATTTCCATTCTTTTCTACAGAAGCCAGGAGGATGTGGTCACCCTCTCTGTGCTGTCCAAAGAGCCCCTAAGCAAAGGAAGTCATCTGGTGTTTTAAATACAGCAATGAATGAAGGGGATGGGCAAGGCAAAGAAACAAAAAAATCCTAGTGACTTTTCTGAGTCSAAACCAGCTCTGAAGTGTTAAACCACAAGCCGCCTTCAAGACTTTTGATTAATTAATTAATTAATTAAATAGAAATAGATCATTATAGATTAGAGACTTTTAAATTGTATTTGGATAACTTAAAGCGGATTAGAATGATAAAACAAATTGTGATTAGTTTAATAAAGTTTGATATCTTGGAATGTTTTGAGAAAATTAATTAAAGCAGCCATTCTCCTGCAGTATAAAAATCATTTACTGTGGCAGCATTACTGTATTATCGTACTCAATAAAAATGTCCTTTTGGATTTTTAGCATGTGAATTAAGCATACACTTCTAGCAGCTAAGMTGGCAAGAAAGAAGGTCAGAGCTCTTTTATCTGCTAAATGATCCAGGAACTGAAATAGATCTACACAATGGGCCTGAAAAATCAACTTTGTAGAAATTCTTTAACTTTCTATTCTTGTTTCCTGATCGATCACTATTTTTTTTTCCTTCGCGTAACGGATTCTCATATAACTGATTATGATTTATTTCTACGGAGGTCCTAGATTCAAAATATTCCTACGGAGGTCCCAGATTCAAAATATTCCTATTTAAAAGTTACTTCCTGCAGCAATGAGTTCTAGAAGTGAGTTAAACTCTGCCTAATTCCACATGTCTTTTTATGTGCTCTGTTTAACATGTTTTTTCCATTACTCTTTCCCCCACTTTTTGCATATTTTGAAATARCTTTAAAAAGATCCTTATGATCTTTTCCGCTTGTTCTTTACCACTGCTGCATATTAATCACTTTTTACTTTTCCCTTCGTCCTCACACACCTGTTTTCATATGCCCCCAAATGCCCTAATGACAGAACTCATCAGATGAAATAAGATTTAATTAGAAAATAAGAGAAGACAACCTAATTGGCCATTCCCATTTGTGAGACAAACCTTACTGAGACTCAGGAGGCAGCCCATAGCATCTGCCTTAGCTTGCAGTCCCAGCAGGGCTGCAAAAAAAAAAAAAAGAAAAAATATAGTACCAGACTGTAGCAGGGCAGTGTAACAGGGTTATCTGCCCAGACAATTTAGCTCCAGTTGGCTGTGGACTTCACTACACTTCATTTATGATATGGGAGACTCAAGATTTTTCTTTGTAACTGTATCAATGTCTGAGCTGCAATTTCTTTGCTCCTGTGCGGGGGCTCAGAGAAAGGTAAAACATTATTACAGAAAGTAAAGGCATTTTTGCAGCTGCAGCTGATGAAGTCCCGTCTGGACACAAACTGAGAGAAGGTCACTGCAGGGTTGGATTCCCCATAGGATGGAGTTGTAAGTTATAAATAAATCATCCATGTGGCTTGATCAGTGAACATGACTATGTGGATTTTAGAGGTACTAGAAGAAATGAGAAAAAGCTCTTATTTTTGTTGCTATATCTGTGTGCTCCTTGATGAGGGATGTGCCACCTGACTCAGATACAATCACTTACCTGTATTTGGCATTCTCTAATCTCCAAAATGCCAGTTACCTCTATGGATACCTCTGTAATTGCATCTCTATAATTCCTAGGATTTATCAGGAACAGAAATGAAAGGGTCAAAACATCAAGGAGACAGCTCAGGAAGGTGTAAAACTCATTGATTTCAATAAGCTGGGAAGAAAAACACCGATTCACAAAATGATCAGTAACAGGGCAATGTGAATTTGCACAAGGTACGGTTCTAATGATAGTTCCAGTCCAGTTTTGCTCTCAGAATACCCAGATAAAATTCAGGGCAGTACTGTAGTGTCATCTCTGAATCTGAACCCAGTATCAAATCTGTCCGTTTTATTCACTGCTTTTCTGGAAATAATGTTGATCTATAGT